>NC_047104.1:159179309-159483874 GCF_902500255.1 Thalassophryne amazonica | reverse complement strand
TGGTTAGACTCTTTCTCTCCGATTGTTCTGTCTGAGTTATTCTCATTAGTTACTTCATCCAAACCATCAACATGTTTATTAGACCCCATTCCTACCAGGCTGCTCAAGGAAGCCCTACCATTATTTAATGCTTCGATCTTAAATATGATCAATCTATCTTTGTTAGTTGGCTATGTACCACAGGCTTTTAAGGTGGCAGTAATTAAACCATTACTTAAAAAGCCATCACTTGACCCAGCTATCTTAGCTAATTATAGGCCAATCTCCAACCTTCCTTTTCTCTCAAAAATTCTTGAAAGGGTAGTTGTAAAACAGCTAACTGATCATCTGCAGAGGAATGGTCTATTTGAAGAGTTTCAGTCAGGTTTTAGAATTCATCATAGTACAGAAACAGCATTAGTGAAGGTTACAAATGATCTTCTTATGGCCTCGGACAGTGGACTCATCTCTGTGCTTGTTCTGTTAGATCTTAGTGCTGCTTTTGATACTGTTGACCATAAAATTTTATTACAGAGATTAGAGCATGCCATAGGTATTAAAGGCACTGCGCTGCGGTGGTTTGAATCATATTTGTCTAATAGATTACAATTTGTTCATGTAAATGGGGAATCTTCTTCACAGACTAAAGTTAATTATGGAGTTCCACAAGGTTCTGTGCTAGGACCAATTTTATTCACTTTATACATGCTTCCCTTAGGCAGTATTATTAGACGGTATTGCTTAAATTTTCATTGTTACGCAGATGATACCCAGCTTTATCTATCCATGAAGCCAGAGGACACACACCAATTAGCTAAACTGCAGGATTGTCTTACAGACATAAAGACATGGATGACCTCTAATTTCCTGCTTTTAAACTCAGATAAAACTGAAGTTATTGTACTTGGCCCCACAAATCTTAGAAACATGGTGTCTAACCAGATCCTTACTCTGGATGGCATTACCCTGACCTCTAGTAATACTGTGAGAAATCTTGGAGTCATTTTTGATCAGGATATGTCATTCAAAGTGCATATTAAACAAATATGTAGGACTGCTTTTTTGCATTTACGCAATATCTCTAAAATCAGAAAGGTCTTGTCTCAGAGTGATGCTGAAAAACTAATTCATGCATTTATTTCCTCTAGGCTGGACTATTGTAATTCATTATTATCAGGTTGTCCTAAAAGTTCCCTAAAAAGCCTTCAGTTAATTCAAAATGCTGCAGCTAGAGTACTGACGGGGACTAGAAGGAGAGAGCATATCTCACCCATATTGGCCTCTCTTCATTGGCTTCCTGTTAATTCTAGAATAGAATTTAAAATTCTTCTTCTTACTTATAAGGTTTTGAATAATCAGGTCCCATCTTATCTTAGGGACCTCGTAGTACCATATTACCCCAATAGAGCGCTTCGCTCTCAGACTGCAGGCTTACTTGTAGTTCCTAGGGTTTGTAAGAGTAGAATGGGAGGCAGAGCCTTCAGCTTTCAGGCTCCTCTCCTGTGGAACCAGCTCCCAATTCAGATCAGGGAGACAGACACCCTCTCTACTTTTAAGATTAGGCTTAAAACTTTCCTTTTTGCTAAAGCTTATAGTTAGGGCTGGATCAGGTGACCCTGAACCATCCCTTAGTTATGCTGCTATAGACGTAGACTGCTGGGGGGTTCCCATGATGCACTGTTTCTTTTTCTTTTTGCTCTGTATGCACCACTCTGCATTTAATCATTAGTGATCGATCTCTGCTCCCCTCCACAGCATGTCTTTTTCCTGGTTCTCTCCCTCAGCCCCAACCAGTCCCAGCAGAAGACTGCCCCTCCCTGAGCCTGGTTCTGCTGGAGGTTTCTTCCTGTTAAAAGGGAGTTTTTCCTTCCCACTGTAGCCAAGTGCTTGCTCACAGGGGGTCGTTTTGACCGTTGGGGTTTTACATAATTATTGTATGGCCTTGCCTTACAATATAAAGCGCCTTGGGGCAACTGTTTGTTGTGATTTGGCGCTATATAAAAAAAATTGATTGATTGATTGATTTTGTTAATACAATAGTGCAATACGTAGGAGAAGCGCTACAGGTCAATCTCAAAAATCATTGTGCTTATCATCCACAAAGTGCCAGATTAGTGGAAAGGATGAATGGAACAGTAAAAAACAGACTTAGAAAGACAATGGAGGAAACAGGCAGACCATGGACACATTGTGTAGATTTGGTAAAAATGTATATAAACATAACTAGTACCATGGGGTTGACACCGTATGAAACATTGTTTGGCAGAAAATATCGATTGCCATATTATGGGCAAATTTGGGATGTACCTGAGGAAGCCAATTTGGCGGATTACATGAGAAAAATGTTAGAAGGACAACGAGGGAGAGTTCCAAACACTGATGATCCCATTTCTCCACAGGAGGACCCTAAAGTGGTACCTGGAGACTGGGTGTTGATAAGAAGCATCAAGAGAAAACACTGGCATTCACCTAAATGGGAAGGGCTCCATCAAGTACTACTCACAACACCCACAGCCTTGAAAATTGGGGAAAGAAGTACATGGATTCATTTAACTCACTGTAAGAAAGTCATTTCTGCAGACACAGACAAACAGTAGGACAAGACTAGTAATAGTGTGTGAGCTTGGTGTTAAGATCCAGGTTAGACACGAAAGCTAGCAGAAGACATTAAGAAGCCACTGTTCTGAACATAGGTGTGCTGTAGTGTGCAGAAATGGCGAAAGAAAAAACAAAAAGAACAAGGGTTTCTGGACCCCATGGACAGTCCTTGTTATGCTACTTTTCTTTTTTGGATTGGGCTTATTATTAAAAGCCATAAGCACGGGACATGATAATAAGGATCACCTCCGCAGATTGCAGAGACCAAAAAGAAGTAACGAAGACCCCAGTCCTATGATAAATGCCACAGTACATAGCTGTGATAGGAACAATGCGTACCGATTTGGTGTACAAGCCTGCATTCCTAGAAATGCTTCTGTGGTCATCTCTGTACCATATAGTGCTCTTACCCATGGAATATGGGATGGTGGGGATGGTGACAGAGGGACTAATTACGGAAATAGTTTCTCATGGTATATGACCAATGATCAACAAGATAAGAGATGGGAAACGTTGGTAGCCGATGAATGGAGTAGATGGACACCAAGATGGGCACAAACCGAGTGGGCTAAGTACCAGAGTCAAATTCTCAAAATGTATCAAACAGAGGATAAGCTGTCTATAGTGGTGAATACCACAGAAAAAGGAACCATATTCCCACCTGATATAGAGGGAGATTGTTGGTTGTTCCTCCTTTGGGTATACAAACCAGGAAAAGATCCGTATTTCCATTTTTTCCTCTGTGAAACAGATAGAGTACAGCAACCAATATTGACCGAATTAAGTACGTCAAAGGGGGTGTCCATACAAGCAAAGGGGGTGCCCATACAAGCAAAGGGGGTGCCCATACAAGCAAAGGGGGTGCCCATACAAGCAAAGGGGATGTCCGTACAAGGCACAAAAGACATGAAGGCAGATGACTGGTTCCTAGTAACTACAGGAATTAGTGGACAAAATAACAATTGGCTTTTAATGGCAGAACAAGCAGGACTAGCAGCAAAGAAGGACTGTGTTGTATGTATGGGACCCAGACCTATATTACAGGTAATACCGGCAGCATTACCCAAAGACTGTCTGCTGACTGTTATGACACAGACATACATTGCAGCAAACAACAATTGTTCTAAGTGGGACAAGATCTATCCATTGACCAAATGGACTAAGACCAAACCGTTATTTTCAAGCAAAGTTGGGCATGCTAACCATACATGTGTACACTTGACAGGGACAAGTAAGACTTTGGGTAGCTTAAACCACACTGCCTGGTGTAAGAATGTGGTCCGTAGTACTCCCACATTCAAACCTGTCGGTAGGAGTGACGTATGGTGGTGGTGTGGTGATAACAGAATCTTTGACAGACTGCCACGAAATGTGTCAGGTTATTGTGCATTAATATCATTATTGTTACCAGTTAAAGCTATACCCATGACCCCTGAAGACGTTACGACATATGTAGCCTCTCTTATTCCTGAAGATTGGCAGAAAGGCATAGCCAGACATAGAGTAAAAAGAGATTGGAAAGGAGTGGGAAACCCAACATATATTGATGCAATAGGAGTCCCCAGAGGAGTGCCTGACGAGTATAAACTGGTTGATCAAATAGCAGCTGGATTCGAATCTTCCATCTGTTGGTGGTGTTCAATTAATAAAAACGTGGACAGAATAAACTACATCCACTACAATGTACAGAAATTAGGAAATTGGACTGAGGAAGGATTTAAGGCTGTCCATTCACAGTTAGAAGCCACGTCCCTTATGGCCTTCCAGAACCGTATTGCTCTGGATATGTTGTTGGCAGAGAAAGGAGGTGTTTGTGCCATGTTCGGAGAACAATGCTGCACATTCATTCCCAACAACACGGCTGCAGACGGCAGTCTCACTCAAGCCATCGACGGGCTGAGGACGTTGAACAGGAAGATGAAAGAGCACAGTGGAGTAAACACCGAAGGCTGGGATTGGTGGCTGGAAGGGATGGGAAAATGGAGGTCTTTGATTTCTTCACTATTAGTGTCTATAGCAGTATTTGCTGCAATTCTAACATTGTGTGGATGTTGTTGTATTCCATGTCTCCGAGGCCTTGTAAATAGAATGATAACCACAGCAATAAGTCCAGGACCAGGAGGGGGACCAGCATCATATCCACTCCTGGGGCAAGACGACACCGAGGAGGACGATGACTCCCATGACCTGTACCCAGACCAATGGAAGTATGATGACCCAGACACCGATGATGGTGACAATGATGACATCACCTCTGGGGTGTAAGCCTATAGAACATACCATGATGAACCTCTTAGTGAAAATCTCAAAAAAGAAGTGCTAAGCTGGGTGATGCCTACTGTATGTTTAACAGGCGATAAACAGGAAGGGAATGTTAAAGATTTTGTATATATGTTATCACTGTTAAACATTTGTACCTTTGTCTTCTTTCTCATGAGAACGGTGTTGTGCTGTTTTGCACCTAACCCTGAGACTGTACGTGTTATTCAACCTTGTTTTAGCATGCTGGGGTCAATCTGAACTGGGAATGAAGAGCTGGATGTACTTATTATTATTATTATACAACTTGTTTTTGTAGCCGCTAACGACTGGGAGTGAAGCATGACGGGGTCAGGCTGAACTGGGAGTAAAAGAACTGAAGGTTGTTTTGACTGTTGTGATGTGATGCTTAGTGTTCCAGGCAGATGGAGAACAGCTGATAACTGCAACAGACGAACGAGATGTGCTGACCTTCGACGATAAGAGTAAAAGAAAGAAACTGTTTTTCCTTACAGCTGCACTTATTGACGTATGTGTTTATGTTACGGGAAGAAACTTGTCTCGCGTTGTCCCCCCCTTAGGACAAGTTTTATGATGTAATGAGGGCTTCTCTAATAAAAAGAGCGGGAGCACAGGCCAGACTTTAGTGTAGCCTTGGTGTACAGCCTGGCGGCACTCCGCGCGTGATTAATTTGACTTTCTGTCTCACTGGTGTTTCTTGACTCTGTTTGTCTTATCAAGGTTTTAAGAATGTTTGGAGGAGAAAATACCCAACACAGGTCTATTGTATGTAGCACAGATTCCATCACGTACAATTTGGCCAAGCACCTCAAGTGGATTTTGGCTCCTCTAGTGGGTAACTCAGACCGCCATGTGGAGAACACACAAGATTTTGTGAACAAGATCAAGGACCTGCAGCTGGAGGCAGATGAAACTATAGTGTCATTTGATGTGACATCATTGTTCACCTGCATCCCCACCGCTGAGGCCGTCTCAGCTGTGAGGCAGAGACTGCTGGAGGATGTGTCTCTACTTGAAAGGACCAAACTCACACCAGACCACATCTGCCAACTCTTGGAAATCTGTCTTAACACCACGTCTTTCCTGTTTAGGGGGAATTACTACAGGCAGATCCATGGTTGTGCGATGGAGTCTCCGGTATCCCCCATTGTGGCCAATCTGTACATGGGCCGAGTGGAGAAGACAGCCTTGACGTCTTTCACGGGCATCCCTCCCAGTCACTTGTTCAGATATGTCGATGACACATGGTTTAAAATCAAGCAACAGGAGGTTGAGGACTTTACAGAACACATCAACTCGGTGGACTCCAATATCAAGTTCACACGTGAAGATGCCAGAAACATCCATTTAGCCTTCTTGGACTGTGATGTTACAATTGGAGAGAACAGGCAGCTCCAGACAGGGGTTTACAGAAAACCCACTCACACTGACCAATATCTGCTCTTTGGCTCAAACCACCCCCTTGAACACAAGCTCAGGGTGATCAGGACTCTTCAAAACAGAGCCCTACAGGTGCCCACAACTGCAGAGGGAAGGGCTAAAGAACAACAACTTGTCCAGAAAGCCCTCACAGTATGTGGGTACCCACGATGGCCCCTGGACAAAGTGCAGAAGTCCCAGAGAACAAAGAGACCAGACAGACAGGAGACAGAGACAAGAAGAAGAGGAGTGTCTCTCCCTTATTTAGCAGGAGTAGGGGAAAAAACTACAGAGGATCTTCAGACAGCACAAAATCCCAGTTTACTTTAAACTGGTTAACACCTTGAGACAGAAATTAGTTCACCCTAAGGACAGGATCCCTAGTTACAAACAGAGCAATGTAATGTATTCTATCAGATGTCAGCAAAACTGTAACGAACACTACATAGGTGAGACTAAGCAACCTTTACACAAAAGGCTATACCAGCAACGCAGAGAGGGCGCAAGTGGACCTCAGTTCATCTCCACCTTAAAGACACTAACCACACATTTGAGGACAAGGAAGTTAAAATCTTAGCCAGAGAGAAGAAATGGTTTGAGAGAGGGGTCAAGGAGGCATTCTATGTGAAACAGTTGAAACCCAGCCTTAACCGGGGGAGGGGGTCTGAGACACGCTTTGTCCCCTGTTTACAATGGGGTACTCAGGTCAAAGCAGTTTCAGTCTTTTGTTCATGGTAATGAGTCATTCACATCATCAAGAGAGTCATCAAGGGTGCCAACAGGAGAGGCTCCATCCCATCATTAGGAGGGACAGCTGCCCTGTCATTAGGAGGGTGCTAATTAGAGCTATTGTTTAGTCACTAGCCTATAGCGGTCTGGCTCTCGGTAGGAGGGGTCTGGTTAGGTTTAAAACTCCAGGTTTTGTGGCTTCTGTTTATTCTTCTCTACAAGAGTCAAGACAGAAGTCAGACTACCAGAGCAAGAATTTTAGCTGAGGAAGCTTCTGCGATTTGAAGCAAAACGTCCTCGCGTCAAGCAACCCAGTCCAGTCGAAGATTCAAGCTTCTCTACTATGTCATTGTAGAATATTGCTTATGGAAAGTTTTCTGCATCAATGCAAGACCAGTTCACAGTTATAGCCAGTGTGAGATATTGGAGGGTGAAGGGAGTTGAGAAGTGCAGTGTTCATTTAGGAGTCTGATAGTCTGGGGGTAGAGGCTGTTTGCCATCCTGCTGGTCATGGCAGGGAGTGACCTGTACCCCCGGTCAGAGGGCAGCAGGTGGAACAGGCTGTGTGCTGGGTGGAAGCGGTCTCTGATCATATTATGAGTCCGGCACAGACAGCAGGAGATGTACAGAGTGAGATCGCTGGGAGGTCAGACCCAAAGATTTTTCCTGGGAAAACAAGGGAAAACAAGTGGGTCTAAAGTTTCAATTTAAAAGTCTCCACAATGCCCAACTGCCGTATGTGCAACAGATCGTTCCACAGGTCAGGAGCACGATAGGAAAAGGCTCTTTGACAGGTGGACTCTTTTATTCACCCTGGTAACACAAAGAAGTCCCGTACCCTGCGAACGCAGGGCCCGAGCCGGTACATAGGGCTTAACCAGGTCCGCCAGGTAGGGAGGTGCCAGTCCGTGAACAATTTTATAGGCCAGCAACAGAACCTTAAAATCAGACAGGAAGCCAATAAAGGGTTGATAAAATGGGCATAATATGATCAAACTCTCTGCTGTGTTCAGATCAGGGAGACAGACACCCTCTCTACTTTTAAGATTAGGCTTAAAACTTTCCTTTTTGCTAAAGCTTATAGTTAGGGCTGGATCAGGTGACCCTGAACCATCCCTTAGTTATGCTGCTATAGACGTAGACTGCTGGGGGGTTCCCATGATGCACTGTTTCTTTCTCTTTTTGCTCTGTATGCACCACTCTGCATTTAATCATTAGTGATCGATCTCTGCTCCCCTCCACAGCATGTCTTTTTCCTGGTTCTCTCCCTCAGCCCCAACCAGTCCCAGCAGAAGACTGCCCCTCCCTGAGCCTGGTTCTGCTGGAGGTTTCTTCCTGTTAAAAGGGAGTTTTTCCTTCCCACTGTAGCCAAGTGCTTGCTCACAGGGGGTCGTTTTGACCGTTGGGGTTTTACATAATTATTGTATGGCCTTGCCTTACAATATAAAGCGCCTTGGGGCAACTGTTTGTTGTGATTTGGCGCTATATAAAAAAAATTGATTGATTGATTGATTGACCAGCAACCATAGTCAATTGTCTTCCGGGGGCCAGAGCAGGCGACATTGAAGGAAATTTGAAACTGCTGGCTAAGGCTAAGCGTAAATTTGGTAAGATTGTAATTCACGTCGGCAGTAATGACACCCGGTTACGCCAATCGGAAGTCACTAAAATTAACATTAAATCGGTGTGTAACTTTGCAAAAACAATGTCGGACTCTGTAGTTTTCTCTGGGCCCCTCCCCAATCAGACCGGGAGTGACATGTTTAGCCGCATGTTCTCCTTGAATTGCTGGCTGTCTGAGTGGTGTCCAAAAAATGAGGTGGGCTTCATAGATAATTGGCAAAGCTTCTGGGGAAAACCTGGTCTTGTTAGGAGAGACGGCATCCATCCCACTTTGGATGGAGCAGCTCTCATTTCTAGAAATCTGGCCAATTTTCTTAAATCCTCCAAACCGTGACTATCCAGGGTTGGGACCAGGAAGCAGAGTTGTAGTCTTACACACCTCTCTGCAGCTTCTCTCCCCCTGCCATCCCCTCATTACCCCATCCCAGTAGAGACGGTGCCTGCTCCCAGACTACCAATAACCAGCAAAAATCTATTTAAGCATAAAAATTCAAAAAGAAAAAATAATATAGCACCTTCAACTGCACCACAGACTAAAACAGTTAAATGTGGTCTATTAAACATTAGGTCTCTCTCTTCTAAGTCCCTGTTGGTAAATGATATAATAATTGATCAACATATTGATTTATTCTGCCTAACAGAAACCTGGTTACAGCAGGATGAATATGTTAGTTTAAATGAGTCAACACCCCCGAGTCACACTAACTGTCAGAATGCTCGTAGCACGGGCCGGGGCGGAGGATTAGCAGCAATCTTCCATTCCAGCTTATTAATTAATCAAAAACCCAGACAGAGCTTTAATTCATTTGAAAGCTTGTCTCTTAGTCTTGTCCATCCAAATTGGAAGTCCCAAAAACCAGTTTTATTTGTTATTATCTATCGTCCACCTGGTCGTTACTGTGAGTTTCTCTGTGAATTTTCAGACCTTTTGTCTGACTTAGTGCTTAGCTCAGATAAGATAATTATAGTGGGCGATTTTAACATCCACACAGATGCTGAGAATGATAGCCTCAACACTGCATTTAATCTATTATTAGACTCTATTGGCTTTGCTCAAAAAGTAAATGAGTCCACCCACCACTTTAATCATATCTTAGATCTTGTTCTGACTTATGGTATAGAAATAGAAGACTTTCCTTTTTGCTAAAGCTTATAGTTAGGGCTGGATCAGGTGACCCTGAACCATCCCTTAGTTATGCTGCTATAGACGTAGACTGCTGGGGGGTTCCCATGATGCACTGTTTCTTTCTCTTTTTGCTCTGTATGCACCACTCTGCATTTAATCATTAGTGATCGATCTCTGCTCCCCTCCACAGCATGTCTTTTTCCTGGTTCTCTCCCTCAGCCCCAATCAGTCCCAGCAGAAGACTGCCCCTCCCTGAGCCTGGTTCTGCTGGAGGTTTCTTCCTGTTAGGGGGGAGTTTTTCCTTCCCACTGTGGCCAAGTGCTTGCTCACAGGGGGTCGTTTTGACCGTTGGGGTTTTACATAATTATTGTATGGCCTTGCCTTACAATATGGAGCGCCTTGGGGCAACTGTTTGTTGTGATTTGGCGCTATATAAAAAAAATTGATTGACTGATTGATTGATACGGCTCTCTAAAACCCCCACCCTATCTTCCAGCATCACACAGGATTTATGTAAAGTAGTGTACTATGTGCACCAGAAAATTCAAGAGTATAGCCAAGCAAGCGTGACCTCACCGCTAACAAATATGCTAACCACTCATAAGGTTCACACAGGAGTAAAATCATGAGCTAAAATTCACACACAATTTACACTAAAAAACTAACAGAAGTATAAGACTGGTAGAAACAGTAATAAAAGAAATGGGGAGGGTGGAGGGGAGAGGACAAAAAAAGGGTTCCCTATGTAGTTGAGCATAGGGGCCCCTATGCTGAGATTTGGATCCCCTATGGTGTGATTTGAGCCCCTATGCTGTAATTTAACCAGCATTGTGGAACTTTTCCAGTTTTTGTTTTTTAAAGGACATGTTGCACATTATTTAATGTTTTACTTAGCAACACAAAGTGGCCCTCAAAATGCAGGTTGACCCCGGTCCCTCCTACAATTGTCATGCCTGCAATGCTTGTTGCGTGGCTAAGTTCCCCACTATGCTGTGAAAAAAATCCTGGTGAGAAGCCTGACTATGATATTTGCAGATGAGATGACCTATCATGAGTGTAGGGAGCAGAGCCTCTAGAGCAGGGGTGGGCAACTTGTTCCAGCAAGGGCCAAGAGGGTGCAGGTTTTCTTGGCAGCCACTGACTCCACCAGGTGATTTCACTGATTAACTGATTCCATCTGCTCAAAGTGATTAATCAGTGGAATCACCTGGTGGAGTCAGTGGCTGCAAAGAAAACCTGCACCCTCTTGGCCCTTTGTGGAACAAGTTGCCCACCCCTGCTTTAGAGGCAGAGGTGCACAATGAAGAGAAGGGGAATGACTAATGTTGGAATGATTTACATTGCTACAACGGAATGTGACATGTTACATCTACAGTAAGGTGTACCTAGTAGCTTCAAAGACTAATTACAATATCAAATCAATATTTCATTCAGCCAGCTTTATTATTGTGCTGTTTCAGAATCTTTGAATTATGCTCCACTGGATCTGTCTTTGCCTTCATCATCGACAAGCGCCTCATAGTTGTGGAGTTACAACAGGCAGTGACACTGTGGGGCTGCAGTTTTCTTCTTTCCCTTCCAAAATATCTGAATGTATTGGTTTGGGATTGTTTCAAAACCCCCTGTGTTCATTCTTTATGTCACGTGGAGTTTGTCAGAAAGGCCAACCAGCATAAACCTTGTGCCAAATTGACATGCAGATCCATATTGTAGACTCAGTGTTGTGCTGCCTTGGTCTGCTCTGCTGCCCCCCCTTCCTGTTCCTTCAGGCGCCGCGTCATGGAGCTGACTCTGCACTCCTGTCTGCAGTCATCACCTGCTGTATTTAAATTCCTCTCCTGCCTCTTTACACTTGCCAGAAACTCAGCTTTGCCTGTGTGGTACCTGGTCTCTGGTCATCTCCATATGAACCTTTTTGATTCAGTGCACTCTGGTTCCTTGTTAACTTCATTCTCTTTTTGTCCACAACATTCCTGGTCTACTATCAGCTCCATCATGGCTGCCTGGTTCTGGTTCTAGTACTGTCATCATTTGTCATCTGGTTTGGGAACTACCTCTTCCACCTAAGGCTCAAGTTGATGTCTCTCCCCCTCCAGTGTCAGCCTTCCCAGATTTGTACATTTAATCATTACCATTGTTCACAAAATACATTGTTAATTTTCTTATCCTGTTTGGCTCATTGCATTTTGGGTCCTAACCTCTGTCTTTGGGTTTACCATAACACAGGGTAAAGTGGGGAAGAAGAGTGATTTCTAATATCTGAGTTTCTGCAAGAGTGAAAGGGAAAGTTCACAAGATGGTCATGAGACCAGCTACATTTTTTGGGCTTTATGGCAATGACAAAAAGACAGGAGGCAGATCTGGAGGTGGCAGAGCTGAAACTTCCACAGGTTTCTTTGCAGGTAGTTAGGGTTAGACAGGATTAAATCACATTCCAGACCAGGTGGCTGTGTATTATTAGCTGTCCTGCCAATACATAGACCAGGATTTGAATTCTACTCCTGCTACCTGTCTGTGTCCTTAGACAAGACACTTAATCTGCGTTGTCTCAGTCCACCAGGCTGTGAACATGGGTACTGGCATTAGCTGGAGAATGTAAATGTGAAGCATCATTTTAAAGCACTTTGGGCATCTGCTTGATGGACTTTGCATCCAGGTAAGTGACAAACCAGAATGTGAAGATCTCACTTGCCCATGAATATGATCCAGTGCAGTTTGATGACATAATGTGCTGGAAATGTACCATGAGATGTGGTGCGTAAACAACCATGGCATGCCTGTGCTATAACCTTAGCACAACGTTGGCGCTTCTGGAAAGCCTCCCAGTGCCACTGTATATGGATTACAATGTTACAGGTTCCATAGAAATGCAAGCGATTACCAAAGTATGTCAAAGTTTGTGACAGAAAAAAAAAATATTTTCAAACATCTCAAAAATCCTGCCAAAGGATAAACAAGATCATTGCACAATGACAAAATATCTCATTTCATAATGGAAACCCTCCTGGACCTTTTGAGATTTTCCAAGGTATGGACAAGGTTTCAAACTGGGATAAAAATCCATGAACGTGAAAACTGGGTTTGTGGAATGAGTGCATCAGAGTGACGGTGCAGGTAGGACAGCTGGGATGCAAAGTGAGAGACTTGAACTGGTTGGTACATGTTACTTGAAATTACCCTGTTTATCAGATTCATTCATTTCCAACACATAGGTCTACTGGTCATCAGATAGTATAAGGACCATTGTTGTTTGTTGCAGAAAACATCATCATTTACTAATAAATAATTTTCTATTCAGTACATGCTTCCTGATTATAATATGTGCATCTCTTCATGAACATAAAAATGTATTTTTCCTAACATGTATTTTCATACCTTGCAGTAGTGGAAGCAGGTCAACCACTGCTTGACCCAGCACCACCCTCTCCTCAAGTTTCTTCTTGGATAAGACCTCCACCACTGTCACTGAACACATCAGAATTTTAATTTTTTTTAATGCGTGCAAAAATTCATGCAGTATAAAATTAATCGGACAACACTACCTAACAGTCATTATCAGTTTATTTACGGTAATCCTATGATTAAACTGGGTGACAACTAACTCATTCAGTAGGGTAGACTCTCCATAAAGCAAAGCATCAGTGGATTTGAACCCTGATTGAGGCTTTGCATCAAAGTGTCCTATGGTAGAACACTGAACCTGCTTAGTTCTGTTAAAGGTCATGGGAGGTCTGGAGCCTATCCTAACAGTCATTGGGCAAGAGGTGGGGTACACCCTAGACAGGCCACCAGTCTTATTGCTGGGTCAATGCATACTGTATAGATAAAAAAAAAAAAAACTTCATCCACCTTAACACCTACAGTCAATTTAGAATGTCTGAATCACCTAAGTATGTGTTTGGAAGAAGCCAGAGGACCTACAGGGAAAACACACAAACTACTATGGTTCTTGTGCTGTTAGATCTCAGTGCTGCATTTGATACCGTGGATCATCATATTCTACTTGACAGGCTGGAAAATCATTTTGGGATTACTGGGGGTGCCATTGCATGGTTGACATCATACCTGACCAGTCGTTCTCACTGTGTTTTCTACAGTAACACTACCTCTAACCTTAATGACATGAAATGTGGGGTTCCACGGGGGTCTATCTTAGGCCCCCTGCTTTTCTCCCTTTATATAGCACCCCTTGGGCACATATTGTGGCATTTTGGGATTACCTTTCACTGCTATGCTGATGATACTCAGTTATACATGCAGATAACTGCTGGTAATCTCATCCACATACAATCCTTAGAAGATTGCCTTGCATCAGTGAGAAGCTGTATGTCTAGAAACTTCCTACTTTTAAACTCTTAGACTGAAATGATGGTTCTTGGTCCAGTGAGACATCATCATCAATTTGACCAGTTAACGCTTAGCCTAGGCTTGTGTGTCATACATCACACTGACAAAGTGAAGAACCTTGGGGTAATTTTTGATCCTATGTTGTCCTTTGGCCTCCACATTAGAAATATTACGAGGACTGCTTTCTTCCACCTGCGAAATATAGCAAAGATTCGTCCCATCCTGTCTATGGCTGATGCTGAGACCCTGATCCATGCATTTAACTCTTCTAGATTGGACTACTGCAATGTTCTATTTTCTGGTTTACCGCAGTCCAGCATTAGGGCTCTCCAACTGGATCAAAATGCTGCTGCCAGACTTTTGACAGGAAGCAGAAAGTTTGACCACATTACACCCATTTTGGTGTCTCTTCACTGGCTTCCTGTCCTAGTGAGATCAGATTTTAAGGTTCTGCTACTAGTCTATAAAATTATTCATGGACTGGCACCTCCCTACCTAGCTGACCTAATTAAACCTTATGGACCGGCCCGGGCTTTGCGTTCTCGGGGTGCAGGACTACTTTGTGTCCCTAGGGTGAATAAGAAGTCTGTGGGTCACAGATCTTTCTCTTATCGTGCCCCTGTTCTGTGGAATGATCTCCCTGCATCAATAAAACAGTCAGATTCTGTAGAGACTCTCAAGTCCAGACTTAAGACGCACTTATTTTTCCTTTCATACGGCTAGCATACTGGCATAGTATAGTTCTATGCTTTTCACTCTTTTAATTCATTTTATTAGGAAATGGAGCGGGTTTATCTAAAGTCTGGGTCTTTTAGTGAAGCTTAGGGCACCTTAGTATTCTTTCTGTTTTTCTTGTTGATTAATGCTGACAAATTATACTGTATTTCTTGTCTTTCTGATGCTTGATTCTGTTTTTTTTCTCTCTGTTTAAGGTGGGTGTGATGGGTGTGGTATTTGTGCTGGAGACCCTCCTGTCCTGTGCACCAACAGCTTTTCCTGTATATTCATTTTGTGAATTGTTCTGTAATTTGTGTCTGTATCATGGCCTCTGATCATGGCCCTTTGAGTCTGGTCTGCTTGAGGTTTCTTCCACAGAGGGAGTTTTTGGTTTACAGATTATCGATGGCTGCACCCTTGTTTGCACTCGGGGTGGCCACAACAGATGTATGTTGATTTGGTGCAAGTTTTCCTGACTCAACGTCACATTACATGGAGAAATGTGGCAGGAGTGGGGTTTGAACCGGGAACCTTCCGCACTGAAACCAAGCACACTAACCACTTGGCCACCACCCCTGCCGCATCACCAAAGGAGTAACTAAATGTATGAAATGGCACATTGTTTGTGTTTAACACAGCACACTGTTGCCACTGTGCAGCCTGTGAAGCTGTAAATAAAATATTCACATGGATTCATAACAGTTGTCACTAGATTTTCTTAAAATACTGAGTCAAAAAACTGCAACACCTGTAAATAAAAAAATAACCTTTGGATCTAATCTAAAACAGAAACAGGGGCAGATTAATGCACAAGTTTGCCTGGGCTGAAGACAAATGACTCAAAGTCACATGACTCCATACTCCCGCAGCACCTCCCACAGTATCTCCCGGGGTACCCGATCATACCCCTTCTCCAAGTCCACAAAATACATGTAGACTGGATGGGCATACTCCCAGGCCCCCTCCAGGATCCTTGTGAGAGTGAAGAGCTGGTTGGTTGTTCCACGACCAGGACAGAACCCACATTGTTCCTCTTCAATCAGAGGTTCAACTATCAGCTGAACCCTCCTTTCCAGCACCCTGGAGTAGACTTTACCAGAGAGGCTGAGTAGTGTGATGCCCCTGTAGTTGGCACACACTCTCTGGTCCCCTTTTTTAAATATGGGGACCACCACCCCAGTTTGCCACTCCTTAGGCACTGTCCCAGACCTCAACACAATGTTGAAGAGCCGTCTCATCCAAGACAGTCCCTCCAGAGACACCCAGAGTCTTCAGCATTTCTGGACGGATCTCATCAAGCCACTGCGGAGTTGTTTGACTATGTCAGTGACTTCCACCAGGGAAAATGATGATAATCCTCCATCAGGTTCCAGCTCTGCCTCTACTATAGAGGGTGCTCCGGTCTGATGCAGGAGTTCCTCAGTGTTCCTTCCAGCTGAGGATTACATCCTCAGCTGAGGTCAACAGAGTCCCATCATTGCTGTAGACAGTTTTGATGGTTCCCCATTTTCCCCTCCTGAGGTGCCTCACGGTCCGCCAGAAGCACCTTGGTGCCGACCGAAGGTCCTTCTCCATGGTTGCGCCGAACTCCTCCCACACCCGCTGCTTTGCCTCCCCCACAGCAGAGGCTGGTGCCCTTCGAGCCTGTCGGTACCTTGCAACTGCCTCCGGAGTCCTCCGAGATAACATATCTGGGAAGGACTCTGTTGTGGTCCGGGTCTGGTGTGGTTGTTTTTTGGGATGTCCTATCTATCTTCCTTGAGACCGCGTTTGCTCCCATCCTTTCATATTTAATTTGGGTATAAGCTTTTCTCTCTCTTTCTTTGGTCAGAGCTCTCCACTGTCTGTCCCAGTTCCCCTTTAATTTGTGCCACACCCTGCTTTCTTTCCTAGTTTTCAACACTTTTTGTTTTTATCACAGCCTTCATCTCATTCTTATTTATGCATCTTTTCTCTGGTCATCTTGTTTCTTTTCTGTTTCTTGTGGTCTGACTCTACATCGCTCTCTGGCGTTTATTTATATTCCTACAAGTCTTTGTCTTGGTTTTATCTCCCTCTAGTGATTGTTTTTGTCCCTACAAGTTGTTACTCATAATTATATCCACCTTGGCTTGTCTGCAGCTGCACTAATGTGTTTGGCTGTTTAAAGTGCTTTTGGTTACGCCATGGTTGTGGGACAATTTAATGTTGTTGGTGTCTTTACCTCTGGGTTTCCTGAAACCACTTCCATTTGTGAGTACTCTGCTTGACTTTGCATTTTGATAATCTGTCTTTGGACTGTGAGTCCAAAGGGGAGGTGATGGTCTAGTGGTTAAGCATTGGGTTTGAGACCAGAGAATCCTCAGTTCAAATCCCAGCCTGACTGGAAAATCACTAAGGGTCCTTAATCCCCCAGTTGCTCCCGGTGTGTAGTGAGCACCTTGTACGGCAGCCGCCTGACATGGGGTGAATGTGAGGCATTATTGTAAAGCGTTTTGAGTGTCTGATGCAGATGAAAAAGCCGTCCATATATTTACCATTTACTGCTTTATTCCAGTGTGCTCTTCCCCTTTCAGGAAGAGGCTGTTTTTTTTTCCCCCTCAGCTTTTCCCCAGCCTCCTTACTATCTTGTTTTGCATTGTCTTCTAAATAAGGAGGAAATTTGACTTTGAGTTTTGACTTATGTGCTTTGTGGCTGAAGTTTTCCTTTATTTTGGATTTGTTCTCACCCTATGTCAGGTAAATATTCCTCAGTTGCCCACACTGTTTAAGAAGAAAGACTGCTCAGTTGAACTCACCTTTTTATGAAGAAGATATTCCTGTGTTGAACTCACCCTCATGAAGATTCCTGTGTTGCAGTCACCTTGTACCTAAATACTATTCCTCAGTTAATATCACCAGTGAATTAATAAACTGCTGTTTTCTTAACCCTGCATTCTTGTCCGGCTGACCTGCTATTGGGGTTCTGTTTAGTCTGTTCCAACATCCCACCATAACGGACTCCTTCTTCAGTAGAACGGATTCCCTGACCACCGGTGTACACCACGGTGTTTGAGAGTTGCCGCCCCTAGAGCACCTCAGACCTTCAATCCACAGCTCCCTGCTGCAGCTTCAGTGATGGAATCTTTGAACATTGCCCATTCTGGTTCAATGCCCCCAACTTCCAAAGGGATGCCAGAAAAGCTCCACTGGAGATGTGAGTTGAAGATCTGTCAGACAGTGGGCTCCACCAGACGGTACCAGTTCACCCGCACTATCTGTTTGGGCTTACTAGGTCTGTCCAAAGTCCTCCCCCACCCTCTGATCCAACACACCACCAGATGGTGATCTGTTGACAGCTCTGCCCCTCTCTTCACCCGTGTCAAGAACATGCAGCCTCAGATCAGATGATACAATCACAAAATCGATCTTCAGCCTAGGGTGCTCTGGTACCATGTACACTTATGAGCATCCTTATGTTCGAACTGTTGTGTGGGCCGCCAGAAGAGGATGTACTGCTGGCCCACCACCAAAGGGCGCCCTGCCTGAAGTGCGGGCTTCAGGCACGAGAGGGCGCTGCCGCCACGGACACAGCCGGGAGTGACAGCTGTCACTCATTAATTCCTGACAGCTGTCACACATTCTTCATCATCGCACTCCATAAAGACCAGACGTCATCTCCACCTCATCGCCGAGATATCATACTTCATTGGAGGTAATACTCTCAGCCTTTTTGTGAGATTTATAAATCTGTTATTGTGAGTGTTTGCAGGAGAACCGGTCGTTTTTGCGGAGGCTGTGCAAGACGGCGCTCCTTTTCATGTGAGACCGCTGCAACGTGTTGAGTGAGAGGTGGAGGTGGCATTCCCACCGCTGTTGTTACTGGGTGTACACACACCCACACTTGACTGTCTTTGTTCTTCGCCAGCAGTACCAGATCCGACAGTCGGGGACGGTGATCACCTGGGAATTCGGGACTTGGCGGCTCCAGTATTCACCAGGTTCTGTGGGGGCGGAAATCGTGTGGTTCCGGCTCTTCTCAGGACAGACGTCTTCTATCCTCGAGCCTGCCCACACGTCACCTTTGTAATTTGACTGTAATTATATTCTGAGATTGTCTGTATGTTCGTTGTGCACGTTTCACAACATTAAATTGTTACCTTTTGGCTCATCTATTGACCGTTCATTTGCGCCCCCTGTTGTGGGTCCGTGTCACTACACTTTCACAACACGAACATAGTGTTCATTACGGACAGTCCGTGACTAGCACAGAAGTCCAATAACAAACAACCATTTGGTTTAGACTGAGGAGGTCGTTCCTCCCAGTCACGCCTCTCCAGGTGTCTCTGTCATTCATTGCCCACGTGTGCGTTGAAGTCCCCCAGCAGAACAATGGAGAACAAAGGCTCCAGACAAGACAGCTCTCAAGTTCATAGCGGCACACAAACCTCTCCACCACAATATGGTGATCGTTCCCGGAGAGGATGTTTGTTTGGGATGCATGAAATTAAAGTTAACAATAGGGAAATGTTCAGAAAGCTTTGTGATCAGAGGGATACATGACATCACCTACTGAGAGACAAAACATTACCAAACGTACGTATGATTGGTTTGTGGGCGATGTCATCCAGAGTCTGGGGGGTTTTTGAGAAGTGGCAGCTACAGGTGAAGTCGTAGTCAACGCACAGCTCCACAGGCTCCACCTGCTTTAGTTTCGACTCTCCCATGACTGTACTGTTCATCTCTACTTGCACAAAACTCTGGAAGCTGTCTGAACAGCTTCCATGCTGAAAAGAGAAGAAACAAGCTGTAGTAAGGCAGAATGGTAACTACAGATCTGTGACAAAGGTCACAAACTGATGCTCCCTGATCTGCCATAATGACCTGCTTACACGCTATGTCATATTGTGGTACAAAATCTTCTGTGATGAAATGAAACATCTGTATGAACAAACTGCCCAACCTCTGTACATGTAACTGACTAATATGATGTATAAACAAGTCCATTTATCTCCCCCTTTACAATGTTGGAAAGGATTTATCTTCTTTCATGCACATCTTTACATGATGTGCTACAATTGTGAGATGGTTCACTGAAATCAATAAACTGGTTGCAGAGGAGCTACATTTAGCAAGTCAATATATAACACAAATCAATTATACACATAATTCCAATTAACTCCCTTTGATGGTCCTGTCCTACAGGGCTGTCAAAATGTTACTGAGGAGGTGGCAATCAGGCTAAAGTAGCAGGGCACTTTAAAATCAACCAAGGGACATTTGCTGAGGTAATTCCACATCTGCAGCAAAGCCAACACTTTGTTTACTGAGTCACTGCTACTGTATGTTCTGACTCTATGCACCAATTGAATGTCGAATTCTATGAATAAACAAAAATGAGCAAACTATGTCAGTGCTAATGGATATATTTATGCAAAAATATGTGTAATTTCAGCCTACAAAAACAACACCAACATGAAAGTTACTCTAAAAATTACAAAATGCCACTGATCCTCAATGTGTTGTGGGAGTTCCACAACATGACCAATGCAGTATTAGCAGGATGCCAGGCCAAATGTCTGCCATCGACATAATGTCACAGCACCCTCTAGTGTTGCTGTAATAAGTACTGTGATAAGCAACTCCAGTCCAACCCCAGTCTCCCCTACTGCTTGCAGCATAGTAGACAATCACACATATGAGTGAACAGAGATCTTACTTGCTATATGATGATCACTACGCTTTGTCTGTTTCTGGTCCCAGATTTTCTGTTGTTGGTCCCAGATTGTGGAATGACCTGCCTCTCTGTATCAGGCAGGCAGATTCACCTCTAGTCTTTAAATCTCACCTTAAAACACATTTGTTTTCTTTGGCTTTTGACTTGATGATTTTACTGTTTTAAAGACTTATATTGTTGCCACTGTTATTTACCATGTATTTATTTTATTTATTTATGTCTTTGTTGTACAGCACTTTGGTCAACCTTGTTTTTAAAAGTGCTCTACAAATAAACTGGATTGGATTGTCCCTTTGAAGGTCTAAATTTTAGAGTTAATTTATGTCATGTTTGTTTACTTTCAGTCACCAATGACTTTTTTTTAGCCCTGGTCAGCTCCTGACAGTTGAGGAACAGGTTTTTGCTTTGAGGAAGGCATGGCATTATCACTGAGTGCAGACGACTGACGATTCAGACTGAGCGGGTCACAACAATAAATCACACACTTGTCTTGACACAAGAAACGGCAGTGCACAGCAGGAAGATTATAGAAGGCAGCAAATTACTTTTTGAAAATTATCTGAAAGTAACTGGTGCAAACAGCCATAGCAGACTGAAATCCCGCTTTTTACCTGCATTATTTGAAAACCCTGCCTCACACAGGCCTCCAGCCTCGTTTGTACCAGTCCAGTCCTTATCTCTGGATTCCGTAGAGTGAAGCAGATGAGAGTCTATGACTCTCCCTGGATTGGGCACCAGTATGATGGAGGTTACTTCCCTTGCTGAGGCTGGTATGTTTTTACAGCTGTGTGGACTCAGGTGGTGGACTTCAGGAGATTATGTGTCTTGTCCAATTCTGTGCCTTCAAAGACCTTTTGACTGATTGCTTATTTAGTTAGTAGCCTTTAATGTATTTTGTTTATTTAAAAGATGCAGTTTATCTGGAAAGTATTCACCGTACTTCACTTTTTCCACATTTTATGTTACAGCCTTATTACAAAAATGAGTAAATTCATTTTCTCCCTCAAAATTATACTCACAACACCTCATATTGACATGAGAAAAGTTTATTTTATTTATGCAAATTTATTAAAAGAAAAAAAACGTGTACATAAGTATTCACAGCCTTTGATCAATACTTTGTTGATGCTCCTTTGGCAACAATTCCAGCCTCAAGTCTTCTTGAATATGATGCCACAAGCTTGGTGCATCTATCTTTGGGCAGTTTGGTCCATTCCTTTGGAGCACCTCTCAAGCTCAGTCAGGTTGGATGGGGAGCGTCAGTGCACAGACGTTGTCAGATCTCTCAAGAGATGTTCAGTCAGATTCACGTCTGGGCTCTGACTGGGCCACTCAAGGACATTCACAGAGTTGTCCTGAAGACACTCCTTTGATATCTTGGCTGTTTGTTTAGGGTCATTGTCCTGCTGAAAGATGAACCGTCGCCCCAGTCTGAGGTCAAGAGCGCTCTGGAGCAGGTTTTCATCCAGGATTTCTCTGTACATTGCTGCATTCATCTTTACCTCAATCCAGACTAGTCTCCCAGTTCCTGCTGCTGAAAAACATCCCCACAGCATGATGCTGCCACCACCATGCTTCACTGTAGGGATGGTACCTGGTTTCCTCCAAACATGACGCCAAAGAGTTCAATCTTTGTCTCAACAGACCAGAGAATTTTGTTTCTCCTGGTCTGAGAGCCCTTGAGGTTTTTGTCAAACTCCAGGTGGGCTGGCATGAGCCTTTTACTAAGGAGTGGCTTCCATCTGGCCACTCTACCATACAGGCCTGACTGGTAGATTGCTGCAGACATGGTTGTCCTTCTGGAAGGTTCTCCTCTCTCCACAGAGGAATGCTGATGCTCTGACAGAGTGACCATCAGGTTCTTGGTCAGCTCCCTGACTAAGGTCCTTCTCCCTGATCGCTCAGTTCAGACGGGCGGCCAGCTGTAGGAAGAGTCCTGGTGGATCTGAACTTCTTCCATTTACAGATGATGGAGGTCACTGTGCTCATTGGGACCTTCAAAGCAGCAGAAATATTCCTGTCCCCTTCCCCAGATTTGTGCCTCCAGACAACCCTGTCTCGGAGGTCTGCAGACAATTCCTTTGACTTCATGCTTGGTTTGTGCTCTGACATACACTGTCAACTGTGGGGCCTTATTGTTTTTATTATTTTCTGTGTTCCCTGGCCTACTGCTTGTAATTTAGATAATCTGTTGCTACTCCCTTTGAAACACTTTTGAACTGATCACCCGTAACCCTGAACTCAGTCTGCAAGCCTCCTGTCTGCTGTTTGTAGAACGGTTACTTCACTTGTAAAGATAGCAATCAAACCTTTGTGGGCAAGCAACCAATTTTGCCTATATTCATTGTGGTGCTCTACATTGGGTCCTCTGTCTGTTACAATAAGCACATTTGTTAATCGTTTCAAAGAAGTTATTGGTTAAAATAAATAAATAAAACTATTAAATTTTCTTCTTCTGAGGGTTTGCTCACTCCTGCTTTGAAACGGTTTGGCTTTAATGGCATTCAATTCAAACCCTGGTGTTGTGAGATAAGCTGTGAGCAGCCACTGTGCGTGGCTGAGGGGCTGCCCTCCACAGACCACGGTGAGGGGGATATATTGGTGGAAACCACGGTGAAGGACTTTGCCTGCTGGTACAGGTAGACACATATCCCACTAAACACTGTTAACACCAAGGAGATGGTGGTGGACTTCAGGAGTCTCTTGCAAAGGTGTGAATGTGGAAATGGCTCAGATCTACAAAAAGCCTGGGTGCACCTGGATGCCAAGCCAGACTGGACTACAGACACTGACGCTCTCTAAAGGAAGGAAAACAGCATAATGTCCTTCAAAGAGCACACTTCCTCTGTCTGGTGAGATCTTTCAATTAGGCCTGTCAACAGGTGATTTGGAGCCCATCCCAGTGGGAACTGGGCGAGAAGTTGTCAAGGCAGGCGGGTGCCAGGCACTCGAAGTGGTAGGACCCGCAATTCAGGACTAGCCTTGGGTGTAAAAGAAACCATGTTCTTTAATTCAGGCTCAGGATCGGTCAACGTAGCAGAAGCACACACAGGGTCAGACAAAAACGCAGTCACAGTTAAGCAGGGTTCAGAGGCATGAGCAGACACAGACATCAGAGATGAAGCAAAAAGTTGCAGTCAAAAATACGAAGCAGGATCTGGATACACGGCAAAGCAAAAACAGGACTGCATACAGAGCTGGTGAGTGTACAAAGACAACAATCAAGCAGGGATGTGGTGGCTGGGAGGAGATTAAATAAGACAGGAGTTAACAACGTGCATGTGCAGGTGAGTGATCTAGAAAGGGGGCGTGGCCAGTGAACAAAGATTATGCATGGTGCAAGATAGTGAGGAAGGACAACACAAGGTGGAGTGAGGTAAGATACAAAGATGCGTGAGCAGGTGCAAAGAGCATGAGTGGATAGAAACACAAAGCAGAAAGTGTCACAGAGAGAGACGAGGACACAAGAGCTGGTGAAGTGGCATGAAGTGACAACATAATCAAATATTTATTTATTTATTTATTTAACTTGAAAGGATAAACCCCTTGAGATTTATAATCTCGTTTTCAAGGGGGAAACAAGCAAATGGCAATGAGGAAAAACTGAGAACAGAGCTAAAACGGAAACCGAGCGCAGAATATAATACTACAACAAACTGGGCATGAACATGAGAAGTGATCAGAGAATAAAATGGAAAATAAATACTTAAGCAAAACTAAACTGGAACTGACTAAGAAAACAAAGTGGTAAAACAAACTATAAGAAGAACAGAGACTACATGATGACAGAAAGCAAAACCCAACATTACAGCATAACTGTTAACACAAATGACAAAAGCAAAATAAACAAGTGATAAACTAATGAACAATAATGCAAACACACACCGGCTGAAGAAAACCAGAACGGAACTGAACTAATGGCCGAACAATAAAAGTAACAAAGAAACAATGAGGCAAAGCAGAACAGAGAATAAAGACAATGAAAATAAAATAACTAGTAAATTAAGGCTGGGGCACGTGAAGGGAAAAACAAAGAGGGAAAACCCGAATCAAAGCCCAGATGCAGCCGCAATTGTGACAGAAGTGGGGTATGCATTAGACAGACTGTCAGTCTATCACAGGGCAGACAAACACATTCACACCTACAGTCAGTGCAAGTCTGTGGAAGTGGGAGGAAGCCACACAAACACCGAAAGAACATGCAAAGGAGAAAGGACAGCGATGGAAGTGAGCCTGAGACCGTCTCACTGGCACGCAGCAGAGCTAACCACTAAGCCACTGTGCTCACTGCTAACATGAAACCAGACTGAAAAACACGGTTCTCTCTCCCATGGCACCAACACAAGCATTTCTTTATTCATAGGCAGACAGACGGGCAAGGTGAGTTCGATTAGTGTTCATTGTTTTAAACTGTAATAGACAGTTTCAAGCGCTTCTAAAATAGTTAAAGTGAGATTTAACGTCAAAACCACAGATATGAAACTGTTCTGGACCAATGATAACAGAACGATCAATAATCAATTTTAAGACCTTTTAAGTTGCCTTAAAAGCAACTTTAACCGTTGCAACTGGTATTAATACAATTAAAACAATACAAATCTGGATATGACTTAAATGATCTGAGCTATTTTGTCGCTGTGGAATTTACCAGATTATGTCCACGAACCACTGTTGTTTTTATAGTCACGTTGTCTTTATTGTTGTCCCTTGTCTCCATTGCCGGGGGTAAAAACGAATAACGGACCCCAAAAAGCTGAAAGTTGAGCGAAGTTTTCCTGATTCTGACGAAACTGGCCTCGCGAGTCTCGTTTCCATAACAACGAACCTTCGTGATGCGTTTACGGTACATCGGAAAAAACTTATTTTACCTGAAAAAATGTCTTTAGAACTACTAAATGAAAAAAAGCACTTTAAACGGGAACACCTCGTCAGAAAAAAGTCCAATTTATCCAGAGGTGGGCAACGATAGCCGAGACCCTGCAGGTTTTCCTTGCAATCAATCACCTCAGCAGGTGGGTTTGCTGAGGAGCGTCTCCTCTGAACATAAACACCTGATCATGAATGAAATCACCTGCTGAGGTGATGAGAGCAAGGAAAACCTGCGGGGTCTCGGCCCCATGGAAATAGAGACCTGGAATGGACGTGCGCGCTTCAATCTATTGGCGTCGCTTAGGATAGGAAGGCGCCATAACTGAGGGCGGACAGGGCGTGAAGGCAGACAGTAGTTCATTATTCAGACACTAATTCGCGATTTAGCAGTTCTGGTTGTATTATGGGCAAAAATTTGCCCTGTTGAATTCTGCCTTTAAAAAATTCAAAATAAAACAATGATTTGGTTTTGATGCTTAAACCAAAAATACAACGACAGAATATGAAAAGCGTAAACAGACATGTAACGGAGGCCAGCAGGTGTCGCTGTGCAAATGTAGTTAGTAAACCTCACTCCCAACAGCTAAAAACAGGATTCTCTGGTCACAAAGCCAGGGCTTTGGGTTTTAGCCTTCTGGTTAGAGTCCGACTCCCACACTGGAGCTCCTGAGTTCGTCTCCCGAGGGGAGTGAATGGGCGGAGTCATAACACAACGCAGAGTGCAGCCGCTACACATATACTCATTTATTAGGCTGGTACTTTGAATTAAATCTGTCAACTCCTTACACCTCACTCTAGTCACAACTTTAGTTAAAAAAAAAAGTGCTGCAAAAACAATTATGAAAAGAACGGCCAGTTACACATCAAAAAAACAACTAGAAATAAAAGAATGACAAAAACAATTTAAAAATTAAAATGTACAAATAATATTTCGAAAATTCTGATTTTCTGCGCTGAATAACTGTCCACATTTAAACAGTAATAGCTTTTACATGGGCAAGTGTATTTTGGCACCACAGGTTGGTGGGCAAAGACTGGTATTGAAGAAAGAGAGTTATTCAGCTTTTACAGGTCAAAATACACTTGCCCATATAAAAGCCATTACTGCTTAAATGTGGACAGTTATTCAGCGCAGAAAATCTGAATTTTTGAAATATTATTGTACAGTAGTCACTTGTCATCCTGACTATTTTTTAATTTTTAAATTGTTTTTGTTAAATTGTCTGTTCTTTTCATAACTGTTTTTGCAGCACTTTTTTTAACTAAAGTTGTGACTAAACTGAGGTGTAAGGAGTTGACAGATTTAATTCAAAGTACAAGCCTAATAAATGAGTATATGTCTGTTTACACTTTCCATATTCTGTCGTTGTATTTTTGGTTTAAGGATCAAAACCAAATCATTGTTTTATTTTGAATTTTTTTAAAGGTAGAATTCAACAAAACATTTTTTGCCCATAATACAACCAGAACTGCTTCATCACAAACTACTGTCTGAATAATGAACTACTGTCTACTGTCTACCCTTAGCAAAAAGTAGTATACTTATAAGGTAGTATATGTTGTGAAAGTGTAGGTACACGGACCCACAACAGGGGGCGTAATGAACGGACAATGGAGAAAGGTGAATAACAAGTTTTACTGTTGTGAAACGAGCACAACGAATACAACAATTAACAATTTGGGGTCGAATCCGCTGGTGTCGTGTGGGCAGGCTCGAAGGTAGGAGACGTCCGTCTCAGTCGAACCGGAACCACCCAGATCTCCTCTGCCACCGAACCCTGGAAATACTGGAACCGCCAAGTCCCGAATTCCCAGGTGGCCACTGCCTCCGCTCGTCGGATCCGGTACTGCTGGCGGGAGAGAGCAACAACACACAGGTGTGGATGCGACAGCACCCAGTAACGGAGAGGGGAAGAGCCGCCTCCACCTCTTGTCAATATATAGCAGGAAGGTGAGTACTTATCCAAGCAATTTAGCTATCAGTAGTCAGCAGTCCTGAAAAGGTTTAACAAGTTTTAGCTGGTTATTCAGTATATGAATGCAGAGAACGTTACCTCAGTCTTAAGGCGATATCTCGGCACTGAGGTGGAGACCCCGTCCTGATGATATACCCCCGGGCTGAGTGGAGTCAGCTGTGTCCAGTAATGGGTGACAGCTGTCACCCTGACTGCTCTCGTACGGCGGCGGCGCCCTCTGGTGCCTGGAGCCCGCACTCCAGGCAGGGCGCCCTCTGGTGGTGGTGGGCCAGCAGTACCTCCTCTTCAGCGGCCCACACAACAGTATACCTACCTTATACTTTCTTGAATTTCCCTCTGGGATCAATAAAGTATCTATCTATCTATCTATCTATCTATCTATCTATCTATCTATCTATCTATCTATCTATCTATCTATCTATCTATCTATCTATCTATCTATCTATCTATCTATCTATCTATCTATCTATCTATCTATCTATCTATCTATCTATCTATCTATCTATCTATCTATCTATCTATCTATCTATCTATCTATCTATCTATCTATCTATCTATCTATCTATCTATCTATCTATCTATCTATCTATCTATCTATCTATCTATCTATCTATCTATCTATCTATCTATCTATCTATCTATCTATCTATCTATCTATCTATCTATCTATCTATCTATCTATCTATCTATCTATCTATCTATCTATCTATCTATCTATCTATCTATCTATCTATCTATCTATCTATCTATCTATCTATCTATCTATCTATCTATCTATCTATCTATCTATCTATCTATCTATCTATCTATCTATCTATCTATCTATCTATCTATCTATCTATCTATCTATCTATCTATCTATCTATCTATCTATCTATCTATCTATCTATCTATCTATCTATCTATCTATCTATCTATCTATCTATCTATCTATCTATCTATCTATCTATCTATCTATCTATCTATCTATCTATCTATCTATCTATCTATCTATCTATCTATCTATCTATCTATCTATCTATCTATCTATCTATCTATCTATCTATCTATCTATCTATCTATCTATCTATCTATCTATCTATCTATCTATCTATCTATCTATCTATCTATCTATCTATCTATCTATCTATCTATCTATCTATCTATCTATCTATCTATCTATCTATCTATCTATCTATCTATCTATCTATCTATCTATCTATCTATCTATCTATCTATCTATCTATCTATCTATCTATCTATCTATCTATCTATCTATCTATCTATCTATCTATCTATCTATCTATCTATCTATCTATCTATCTATCTATCTATCTATCTATCTATCTATCTATCTATCTATCTATCTATCTATCTATCTATCTATCTATCTATCTATCTATCTATCTATCTATCTATCTATCTATCTATCTATCTATCTATCTATCTATCTATCTATCTATCTATCTATCTATCTATCTATCTATCTATCTATCTATCTATCTATCTATCTATCTATCTATCTATCTATCTATCTATCTATCTATCTATCTATCTATCTATCTATCTATCTATCCATCCATCCATCCATCCATCCATCCATCCATCCATCCATCCATCCATCCATCCATCCATCCATCCATCCATCCATCCATCCATCCATCCATCCATCCATCCATCCATCCATCCATCCATCCATCCATCCATCCATCCATCCATCCATCCATCTAAAGTTCATTTTATTAAGTATGCTTCAGTATAAGTATAGCAAGTATACTACAGACCATGTACTGTTAGTATACTAGAAAGTACACAAATTTAATACTTTTTCAGACTAAATTGGAACATTTCAAGTTTATAAAAGTATATTTTAAAATTCGTTTAAAGTTTGCAAAAGTACACTTTAAAGTATACAACAAATACACTCATCTATATACTATCAATGTACTTGGTATATCCCTCTCGTATGCTTAAAGTATACCACGCATACACTTATCAATGTACTTAATATATCCCTCTCCTATGCTTAAAGTATACCACAAGTGCACTTATTGATATACTGCCATTGTACTAGTTGTATACTTTGTGTCCCTATTTTTAGTTTATTATCATATACTTAAAGTATACTGTTACACACATTGGTTATTTCACTATTTTACTTTTTATACTTTAATTTTGCTTGGCATATTACTTGTAGCTTACTATTTATATACTGAAAATATACTCCTTAAAGTACTCTAAAAGTTTACTCATACTGTATGTACACAAGAGTGTGATGCATTTAAAAAATCACAAGACAGAATGTTGAAAACAAGTGTGATATATTTTCAAACATTTCAAAAACAAAGACCTATGAAATCAAGTCCTTCCTTTGTGGAGAAAATTAAAGGAAAAGGTGCATGTAAAATGTAAAAATAATGGTCTCTCCAAGATCAATGTTGGGAAGGTGTCGTAGCACGGACCCACAACAGGGGGCGCAAATGAACGGACAATGAATAAGCCAAAAAGGTAACAATTTAATGTTGTGATAATACACAACGAAACGTACAGTAATTTGCACAGTCAATTTAACACCAGGTGACGTGTGGGCAGGCTCGAAGATAGAAGACCCCCGACGAGAGAGAAGCCGCGTCCCACACGGCTTCCACCACCAACGGTCTGAAGAACACCGGAGCCGCCAAGTCCCGAGTCCCCAGGTGGCCTCTGTCTTCGGCTGTCGACCCTGGTACTGCTGGCAGAAAGCAGAAATATGATGAGTGAGTGTGAGTCCGCACACTCAGTAATTTTCAGTCCCAACACAGCCAGGAGGGAGCACCTCCACCTCCAAACTAGGTTATCACTCGTGCAGCTCCTGTTGTCTTCTTTCTGGATAGAGTGAGAGACGAAGACCGTCATCCTCTCACTATCGCCAATCCAGTCTTCCACAGACTTCACAGGTACGCGGCTGCACACAGATCACAGTTTAGATACACTGAATAACTACAGCAGAGAAGAATTACCTTGGTAATGGTAGTCGATTTCTCGGTGGGGAGGTGAAGTTGCAGTCCGGCTTTTATGGTGGTGATGATGAACGAGTGACAGCTGGTGCAGAGGATGAGTGACAGCTGTCACTTCTTCTGGGTCTGGCGCCCTCTCGTGCTTGGAGCCCGCACTCCAAGCAGGGCGCCCTCTGGTGGTGGTGGGCCAACAGTACCTCCTCTTCAGCGGCCCACACAACAGGACCCCCCCCTCAACGGGTGCCTCCTGGCGTCCGACCAGGCTTGTCCGGATGTCTCGCGTAGAACTCGGCCAGGAGGGCCGGGTCCAGGATGAAGCTCCTCTTCACCCAGGAGCGTTCTTCAGGTCCATACCCCTCCCAGTCCACCAGATATTGGAAACCCCGGCCCTTACGACGGACGTCCAGGAGCCTGCGGACTGTCCAGGCAGGCTCCCCGTCAATGAGCCGGGCAGGAGGCGGCGTAGGTCCCGGAGTACAGAGGGGCGAGGTGTGGTGTGGTTTGAGACGGGAAACATGAAAGACAGGGTGAATCCGCAGTGAAGCCGGGAGTTGCAGCTTCACTGCGGCCGGGTTGATGATCCTGAGGATTTTGAAAGGTCCAATGAATCTGTCTTTCAGCTTTGGGGAATCGACACACAAAGGGATGTCCTTGGTCGAGAGCCACACCTCCTGCCCGGGCTGGTATGTGAGGGCCGGGGAACGCCGGCGGTCCGCATGGGCCTTGGACCTCGTCCGGGCCTTTAACAGGGCAGAGCGGGCGGCCCGCCACACCCGGCGGCACCTCCTGAGGTGGGCCTGGACCGAGGGCACACCGACCTCTCCCTCCACCAGCGGAAACAATGGGGGCTGGTACCCCAAACATGCCTCAAAAGGGGAGAGGCCGGTAGCAGATGAAACTTGGCTGTTGTGGGCATACTCGATCCAGGCCAGATGGTGACTCCAGGCCGCCGGATGCGCGGAGGTGACACATCGAAGGGCCTGCTCCAGCTCCTGGTTAGCCCGCTCTGCCTGGCCGTTTGTCTGGGGGTGGTACCCGGACGAGAGACTCACGGTGGCCCCCAGCTCCCTGCAGAAACTCTTCCACACCTGTGAAGAGAACTGGGGACCACGATCTGAAACGATGTCCGATGGTATCCCATGCAGCCGCATGACGTGGTGGACCAGGAGGTCTGCCGTCTCCTGGGCCGTCGGGAGCTTCGGGAGGGCCAAGAAGTGGGTCGCCTTGGAGAACCGGTCCACTATCGTGAGAATCACGGTGTTGCCCTGGGACGGCGGGAGGCCCGTGATGAAATCCAGGCCGATGTGAGACCAGGGGTGATGAGGCACTGGCAGGGGTTGGAGGAGTCCCGTCGTCCTCCGATGATCTGCCTTGCCCCTGGCGCAGATGGTACAGGCCTAGACATAGTCCCGGATGTCGGTTTCCAGGGACGCCCACCAGAAGCGCTGCTGGACTACTGCCACGGTCCTACGCACTCCGGGATGACAAGAGAGCTTGGACCCGTGACAGAAGTCCAATACGGCAGCTCTTGCCTCTGGTGGGACGTACAGTCTGTTCTTGGGGCCAGTCCCCGGGTCCGGGCTCCTTCTCAGGGCCTCCCGGACGGTCTTCTCCACGTCCCAGGTGAGGGTGGCCACGACAGTGGACTCGGGGATGATGGTCTCAGTGGGGTTCGACAGCCCTGCTTTGGCTTCTTCTTCATGCACCCGGGACAATGCATCTGATTTTTGGTTCTTAGTCCCGGAACGGTACGTGATCTGGAAGTCAAAGCGTCCAAAGAACAGAGACCAGCAGGCTTGCCTGGGGTTCAGCCGCTTGACGGTCCGGATGTACTCCAGGTTCCGATGGTCCGTGAAAACCGTGAAGGGCAACGATGCCCCCTCCAGCAGGTGTCTCCACTCTTCAAGAGCCTCCTTCACCACGAGGAGCTCCCGATTGCCGACGTCATAGTTCCGTTCAGCTGGGGTCAACCTGCGGGAATAAAAGGCACAAGGATGGAGAACTTTATCAGCCTCCACGCTCTGGGACAGCACGGCTCCTATCCCTGAGTCAGAGGCGTCCACTTCTACTATGTACTGGCGATCAGGATCAGGCTGCACCAGAACTGGTGCAGTCGAGAACCGGCGTTTCAACTCCTGGAACGCGGCTTTGCACCAATCCGACCAGGCGAAGGGGACCTTGGTGGAGGTCAGGGCAGTCAGGGGGCTAACTACCTGACTGTAACCTTTAATGAACCTCCTGTAGAAATTTGCAAAGCCTAGGAACTGCTGTAGTTTCCTGCGGCTTGTTGGTTGGGGCCAATCTCTCACCGCCGCAATCTTAGCCGGATCAGGGGCGACGGAGTTGGAGGAGATGATGAACCCCAGGAAGGACAAAGAAGTGCGGTGGAACTCGCACTTCTCGCCCTTCACAAACAGCCGGTTCTCCAACAACCGCTGTAGGACCTGACGTACATGCTGGACATGGGTCTCAGGGTCCGGGGAAAAGATGAGTATATCGTCCAGATATACGAAGACGAACCGATGCAGGAAGTCCCGCAAGACGTCATTTACCAAAGCTTGGAACATCGCGGGGGTGTTAGTGAGGCCGAACGGCATGACCAGGTACTCAAAATGACCTAACGGGGTGTTGAATGCCGTCTTCCATTCGTCTCCCTTCCGGATCTGAACCAGGTGGTACGCGTTTCTAAGATCCAATTTAGTGAAAATTTGGGCTCCATGCAGGGGCGTGAACACTGAATCCAACAGAGGTAACGGGTATCGGTTGCGAACCGTGATCTCGTTCAGCCCTCTGTAATCAATGCATGGACGGAGTCCGCCGTCTTTTTTACCCACAAAAAAGAAACCAGCACCCATCGGGGAGGTGGAGTTCCGGATCAGCCCGGCAGCTAAGGAGTCCCGGATGTAGGTCTCCATTGATTCGCGTTCCGGACGTGAGAGGTTGTACAACCTACTGGACGCGTACTCAGCGCCCGGGACCAAATCGATGGCACAATCATACGGTCGGTGCGGGGGAAGAGTGAGCGCCAGATCTTTGCTGAAAACGTCCGCAAGATCATGGTACTCCTTTGGCACCGCCGATAGATTGGGGGGGACTTTGACCTCCTCATTAGCCGTAGTGCCGGGAGGAACCGAGGATCCTAAACACTCCCGGTGGCAGGTTTCGCTCCACTGCGTGACAACCCCGGACGGCCAATCAATCCGGGGATTGTGCTTCACCATCCATGGAAAGCCCAAAATCACTCGGGAGGTAGATGGTGTTACATGGAACACTATCTCCTCCCTGTGATTCCCAGACACAACCAAAGTCACTGGTTGTGTCTGATGTGTCTCTTGCTTGCCTCTACTGGTGGTTGGCTCTCACTGCGGTATTGTATCACTTCCTGTTCCGGAGCACAGCGGTGTTTTTCTGTATCTGTTAGCTGTTTAATCTGCGCAGTTAGATTGATCTAGTTATCTAGATTACGATTTGTTTCCCAGTGTAATCTTTACGTGCCTTAACTAAAGCACTCCTTCTGCTGAATCACCTCTAAATTATTTACACATTATTCACTTTGCGTGTTTTTAGGAATCCGCTAGCTTAGCGTAGCTACTAGCTCTTAGCCGATTTAGCATGGCGGCTTCTCCTGTCTCTCCCGCAGTTTTCTGCTCTGGGTGTGAAATGTTTAGTTATTCCTCGGCCTCCTTTAGCAGTAACAGTACTTGGAATAAGTGTAGCTTATTCGTAGCTTTGGAGGCCAGGCTGGGCGAATTGGAGACTCGGCTCCGCACCGTGGAAAATTCTACAGTTAGCCAGGCCCCTGTAGTCGGTGCGGACCAAGGTAGCTTAGCCGCCGTTAGTTCCCCCCTGGCAGATCCCGAGCAGCCGGGAAAGCAGGCTGACTGGGTGACTGTGAGGAGGAAGCGTAGCCCTAAACAGAAGCCCCGTGTACACCGCCAACCCGTTCACATCTCTAACCGTTTTTCCCCACTCGACGACACACCCGCCGAGGATCAAACTCTGGTTATTGGCGACTCTGTTTTGAGAAATGTGAAGTTAGCGACACCAGCAACCATAGTCAATTGTCTTCCGGGGGCCAGAGCAGGCGACATTGAAGGAAATTTGAAACTGCTGGCTAAGGCTAAGCGTAAATTTGGTAAGATTGTAATTCACGTCGGCAGTAATGACACCCGGTTACGCCAATCGGAGGTCACTAAAATTAACATTAAATCGGTGTGTAACTTTGCAAAAACAATGTCGGACTCTGTAGTTTTCTCTGGGCCCCTCCCCAATCGGACCGGGAGTGACATGTTTAGCCGCATGTTCTCCTTGAATTGCTGGCTGTCTGAGTGGTGTCCAAAAAATGAGGTGGGCTTCATAGATAATTGGCAAAGCTTCTGGGGAAAACCTGGTCTTGTTAGGAGAGACGGCATCCATCCCACTTTGGATGGAGCAGCTCTCATTTCTAGAAATCTGGCTAATTTTCTTAAATCCTCCAAACCGTGACTATCCAGGGTTGGGACCAGGAAGCAGAGTTGTAGTCTTACACACCTCTCTGCAGCTTCTCTCCCCCTGCCATCCCCTCATTACCCCATCCCCGTAGAGACGGTGCCTGCTCCCAGACTACCAATAACCAGCAAAAATCTATTTAAGCATAAAAATTCAAAAAGATAAAATAATATAGCACCTTCAACTGCACCACAGACTAAAACAGTTAAATGTAGTCTATTAAACATTAGGTCTCTCTCTTTTAAGTCCCTGTTGGTAAATGATATAATAATTGATCAACATATTGATTTATTCTGCCTAACAGAAACCTGGTTACAGCAGGATGAATATGTTAGTTTAAATGAGTCAACACCCCCGAGTCACACTAACTGTCAGAATGCTCGTAGCACGGGCCGGGGCGGAGGATTAGCAGCAATCTTCCATTCCAGCTTATTAATTAATCAAAAACCCAGACAGAGCTTTAATTCATTTGAAAGCTTGTCTCTTAGTCTTGTCCATCCTAATTGGAAGTCCCAAAAAGTTTTATTTGTTATTATCTATCGTCCACCTGGTCGTTACTGTGAGTTTCTCTGTGAATTTTCAGACCTTTTGTCTGACTTAGTGCTTAGCTCAGATAAGATAATTATAGTGGGCAATTTTAACATCCACACAGATGCTGAGAATGACAGCCTCAACACTGCATTTAATCTATTATTAGACTCTATTGGCTTTGCTCAAAAAGTAAATGAGTTCACCCACCACTTTAATCATATCTTAGATCTTGTTCTGACTTATGGTATGGAAATAGAAGACTTAACAGTATTCCCTGAAAACTCCCTTCTGTCTGATCATTTCTTAATAACATTTACATTTACTCTGATGGACTACCCAGCAGTAGGGAATAAGTTTCATTACACTAGAAGTCTTTCAGAAAGCGCTGTAACTAGGTTTAAGGATATGATTCCTTCTTTATGTTCTCTAATGCCATATAACAACACAGTGCAGAGTAGCTACCTAAACTCTGTAAGGGAGATAGAGTATCTCGTCAATAGTTTTACATCCTCATTGAAGACAACTTTGGATGCTGTAGCTCCTCTGAAAAAGAGAGCTTTAAATCAGAAGTGTCTGACTCCGTGGTATAACTCACAAACTCGTAGCTTAAAGCAGATAACCCGTAAGTTGGAGAGGAAATGGCGTCTCACTAATTTAGAAGATCTTCACTTAGCCTGGAAAAAGAGTCTGTTGCTCTATAAAAAAGCCCTCCGTAAAGCTAGGACATCTTTCTACTCATCACTAATTGAAGAAAATAAGAACAACCCCAGGTTTCTTTTCAGCACTGTAGCCAGGCTGACAAAGAGTCAGAGCTCTATTGAGCTGAGTATTCCATTAACTTTAACTTGTAATGACTTCATGACTTTCTTTGCTAACAAAATTTTAACTATTAGAGAAAAAATTACTCATAACCATCCCAAAGACGTATCGTTATCTTTGGCTGCTTTCAGTGATGCCGATATTTGGTTAGACTCTTTCTCTCCGATTGTTCTGTCTGAGTTATTTTCATTAGTTACTTCATCCAAACCATCAACATGTTTATTAGACCCCATTCCTACCAGGCTGCTCAAGGAAGCCCTACCATTATTTAATGCTTCGATCTTAAATATGATCAATCTATCTTTGTTAGTTGGCTATGTACCACAGGCTTTTAAGGTGGCAGTAATTAAACCATTACTTAAAAAGCCATCACTTGACCCAGCTATCTTAGCTAATTATAGGCCAATCTCCAACCTTCCTTTTCTCTCAAAAATTCTTGAAAGGGTAGTTGTAAAACAGCTAACTGATCATCTGCAGAGGAATGGTCTATTTGAAGAGTTTCAGTCAGGTTTTAGAATTCATCATAGTACAGAAACAGCATTAGTGAAGGTTACAAATGATCTTCTTATGGCCTCGGACAGTGGACTCATCTCTGTGCTTGTTCTGTTAGACCTCAGTGCTGCTTTTGATACTGTTGACCATAAAATTTTATTACAGAGATTAGAGCATGCCATAGGTATTAAAGGCACTGCGCTGCGGTGGTTTGAATCATATTTGTCTAATAGATTACAATTTGTTCATGTAAATGGGGAATCTTCTTCACAGACTAAAGTTAATTATGGAGTTCCACAAGGTTCTGTGCTAGGACCAATTTTATTCACTTTATATATGCTTCCCTTAGGCAGTATTATTAGACGGTATTGCTTAAATTTTCATTGTTACGCAGATGATACCCAGCTTTATCTATCCATGAAGCCAGAGGACACACACCAATTAGCTAAACTGCAGGATTGTCTTACAGACATAAAGACATGGATGACCTCTAATTTCCTGCTTTTAAACTCAGATAAAACTGAAGTTATTGTACTTGGCCCCACAAATCTTAGAAACATGGTATCTAACCAAATCCTTACTCTGGATGGCATTACCCTGACCTCTAGTAATACTGTGAGAAATCTTGGAGTCATTTTTGATCAGGATATGTCATTCAAAGCGCATATTAAACAAATATGTAGGACTGCTTTTTTGCATTTACGCAATATCTCTAAAATCAGAAAGGTCTTGTCTCAGAGTGATGCTGAAAAACTAATTCATGCATTTATTTCCTCTAGGCTGGACTATTGTAATTCATTATTATCAGGTTGTCCTAAAAGTTCCCTAAAAAGCCTTCAGTTAATTCAAAATGCTGCAGCTAGAGTACTGACGGGGACTAGAAGGAGAGAGCATATCTCACCCATATTGGCCTCTCTTCATTGGCTTCCTGTTAATTCTAGAATAGAATTTAAAATTCTTCTTCTTACTTATAAGGTTTTGAATAATCAGGTCCCATCTTATCTTAGGGACCTCGTAGTACCATATCACCCCAATAGAGCGCTTCGCTCTCAGACTGCAGGCTTACTTGTAGTTCCTAGGGTTTGTAAGAGTAGAATGGGAGGCAGAGCCTTCAGCTTTCAGGCTCCTCTCCTGTGGAACCAGCTCCCAATTCAGATCAGGGAGACAGACACCCTCTCTACTTTTAAGATTAGGCTTAAAACTTTCCTTTTTGCTAAAGCTTATAGTTAGGGCTGGATCAGGTGACCCTGAACCATCCCTTAGTTATGCTGCTATAGACGTAGACTGCTGGGGGGTTCCCATGATGCACTGTTTCTTTCTCTTTTTGCTCTGTATGCACCACTCTGCATTTAATCATTAGTGATCGATCTCTGCTCCCCTCCACAGCATGTCTTTTTCCTGGTTCTCTCCCTCAGCCCCAACCAGTCCCAGCAGAAGACTGCCCCTCCCTGAGCCTGGTTCTGCTGGAGGTTTCTTCCTGTTAAAAGGGAGTTTTTCCTTCCCACTGTAGCCAAGTGCTTGCTCACAGGGGGTCGTTTTGACCGTTGGGGTTTTACATAATTATTGTATGGCCTTGCCTTACAATATAAAGCGCCTTGGGGCAACTGTTTGTTGTGATTTGGCGCTATATAAAAAAATTGATTGAATTGATTGATTGATGTGTGATTAATGGAAGCAGGGTGCCATCTAGTGCTCGCACCTGCAATGGTGCCGGCAGAGCCACCAGAGGGAGCCCTACTTCCTTTACCCATCTGCTGTCCAGCAGATTCCCTTCAGACCCCGTGTCTACCAGTGCTGGGGCGTGAAGGGTTAAATCCCCACAAGGGATTGTTACTGGTATTCGTGCAGATTTGCGGGGTTTTCCCGCGTGTGTGTTATGGCCCACCCTTAGCCCAGTTTCTAAGGATGGGCGTTGTAGTTTGACCGTTTAGGGCAGTCCTTCTGCATGTGCTCGCAAGAGCCGCAGACAAAACACTCCCCGCGGGCCAGCCTCCTTTGTCTGACATTTGTTTTTACTTTGGCCCTGCTCGTGTCCATAGCCTCCTCAGCAGGGGGAGCTGTAGCCACACGGAGCTCTCTGGCAGTGAAGCGTGGGGACGACGTCACCTTGTCGGAACCGGAAGGGGGAGGGACGGCTCGTGCCCGGTCACGCCCCCCGGCCTGCTCCCGATGATGCTCGTTTAAACGGTTGTCTAAGCGTATAACTAAATCGACAAGCCCGTCAAAATCCCGCGGTTCCTCCTTAGCCAGTAGGTGCTCCTTAAGGACCGGGGACAGTCCATTTACAAAGGCGGCGCGGAGCGCAACGTTATTCCAGCCGGACCTCGCTGCCGCGATGCGGAAGTCGACTGCATACTCGGCTGCGCTACGGCGCCCCTGTCTCATCGACAGCAGCACGTTCGAAGCGGTCTCGCCTCTATTGGGATGATCAAACACTTGTTTGAACTCCCGTACAAACCCAGTATAAGACGTTAGGAGCCGTGAATTTTGCTCCCAAAGCACCGTAGCCCAGGCGCGTGCCTCTCCTCGAAGCAGATTAATAACATAAGCCACCCGGCTAGCGTCTGATGCGTACATGACAGGGCGCTGTGAAAAGACGAGCAAACACTGCATGAGGAAGTCTGCGCACGTCTCGACACAGCCCCCGTACGGTTCCGGAGGGCTTATGTATGCTTCAGGGGACGGTGGAGGGGTTCGTTGAACGACCAGTGGAACGTCTGATACAGGCCCAGGACCAGCCAGAGGAGTGGCTGCAGCAGCGCCCTGATCGCGCGCTTCCACCCTGGCGGTGAGAGCCTCCACCCTCCGATTAAGGAGGACATTCTGCTCGGTCACTAAATCTAACCGAGCCGTGAAGGCGGTTAAGATCTGCTGCAGCTCACTCAACACGCCTCCCGCTGACGCCTGCGCTCCTGGCTCTTCCATTGGCCATTCAAGCTCGGGTTGACGGCCCTCGGAATCCATGACGATGGCCGAGAAATCCTGTTGGGAAGGTGTCGTAGCACGGACCCACAACAGGGGGCGCAAATGAACGGACAATGAATAAGCCAAAAAGGTAACAATTTTATGTTGTGATAATACACAACGAAACGTACAGTAATTTGCACAGTCAATTTAACACCAGGTGACGTGTGGGCAGGCTCGAAGATAGAAGACCCCCGACGAGAGAGAAGCCGCGTCCCACACGGCTTCCACCACCAACGGTCTGAAGAACACTGGAGCCGCCAAGTCCCGAGTCCCCAGGTGGCCTCTGTCTTCGGCTGTCGACCCTGGTACTGCTGGCAGAAAGCAGAAATATGATGAGTGAGTGTGAGTCCGCACACTCAGTAATTCTCAGTCCCAACACAGCCAGGAGGGAGCACCTCCACCTCCAAACTAGGTTATCACTCGTGCAGCTCCTGTTGTCTTCTTTCTGGATGGAGTGAGAGACGAAGACCGTCGTCCTCTCACTATCCGCCAATCCAGTCTTCCACAGACTTCACAGGTACGCGGCTGCACACAGATCACAGTTTAGATACACTGAATAACTACAGCAGAGAAGAATTACCTTGGTAATGGTAGTCGATTTCTCGGCGGGGAGGTGGAGTTGCAGTCCGGCTTTTATGGTGGTGATGATGAACGAGTGACAGCTGGTGCAGAGGATGAGTGACAGCTGTCACTTCTTCTGGGTCTGGCGCCCTCTCGTGCTTGGAGCCCGCACTCCAAGCAGGGCGCCCTCTGGTGGTGGTGGGCCAGCAGTACCTCCTCTTCAGCGGCCCACACAACAATCAAGTCCTTATTTGTAAAAATGTAAACATAGTGTCTTCAACTGTGAACTACAGTCCTTCCTTGTCAAAAAAGGTAAAAGAAAAGTGCAAACCTTTCAAACCAAAACTAAATAACTACATAGAAAAAAAAAATCTGTACTTTTATGACTTCTTTTCAGTTACTTGAGTCAATGGCTTGACTTAGTATATCTTGCTCCAAGTGCATAAGTGTTAGTACTTTGTGGCAGAAAGATGTAAAAAGTATACTAAAGTATAACTTTTAGTATTAAAGTATAAATGTAAGTCTTAGTATTAATGTACTTAGACTTTTGTTTTTGACTATGCTTTTCAGTATAAGCCAAGTATACTCCACTATACTGTTGTGTGGGCCGCTGAAGAGGAGGTACTGCTGGCCCACCACCACCAGAGGGCGCCCTGCCTGGAGTGCGGGCTCCAGGCACCAGAGGACGCCGCCGCCTCACGGGAGCAGCCTCGGTGACAGCTGTCACCCATCACCTGAGACAGCTGACGGCAATCATCAGTGGGGTATATCAGCAGGACGGCATCTCCACCTCATTGCCGAGATATCGTTCTACCTGGAAGGTAATATTCTCAGCTGACTGCTTGACAGTAACCTTTTGTGACTTTTGTGAGTGATAACAGACCTTTTTTTCCAACGAGAGGTGGAGGTAGCTTTCCTGCCGTGTGGATTACTGGGTGCAAACGCGCCCACCTTTAATTGTGTTTTTGTTCCTCGCCAGCAGTACCAGGTCCGACACGCGGAGGCAGTGGCCACCTGGGAGTTCGGGACTTGGCGGCTCCAGTATACCCGGGGTCCTGTGGCGGAGGAAGCCGTGTGGTACCGGTCTTACCTTGGAGAGGCGTCTCCTATCTTCGAGCCTGCCCACACGACACTTTTGTAAATTGACTGTTGTCCATTTCTGTGATTGGTTGTATTCGTTGTGCACATTCACAACAGTAAAGCGTTGTTATTTGACTTACTCCATTGTCCGTTCATTTGCGCCCCCTGTTGTGGGTCCGTGTTCCTACACTTTCCCAACATATACTGTTGTTAAGTATATAAAATATAGTTTATAAAAAGTCACCTTTAAGCATACTTCCTTAATTTTAGTAAAAATAAGTATACTCATAGTACACTTGAATAAACTTCTTTTTGCTAAGGGTAACTTCACGCCGGTTTATTTTGTGGCAGATTAATCAGCTACTCTCAGAGATTGGCTGATAAAACCATCTCTAATCGCTCCGGAAGCACAGAGGGATTTTCTCCAGCAGCTTGTCTTGTGCACTTCTTGGGGTGGAAGAACCGTTTTGGATCACCTCAAAGGACATTATTAATAATATTTATATTGTAATGGCTTGGTAAAACAGTTGCATTTTCACTCCTTCTTATAAGCATTTGTGACATTATGTTCATTATAGATTTAGACAGTTGACTGACTGACGCTGTCACTGACCGACCGAGCGTCTGTTTACGTTTTTACACCTCTTGACCTTTGAACCAGCCTGTTTTCAGCACCAGTCTGCGCGATGCGCACGCGAGACTCCGACGAAGCTGACATCACAGCCATTAATATTCAATACGGCGGAAGAAATAAAATTAACTTTTAAAATATAAATACAAACCAAGAACTAGAAATTAAAAACATACCCTATTTATAAGCAAGATACCAAGAACAGGAGCCAAATTAATAATAATAATTATCATTATTATTACAGGAGGGTGCAGATTTGACCCAAGAGCGCCCTCTGGTGGCCATTTCTGGACGCTGAAAACATTGCCGAACTCGATACAAATGCGTGTAATTTGGTCACTTTTCAAAGGGATCAGACTTGTCAATAAAGTCAATTTAATGTACAATGATTCATTTCTCTCGATTTATCGATCAATCTACGTTCCAATCCTCACCTATGGTCATGAGATTTGGCTCATGACCAAAAGAATGAGATCGCGAGTACAAGCGGCCGAGATGAGTTTCCTCCGCAGGGTGGGTGGGCGCTCCCTTAGATATAGGGTGAGGAGCTCGGTCACTCGGGAGGAGCTCGGAGTCAAGCCGCTGCTCCTCCACGTCGAAAGCAGTCAGTTGAGGTGGCTCGGGGATCTTTTCTGGATGCCCCCTGCACGCTTCGCTGGAGAGGTGTTCTGGGCATGTCCCATTAGGAGGAGGCCCCGGGGAAGACCCAGGACACGCTGGAGGGACTACATCTCTCGGCTGGCTTGGGAATGCTTTGGGGTTCCCCCGGAGGAGCTGGGGGAGGTGTGTGTGGATCGGGAGGTCTGGGCGGCTTTGCTTGAGCTGCTGCCCCCGCAACCCGACTCCGGATAAAGCAGAAGAAAATGGATGGATGGATGGATGATTAATTTCAGGTCAGCTTGGTGTATAAACCTCATCGTTCCAGGAAATCCAGAGACAAAACCAAAGCGGGAACCCAAGCGAGTTTTCAGCAGGCGGCAAGGTGTGGAAGTACGAAATCTCAGATTCGCCACTTTGCTGGAAGTGACGTAGGTGCTTCATGAATTATTCATAATTTGCGGCGTTGTGACATCACAACAAAGGGGATTTCCCTCACAAAGAGGGAAATCTTCACTTCAGTGTTTGTGCATTTTGTACCCTTTGTCCTTTGTGCCGTGGTCCTTCATTACCTTTAGTGACGAGGCAAACTGTCATCACTGCTGATTGTTACCAGGTCTGAACAACCTGAACCACAGGTGCTCCTTACCAGGTCTTAACAAGTCTGCAGTCAACTGATTGTCACCTCTTCTCAGCAAGACTCTATTCATTAGATAAACAACATGCTTTCCACAGCACAACCAAAGGTAATTTCTTTCTAATTTCACTATTTGATTCCCTGTTTGATTGTAACTTGTATTTTCTTTCAAGGGTCCATTTTTAGAGAAATCTTACACATGAACTAGAAGTTAAATGATACATCATGTTGCCTCCATCTGGAGTTGGTCCCCGGGCACTGGACTGTAGCTCTCCACTGCCCCTAGTGGTTAGATTGTGTTTAACTGTAATTAGTATGGGTTCAACGCAGAGGACACATTTTGTTTGTACAATGACAATAAAGGCTTTTCTGTTGGGAAAGTGTGGTGACACGGACCCACAACAGGGGGCGCAAATGAACGGTCAATAGATGAGCCAAAAAGTAACAATTTAATGTTGTGAATGTGCACAACGAACATACAGACAATCACAGAATATCATAACAGTCAATACACCGAGGTGACGTGTGGGCTGGCTCGAGGATAGAAGACGTCTGTCCTGAGAAGAGCCGGAACCACACGATTTCCACCACCCCAGAACCTGGTGAATACTGGAGCCGCCAAGTCCCGAATTCCCAGGTGATCACCGTCCCCGACTGTCGGATCTGGTACTGCTGGCGAAGAACAAAGACAGTCAAGTGTGGGTGTGTGTACACCCAGTAACAACAACGGTGGGAATGCCACCTCCACCTCTCATTCAATACGTTGCAGCGGTCTCAGCTGAAAAGGAGCGCCGTCTTGCACAGCCTCCCCACAAACGACCGGTTCTCCTGCAAATTCTCACAATAACAGAGTTACAAATCTCACAAAAAAAGGCTGAGAGTATTACCTCCTATGAAGTATGATATCTCGGCAACGAGGTGGAGATGACGTCTGGTCTTTATGGAGTGAGATGATGTTGAGTAGATGGGTGACAGCTGTCAAGAGGTAATGAGCGACAGCTGTCACCCCCGGCTGTGTCCATGGCGGCAGCGCCCTCTCGTGCCTGAAGCCCGCACTTCAGACAGGGCGCCCTCTGGTGGTGGGCCAGCAGTACCTCCTCTTCTGGCGGCCCACACAACAGGACCCCCCCCTCAACGGGCGCCTCCCGGTGCCCGACCAGGTTTGTCGGGGTGTCGGCGGTAGAAGTCGGCCAGGAGGGCCGGATCCAGGATGAAGCTCCTCTTCACCCAGGAGCGTTCTTCAGGTCCATACCCCTCCCAGTCCACCAAGTACTGGAATCCCCGACCCATCCGACGGACGTCCAGGAGCCGGCGCACCGTCCAAGCCGGCTCCCCGTCGATGATCCGAGCAGGAGGCGGCGCCGGTCCAGGAGCACAGAGGGGTGAGGTGTGGTGAGGTTTGATGCGGGACACGTGGAAAACCGGATGGATCCGCAGTGAAGCCGGGAGTTGGAGCTTCACTGCGGCAGGACTGAGGACTTTGAGGATCCTGAAGGGGCCAATGTACCTGTCCTAAAGTTTCGGGGAGTCCACCTGGAGGGGGATGTCCTTCGTGGAAAGCCACACCTCCTGCCCGGGCTGGTAAGCAGGGGCCGGGGATCGCCGGCGGTCTGCATGGGTCTTCGCCCTCGTCCGGGCCTTCAACAAGGCAGAACGGGCGGAGCGCCACACCCGACGGCACTTACGCAGGTGGGCCTGGACCGAGGGCACACCGACCTCTCCCTCCACCACGGGAAACAATGGGGGCTGATACCCCAAACACACCTCAAACGGGGAGAGGCCGGTGGCAGAAGACACCTGGCTGTTGTGCGCATACTCGATCCAGGCCAGATGGTTACTCCACGCCGTCGGGTGCGCGGATGTGACGCAGCGGAGGGTCTGTTCCAAGTCCTGGTTGGCCCGCTCTGCCTGTCCGTTCGTCTGTGGATGGTACCCGGACGAGAGGCTCACGGTGGCCCCCAGTTCCCTGCAGAAGCTCCTCCAGACGTGTGAGGAGAACTGGGGACCACGATCAGAGACGATGTCGGAGGGTATCCCATGCAGACGGACGACGTGGTGGACCAGGAGGTCTGCTGTCTCCTGGGCTGTTGGGAGCTTCGGGAGGGCCACGAAGTGGGCCGCCTTGGAGAATCGGTCCACTATCGTGAAGATGGTGGTGTTGTCCTGGGACGGCGGGAGGCCCGTGACGAAATCCAGGCCGATGTGGGACCAGGGACGATGAGGCACCGGCAGCGGCTGGAGGAGTCCTTGGGCCTTCTTATGTACTGCCTTGCCCCTGGCACAGGTGGTGCAGGCCTGGATATATTCCCGGACGTCGGCCTCCATAGACGCCCACCAGAAGCGCTGCCGGACAACTGCCACGGTCCTTCGCACCCCTGGATGACAGGAGAGCTTGGAACCGTGACAGAAGTCCAAGACTGCAGCTCTGGCCTCTGGTGGGACGTACTGACGGTTCTTCGGACCGGTTCCAGGGTCCGGGCTCCGTGCCAGGGCCTCCCGGACGGTCTTCTCCACGTCCCAGGTGAGGGTGGCCACGATAGTGGACTCCGGAATGATGGGCTCCGGTGGATCCGACAGCTCTGTTTTGACTTCGTCTTCGTGTACCCGGGACAAGGCATCCGATCTCTGGTTCTTGGTCCCGGGGCGATAGGTGATCCGGAAGTCAAAACGCCCGAAGAACAGTGACCAGCGGGCTTGCCTGGGGTTCAGCCGCTTGGCGGTCCTGATATACTCCAGGTTCCGATGGTCAATGAAAACCGTGAATGGCACAGACGCTCCCTCCAACAGGTGTCTCCACTCCTCAAGAGCCTCTTTCACTGCAAGGAGTTCTCGATTGCCAACGTCATAGTTCCGTTCAGCCGGGGTCAACCTGCAGGAAAAGTAGGCACACGGGTGAAGAACCTTATCGGTCTCTCCGCTCTGGGACAGCACGGCTCCTATCCCTGAGTCAGAGGCGTCCACTTCAACCATGAACTGGCGGCTAGGGTCGGGCTGCACCAAAACTGGCACAGTAGAGAACCGTTGTTTCAACTCCTTGAACGCGGCTTCGCACCAGGGGGACTTTTGGAGAGGTCAGGGATGTCAGGGGGCTAACTACCTGACTGTAGCCCTTAATGAACCTCCTATAGAAATTAGCAAAGCCGAGGAACTGTTTCAGCTTCCTATGGCTTGTTGGTTGGGGCCAATCTCTCACCGCCGCAACCTTGGCCGGATCAGGGGCGACGGAGTTGGAGGAGATTATAAACCCCAGGAAGGACAAAGACGCGCGGTGAAACTCGCACTTCTCGCCCTTCACAAACAGTTGGTTCTCTAACAACCGCTGCAGGACCTGACGTACATGCTGGACATGGGTCTCAGGATCCGGAGAAAAGATGAGAATATCGTCCAGATATACGAAGACGAATCGGTGCAGGAAGTCCCGCAAGACGTCGTTAACCAAGGCTTGGAATGTCGCGGGGGCGTTGGTGAGGCCGAACGGCATGACCAGGTACTCAAAGTGACCTAACGGGGTGTTAAATGCCGTCTTCCATTCGTCTCCCTTCCGGATCCGAACCAGGTGATACGCATTCCTAAGATCCAGCTTAGTGAAGATTTTGGCTCCATGCAGGGGGGTGAACACGGAATCTAACAATGGCAACGGGTATCGGTTGCGAACCGTAATCTCATTCAGTCCCCTGTAATCAATACATGGACGAAGTCCGCCATCTTTCTTGCCCACAAAAAAGAAACCTGCCCCCATCGGGGAGGTGGAGTTCCGGATCAGCCCGGCAGCTAATGAGTCCCGGATGTAGGTCTCCATTGATTCGCGCTCAGGTCGTGAGAGGTTGTACAGCCTGCTGGACGGGAACTCAGCGCCTGGAACCAAATCAATGGCACAATCGTACGAACGGTGCGGGGGAAGGGTGAGTGCCAGATCCTTGCTGAAGACGTCAGCAAGATCGTGGTACTCAACCGGCACTGCCGTCAGATTGGCAGGGACTTTGACCTCCTCCTTAGCCTGTGAACCGGGAGGAACCGAGGATCCTAAACACCCCCGATGGCAGGTTTCGCTCCACTGAACCACCACCCCAGACGGCTAATCAATCCAGAGATTGTGCTTCAACATCCATGGGATGCCCAAAATCACGCGGGAGGTAGAAGGAGTCACAAAAAACTCCATCTCCTCCCGATGGTTTCCAGACACTACCAGAGTTACTGGTTGTGTCTTGTGTGTGAGTAAAGGGAGGAGGGTGCCATCTAGTGCTCGCACCTGCAATGGCGAAGGAAGCGCCACCAGAGGGAGCCCTACCTCCCTTGCCCATCTGCTGTCTAGCAGATTTCCTTCTGACCCCGTGTCCACCAGTGCTCGGGCTTGAAGGGTTAAATCCTCGCTCAGGATTGTGACTGGGAGTCGTGTGGCAATTTGTGTGTGTCTCACTTGAATGGTTTCTTCTTCCTCCTCCCCCTTCTTCACAACATTGCAGGAGTCATGGTCAGATGATGAGGAACAGCCCTTCATCCTCAAAGTTAAACCTTTGCAAAAGAAGAAGAAGAAAAAGAACAAGAATCGGTACAGTGATGGGTCACCATCAAAACAGAGGTCACCCTTCACACTTCATGACTACACTGTGGCAGTGACTGAAGACAAACTTCATCCTGATGACACGGTGGACCAGTATCCGAGGACGGTGAGTCTGACTGTCCATTTGGGAGCAAATGACTTTGCATGTTGTGTTGCTAAACATCAAAAACAAGGTGTGCAGCCAGTACATTCTGAGTGCCGGTCCCAAGCCCGGATAAATGAGGAGGGTTGCGTCAGGAAGGGCATCCGGCGTAAAACAAGCCAACCGAACTATGCAGACTCAGAATCAAATTCCCATACCGGATCGGTCGCGGCCCGGGTTAACAACGTCCGCCACCGGTGCTATTGCCCAACAGGGTGCCGGTGGAAATTGGGCTACTGCTGGGCGAAGACGACGAAGAAGAGGAGGAAAACGTTGCCACAAACAGCGGGAGAAGAAGAAAACTAGAAGGGTGGAAATGAGAGTGGGGACTTTGAATGTTGGTAGTATGACTGGCAAAGGGAGAGAGCTGGCTGATATGACGGAGAGGAGAAAGGTAGACATATTGTGTGTGCAAGAGACCAAGTGGAAGGGAAGTAAGAGCAGGAGCATCGGCGGTGGGTACAAGTTGTTGTACCATGGTGAGGACAGGAAGAGAAATGGTGTTGGGGTCATTTTAAAGGAAGCGTATGTTAAAAGTGTGTTGGAGGTTAAGAGAGTGTCTGACAGGGTGATGAGTGTGAAGTTGGAAATTGAAGGGGTGATGATGAATATCATCAGTGCATATGCCCCACAGGTAGGTTGTGAGATGAAGGAGAAAGAAGATTTCTGGAGTGTGTTAGATGAGGTGGTGGAGAGTGTGCCCAAACATGAAAGAGTGGTGATAGGAGCGGACTTCAATGGGCATGTTGGTGAAGGGAACAGAGGTGATGAGGAAGTAATGGGTAGATATGGTATCAAGGACAGGAATGGGGAAGGACAGATGGTAGTTGATTTTGCAAAAAGGATGGAAATGGCTGTGGTGAATACCTACTTTAAGAGACAGCGAGGAGCACAGGGTAACATATAAGAGTGGAGGAAGGTGCACACAGGTGGACTAGATTCTTTATAGGAGATGCAAGCTAAAAGAAATCACAGACTGTAAGGTGGTAGCAGGAGAGAGTGTCACTAGACAGCATAGGATGGTTGTTTGTAGGATGACTTTAGAGGTAAAGAAGAAGAAGAGAGTGAGAGCTCAACAAAGGACCAGATGGTGGAAGCTGAAGGAGGAATACTGTTGTGTGAAATTTAGCGAGCAGGTGAGAGAAGCACTGGTTGGAGGGGAAGCAATTTTGGACAACTGGAAAAGTACTGCAGATGTGGTGAGGGAGACAGCTAGGACAGTACTGGGTATGACATCTGGACAGTGGAAGGAAGACAAGGAGACTTGGTGGTGGAATGAAGAGGTCCAGGAAAGCATAAGGAGAAAGAGGTTGGCGAAAACGTTTTGGGATAGTCGGAGAGATGAAGAAAGTAGACAGGAGTACAAGAAGATGCGGCGTAAGGCGAGAAGAGAAGTGGGAAAAGCAAAGGAAAAGGCATATTGCGAGCTGTACAAGAAGTTGAATAGTAAGGAAGGAGAAAAGGACTTGTACCAATTGGCCATACAAAGGGATAGAGCTGGAAAGGATGTGCAGCAGGTTAGGGTGGTAAAAGATGCACATGGTAATGTGCTGACAAGTGAGGAGTGTGTGCTGAGAAGGTGGAGGGAATATTTTGAAGAGCTGATGAATAAAGAAAATGAGCAAGAGAAAAGGCTGGATGATGTGGTGAGAGTAAATCAGGAAGTACAAGAGATTAGCAAGGAGGAAGTGAGGGCTGCTATGAAGAGGATGAAGAGTGGAAAGGCAGTTGGTCCAGATGACATTCCAGTGGAGGCATGGAAATGTCTAGGAGAGATGGCAGTAGAGTTTCTAACCAGATTGTTTAATAAAATCTTGGAAAGTGAGAGGATGCCTTAGGAGTGGAGACGAAGTGTGCTGGTTCCTATTTTCAAGAACAAGGGTGATGTGCAGAGCTGCAGTAACTACAGAGTCATAAAGCTGATCAGCCACAGCATGAAGTTATGGGAAAGAGTAGTAGAAGCTAGGCTTAGAAAACAGGTGAAGATCTGTGAGCAGCAATATGGTTTCATGCCTAGAAAGAGCACTACAGATGCAATGTTTGCTCTGAGAATACTGTTGGAAAAGTACAGAGAGGGACAGAAAGAGTTACATTGTGTGTTTGTGGACTTAGAAAAAGCTTATAATAGGGTGCCAAGAGAAGAGTTGTGGTATTGTATGAGGACGTCTGGAGTGGCAGAAAAGTATGTTAGGGTAGTGCAGGACATGTACAAGAATAGTGTGACAGCGGTGAGATGTGCAGTCGGAATGACAGACTCATTCAAGGTGGAGGTGGGATTACACCAAGGATCAGCTCTGAGTCCTTTCTCGTTTGCAGTGGTGATGGACAGGTTGATGGATGAGATCAGACAGGAGTCCCCATGGACTATGATGTTTGCAGATGACATTGTGATCTGTAGTGAGAGTAGAGAGCAAGTTGAGTCTAGTCTGGAGAAGTGGAGATATGCTTTGGAGAGAAGGGGAATGAAAGTCAGTAGAAGCAAGACTGAGTACATGTGTGTGAACGAGAGGGAGCCCAGTGGAATAGTGCAGTTACAAGGAGTAGAAGTGGTGAAAGTAGATGAGTTTAAATATTTGGGGTCAACTGTTCAAAGTAATGGAGAGTGTGGTAGAGAGGTGAAGAAGAGAGTCCAGGCAGTGTGGAGTGGGTGGAGAAAGGTGGCAGGAGGGATTTGTGACCGAAGAATATCAGCAAGAGTGAAGGAGAAAGTTTACAAAACAGTAGTGAGACCAGCTATGTTGTATGGTTTAGAGACAGTGGCACTAACAAAAAGACAGGAGGCAGAGCTGGAGGTGGCAGAACTGAAGATGTTGAGATTCTCTTTGGGAGTGACGAGAATGGACAAGATTAGGAATGAACATATCAGAGGGACAGCTCAGGTGGGACGGTTTGGAGACAAAGTCAGAGAGGTGAGATTGAGATGGTTTGGACATGTGCAGAGGAGGGACCCAGGGTATATAGGGAGAAGGATGCTGAGGATGGAGCCACCAGGCAGGAGGAGAAGAGGGAGAGGACAGGGGGAGATGGAAACGATTGATCTGCTCTGGTGACCCCTAACGGGAACAGCCGAAAGACAAATAAAGATTTTAGCAAAACACTTGGAGGTGGGTTTTCATTTTTGGACCTGCTCCTTCATTTAATCATGGAATTGAACATTGTAGTCATACTTCATGTTATTATTGTCTTTGTTGTACACAGAGCTGTGAGGATCAGAAAAATAAGGAGAGGCAGCTGGAAGAAACATCAAAAAAGGTACGAGTTTCCACCTATGGAGCCTGTGAAACCTGTTAAAGTTGAGGTCATCACAGCGACGCCGCCCACTAGCCAGCCAGTGAAGCCGACTGTCGAGGTCAGCAAACAAACCCCAGCTATTGAACAGCCGCAAAAACTAATAGCTGAGTTCTGCACAGCAAAGCCAGCCGCTTGATGATCTGGGAAATCAAAAATCAAGGTGAGCTTAGTGACACCGGCTGCAAAAATCCCTACGAAACCTGTAGTTGGGCTCAGCAGAGTGATGCCAGCCAGTAAACACCCTGAGAAAGTTGCAGTCCAGTTTGGCACAGTGAAGATGGTCCTGAAACAGCATGTAAAACCTGCTTGGGTTGAGGTCAGCACAGCTGAGACAACCACTGACGACCTGCCAGACGCTCATCAGGAGTTACTCCAAATAAAAATCAGTTTCAAGAAGGAGCTGGCAGATATCACGAAAGGACATGACAGTGAGCTGCAAGCCATGTTATTTAAGGAATCTGGAAGATCAGAAGGCCAACGCAGAGGAGGAACTGACAAAACAAGAAGAGCAATTTCAACAAAAGCTGGAAGCTCAGACCAGGTATGCCAAGAAAGAGCTGGACTTCAGTGAGGGAAGAACACAACAAGAAGCTGAGAGCAACGGAAGGGAAATTCCAGAAAGACCTCAAAGACCAGATGGCCATCACAGAGAAAGAGTTGAAGGAACAAGAGACTCAGTTCCAACAAAAGCTGGACGCTCAGAGCAGACATGCCCAGAAAGAGACTGAAGTATTGAGGGAGGACATCAACAAAGAGCTCCGATCAAAGGAAGCAAGCTTCCAGAAGGAGCTCGAGGGTCTAAAGTCAAGAGGCAGAAATGACCTGAAAGAGCAAGAGCTCCAATTCAGGGAAAAGCTGGAAGCCCAGGAAGCCAGATTTGAAAAGAAGATGGAATCCAAAACGAGCCGTTCCTGGGTTTATATTGCAGGTGGGACTTGGGGTCTTGGCAGGAAAGATTTTGATAAAATAACAAAAAGTTTGAGAGAAAACTGGACAACTGGGCAGGGAAAAACAAAAGCTGTAGAAAATAAAATCAATTTTGCAATAATCAATAAAATCTTTTTTTTTTTTTTTTTTTTTGCAATAATCAGTATGTGCTTGTTGTTTGGTTTGTTAGCTTTTCATTTTTATTGACCATTTTCAGACATAGTCCCTCTTTTTTCAGAGCTCCTAAGAATGTGGACAAACTCCACTGCACACACAGTTATTACACAAGTTGTGTTCCTTTACTCCAGCAATCACATCCAGCGTTTGTAGACTTCATGTACACAGCAACTATGACAGCAACCATGACGGTCTGAGTCAATCTGTCCACAGACTCCGCCCATTCCATACGACGAGACTGAACGTTGTCAGTCTTTTGATCTCTTGTGCTTGAAATATACATCCAGGTCTGTTGTATTTGTAATGAAGGTAAAATCAACAGTTTTGTCGTCTTTTACATGTAAAATACAAATTAATTCATCACACTTTCGTTTTTCCTTTAACCTATTGGACGGCAGCAACCCTGGAAACACTGAAAGTCAAAGTCAAACCAGACTTCAGGCTCTGCAGACATGCAACCTGCACCTGGCTTTTCCCACCAAATTATTATAGCCACACCCTCTTCACTTCATCTGTGTAATATTCAACTTGAGTCATTAGCTTCAAGTCATTTTACAAGGTGGACTTTTTTCCACACTTGTTATTTCAAGTATATGGCAGCACCCTGACACTGGGGTGAATGTGAGGCATTATTGTAAAGCGCTTTGAGCGTCTAATGCAGATGGAAAAGCGCGATATAAATGCAGTCCATTTACCATTCTCGCTGCACACAGTCAGTCACGATGGCTTGAGACTGCAGTTTACACCTCTTGGTCTTTGACCTCACGTGTCAGACCTGGAAGAGAGTTGGTTTTCCTTTGCAATGTTAATATTTATGACACACAGCTCTGTGAGCTTCAGCCTAATATTAGTAATAAAACACATAACAGCAACAACCAAAGCTCCAAAACTATGCACAAGTAGAAATGTCTTAAAATATTTTGTCCAACACAAAACTCAACATGTGGCTACACACAAGCCACTTATTATTATTATTATTATTATTATTATTATTATTATTATCTTTGCCTATATGCTGGAATAAGGGATAGAGCTCTTCAAATTATTGTTCATTACTTTCCATTTCAATCAGACTCACTGTTGTGAAAGTGTAGGTACACGGACCCACAACAGGGGGCGTAATGAACGGACAATGGAGAAAGGTGAATAACAAGTTTTACTGTTGTGAAACGAGCACAACGAATACAACAATTAACAATTTGGGGTCGAATCCGCTGGTGTCGTGTGGGCAGGCTCGAAGGTAGGAGATGTCCGTCTCAGTCGAACCGGAACCACCCAGATCTCCTCTGCCACCGAACCCTGGAAATACTGGAACCGCCAAGTCCCGAATTCCCAGGTGGCCACTGCCTCCGCTCGTCGGATCCGGTACTGCTGGCGGGAGAGAGCAACAACACACAGGTGTGGATGCGACAGCACCCAGTAACGGAGAGGGGAGAAGCCGCCTCCACCTCTTGTCAATATATAGCAGGAAGGTGAGTACTTATCCAAGCAATTTAGCTATCAGTAGTCAGCAGTCCTGAAAAGGTTTAACAAGTTTTAGCTGGTTATTCAGAATATGAATGCAGAGAACGTTACCTCAGTCTTAAGGCGATATCTCGGCACTGAGGTGGAGACGCCGTCCTGATGATATACCCCCGTCCTGAGTGGAGTCAGCTGTGTCCAGTAATGGGTGACAGCTGTCACCCTGACTGCTCTCGTAAGGCGGCGGCGCCCTCTGGTGCCTGGAGCCCGCACTCCAGGCAGGGCGCCCTCTGGTGGTGGTGGGCCAGCAGTACCTCCTCTTCAGCGGCCCACACAACAGGACCCCCCCCCCGCAACGGGCGCCTCCTGGCGCACGACCGGGCTTGTCCGGATGGCGACGGTAGAAGTCGGCCAGGAGGGCCGGGTCCAGGATGAAGCCCTTCTTCACCCAGGAGCGTTCTTCGGGGCCGTACCCCTCCCAGTCCACCAGGTACTGAAAACCCCGGCCCATTCGACGGACGTCGAGGAGCCGGCGCACGGTCCAAGCCGGTTCCCCGTCGATGATCCGGGCAGGAGGTGGTGCCGGACCCGGGGTGCAGAGGGGTGAGGTGTGATGGGGTTTTATCCGGGAGACATGAAAAACTGGATGAATCCGCAGCGAGGCCGGAAGCTGGAGCCTCACTGCGGCGGGATTGATGACTTTGAGGATTTTGAAGGGACCAATGTATCGTTCTTGAAGTTTGGTGGAGTCCACTTGAAGGGGAATGTCCTTGGTGGACAACCACACTTCCTGCCCAGGACGATACTTGGGGGCCGGGGCCCGCCGCCGGTCTGCATGGTTCTTCGCCCTCGTCCGGGCCTTCAACAAAGCAGAGCGGGCGGCACGCCACACCCGACGGCACTTCCGTAGGTGGGCCTGGACCGAGGGCACACCGACCTCTCCCTCGACCACCGGAAACAAGGGGGGCTGATACCCCAAGCACACCTCAAACGGGGAGAGGCCGGTGGCTGATGACACTTGGCTGTTGTGGGCGTACTCGATCCAGGCCAGGTGGGTACTCCAGGCCGTCGGGTGCGCGGATGTCACACAGCGTAGAGTCTGCTCCAATTCTTGGTTGGCCCGCTCTGCTTGCCCGTTGGTCTGGGGGTGATACCCGGACGAAAGGCTGACCGTGGCCCCCAGTTCCCGGCAGAAGCTCCTCCAGACGTGCGAGGTGAACTGGGGACCGCGATCGGAGACGATGTCTGATGGTATTCCATGCAGACGGACGACGTGGTGGACCAGGAGGTCCGCTGTCTCCTGGGCCGTTGGGAGCTTCGGGAGGGCCACGAAGTGGGCCGCCTTGGAGAAACGGTCCACTATCGTGAAGACGACGGTGTTTCCCTGGGACGGCGGGGAGACCCGTGACAAAGTCCAGGCCGATGTGGGACCAGGGGCGATGAGGCACGGGCAGTGGCTGTAGCTGCCCTGAGGTCTTTCTATGGTCGGTCTTGCCCCTGGCGCAGGTGGTACAGGCCTGGACGTAGTCCCGGACGTCGGCCTCCAGGGATGCCCACCAGAAGCGTTGCCGGACGACTGTCACGGTTCTTCGCACCCCAGGGTGACAGGAGAGTTTGGAACCGTGACAGAAGTCCAGGACTGCAGCCCTAGCTTCTGGTGGGACGTATAGTCTGTTCTTTGGTCCGTTTCCGGGGTCCGGGTCACGGGTCAGGGCCTCCCGGACGGTCTTCTCCACGTCCCAGGTGAGGGCAGCCACGATAGCGGACTCCGGGATGATGGGATCCGGGGGATCCGACGGTTCCGTTTTGACTTCGTCTTCGTGCACCCGGGACAATGCATCCGATCGTTGATTCTTGGTCCCGGGACGGTAGGTAATCCGGAAGTCAAAACGGCCAAAGAACAGTGACCAGCGGGCTTGCCTGGGGTTCAGCCGCTTGGCGGTCCTGATGTACTCCAGGTTCCGATGGTCAGTGAAAACCGTGAATGGCACGGCTGTTCCCTCCAACAGATGTCTCCACTCTTCGAGGGCCTCTTTCACAGCTAGGAGTTCCCGATTGCCGACGTCATAGTTCCGTTCAGCGGGGGTCAACCTGCGGGAAAAATAGGCACACGGGTGAAGAACCTTATCGGTCTTCCCGCTCTGGGAGAGCACCGCTCCTATCCCTGAGTCCGAGGCATCCACTTCAACCACTAACTGGCGGCTAGGATCGGGCTGCACCAGAACTGGTGCAGACGAAAAGCGCCGTTTCAACTCCTTGAACGCGGCTTCGCACCGATCCGACCAGGTGAAGGGGATTTTTGGTGAGGTCAGGGCTGTCAGGGGGCTAACTACCTGACTGTAGCCCTTAATGAACCTCCTGTAGAAATTAGCAAAGCCGAGGAACTGTTGCAGCTTCCTACGGCTTGTGGGTTGGGGCCAATCTCTCACCGCCGCAACCTTGGCCGGATCTGGGGCGACGGAGTTGGAGGAGATGATAAACCCCAGGAAGGACAAAGAAGTGCGGTGGAATTCACACTTCTCGCCCTTCACAAACAGGCGGTTCTCCAACAACCGCTGCAGAACCTGACGGACATGCCGGACATGAGTCTCAGGATCCGGGGAAAAGATGAGTATATCGTCCAGATACACAAAGACGAACCGGTGCAGGAAGTCCCGCAAGACATCGTTTACCAACGCTTGGAAAGTCGCGGGAGCATTAGTGAGACCGAACGGCATGACCAGGTACTCAAAATGGCCCAACGGGGTGTTAAATGCCGTCTTCCATTCGTCTCCCTTCCGGATCCGAACCAAATGATACGCATTCCTAAGATCAAGCTTGGTGAAGATTTTGGCTCCATGCAAGGGGGTGAACACCGAATCCAACAAGGGCAACGGGTATCGATTGCGAACCGTGATTTCGTTCAACCCCCTATAATCAATGCATGGACGAAGCCCGCCATCCTTTTTACCCACAAAAAAGAAACCAGCACCCATCGGAGAGGTGGAATTCCGGATCAACCTGGCAGCTAATGAGTCCCGGATGTAGGTCTCCATTGATTCACGCTCCGGCCGTGAGAGGTTGTACAGCCTACTGGACGGGAACTCACTGCCTGGAACCAAATCAATGGCACAATCATACGGGCGGTGGGGAGGAAGCGTGAGAGCCAGATCCTTGCTGAACACGTCAGCGAGGTCATGGTACTCCGCCGGCACCGCCTTCAGATTGGGCGGGACTCGGACCTCCTCCTTAGCTTGGGAGCCGGGAGGAACCGAGGAACCTAGACACTCCCGATGGCAGGTTTCGCTCCACTGAACCACTACCCCGGACGGCCAATCGATCCGGGGATTGTGTTTTAGCATCCAGGGAAAACCCAAAACCACACGGGAGGTGGCCTGAGTCACAAAGAACTCGATCACCTCCCGGTGGTTACCTGACACCACCAGAGTTACTGGAGGTGTCTTATGCGTGATTGGTGGGAGTAGGGAGCCATCTAGCGCCCGAACCTGCACAGGCGAGGTAAGAGCCACCAGAGGGAGCCCTATCTCCCTCGCCCATCTGCTGTCTAGCAGATTCCCCTCAGAGCCCGTGTCCACCAGTGCTGGGGCCTTCAGGGTTGAATCCTCAAACAGGATCGTGACTGGGAGTCGTGTAGCAATGTGGGTGTGTCCCATGTGAATGTTTTGGCCCACCCCTGGCCCAGTCTCTAGGGGCGGGCGTTGGAGTTTAACCGCTCGGGGCAGTCGTTTGCGAGATGCTCACTCGAGCCACAAACAAAACAAGCTCCGTGGGCCCGCCTCCTTTGTGCTCCAGGTGCCCTAAATGTTGCCCTGCTCGTGTCCGTAGCTTCGTCAGCAGGGGGAGCCATAGGCGCACGGAGCGCAGGAACAGAGGAGCGTGGGGAGGGCGGAGCTCGATCGGACCCGGAAGGGAGAGGGACGACGCGTGCCTGGCCACGCCCTTCGCCTCGTTCCCGACGGCGTTCTTCTAACCGGTTGTCGAGTCGTATGACCAGATCGATGAGCCCATCTAAGTCCCGCGGTTCGTCCTTCGCCACCAGGTGCTCTTTTAGGACCAGTGACAGTCCGTTTACAAAGGCGGCGCGGAGGGCAGTGCTATTCCAGCCGGATCTCGCCGCCGCGATGCGGAAGGCGACTGCATAGGCAGCTGCGCTCCGACGCCCCTGTCTCATTGACAGTAGTGCGGTTGAAGCGGACTCTCCTCTGTTGGGATGGTCGAACACCGTTCTGAGCTCCCGTACAAACCCATCGTATGTATGAAGGAGCCGTGAATTCTGCTCCCAGAGCGCTGTAGCCCAAGCGCGTGCCTCCCCGCGAAGCAGATTTATTACATAAGCTACTTTGCTAGCATCAGTCGCGTACATCACGGGACGCTGTGCGAAGACGAGCGAACACTGCATCAGAAAATCCGCGCACGTCTCCACACAGCCTCCGTACGGTTCTGGAGGGCTTATGTATGCTTCTGGGGACGGAGGAAGGGACCGTTGAACGACCAGTGGAACGTCACTTTCACGCGCAGGGTCCTCGGGAGGGAGAGCCGCAGCGGCGCCCGGAGGGCGCGCCTCCACTTGTGCGGCGAGAGCCTCCACCCTGCGGTTTAGGAGAACGTGCTGCTCGGTCATTAAATCGATCCGAGAGGTGAAAGCGGTGAGGATCCGCTGCAACTCACCGATTACCCCTCCCGAAGCCTCCGACGCGCCTTGGTCTTCCATTGGCCGTTCAACAGCCGGTTGACGCCCCTCGGGGTCCATGACGCTGGCCGAGATATCCTGTTGTGAAAGTGTAGGTACACGGACCCACAACAGGGGGCGTAATGAACGGACAATGGAGAAAGGTGAATAACAAGTTTTACTGTTGTGAAACGAGCACAACGAATACAACAATTAACAATTTGGGGTCGAATCCGCTGGTGTCGTGTGGGCAGGCTCGAAGGTAGGAGATGTCCGTCTCAGTCGAACCGGAACCACCCAGATCTCCTCTGCCACCGAACCCTGGAAATACTGGAACCGCCAAGTCCCGAATTCCCAGGTGGCCACTGCCTCCGCTCGTCGGATCCGGTACTGCTGGCGGGAGAGAGCAACAACACACAGGTGTGGATGCGACAGCACCCAGTAACGGAGAGGGGAGAAGCCGCCTCCACCTCTTGTCAATATATAGCAGGAAGGTGAGTACTTATCCAAGCAATTTAGCTATCAGTAGTCAGCAGTCCTGAAAAGGTTTAACAAGTTTTAGCTGGTTATTCAGAATATGAATGCAGAGAACGTTACCTCAGTCTTAAGGCGATATCTCGGCACTGAGGTGGAGACGCCGTCCTGATGATATACCCCCGTCCTGAGTGGAGTCAGCTGTGTCCAGTAATGGGTGACAGCTGTCACCCTGACTGCTCTCGTAAGGCGGCGGCGCCCTCTGGTGCCTGGAGCCTGCACTCCAGGCAGGGCACCCTCTGGTGGTGGTGGGCCAGCAGTACCTCCTCTTCAGCGGCCCACACAACACTCACAGGTGAAATGTTCATCCACAGACTTTGAACTGGTGAATTGTGCAGTTTATAGCTGCACATGAAGGCATTTTTTTTTTTTTTTTACAAAATCACAAAGAATAAAGTTACATGCACCTGGTCAAAGGTGAATAGAAAAGACCTTTCAGGAGCGGAACATGTGAGTGGTAATATGGCAGCTGATTTGCTTCAAAAGTATTGACCAGTGATCGATCAGTGATAGAAACTCACTGCTCACTGCTGCTTAAGCCACACTCCCCATGCACTTACATTTCAAAACAAATCTCTCTTTTTCTTGGGTAACCAAATGTCTGAGTTCTCACTTTTAAACTGGCTTGCATTTTCTGTGTACAACAAAAAGTCTCCAGGGGCAAAAATGTTGCAGCCAATAAATCAAATCGAGAGGAAGAGAGAGGTTCATCAAATGGTAAATGGACTGCATTTATATAGCGTTTTCCATCTGCATCACACACTCAAAGTGCTTTACAATAATGCCTCACATTCACCCCAATGTCAGCGTGCTGCCATACAAGGCGCTCACTACACACCATTGCCAAAATGCACTTGCCCATGTAAAAGCTATTATTGCTTAAACATGGACAGTGATTCATTTTCCAGACAGTAGTTTGTCATATCATTAAATACAGTGAAATTGAGGGGTGGGGGGGGGGGTGAAATGGAGGTTGGTGGGCATGGGGCAAGGGCACTTGATAGATCTGGGCAGGTGGTGCCAAAATGCACGTGCTGTTATGTGTCGGACGCAGTCGGAGCACCGACCCAGCGTTTGACATTAGGACCCAGCATAAAGGAAACAGAGCACGGTTCAAAGGATAACAGAATTTAATGACATAACAGTGCTCAATTAATAACCAATAAGTGCGCGGTCTGGCGAGGTGGAAAAACGGCGTGCTCCCAGCAGCACAAACGGTCTGGAGCCAGAACAGTTCAGACCCAAGAACCCCGCCGACACCCCCCCAGGTGGCCGCGACCAACCGAGTCTGTGAAAGAAGAAACCATAATGTTTGTCCACCACTCCACACACAGAGAGACCACTCAAAGGTGTACATAATCAGCAAACACTTCCTGGCTTAATCACCAATCAGCTTCCCACCCTGCAGGCATGGAACACCCAGTTCAATTCTCCACTGCAGTGGAAGCTGATTAAACGACTAACATAACAGCTCAATATAATAAGGTGTGAGGGACATCACATCTACTGACTGTACTCATGTTAGTCACAAAACCTAAAGTACCTCAGGAAGTGTGCTGACGAGCGTGAGACCTCACCCCCTGCTCTTTCACAGACCATGGCATCAAACCTGGTATGGTCTCTGCATCCATGATGATGAGATGGTTCTCCAAACGTCAATCTCACCCGTCTGGTCACAAGGTCGAGTCTCTGGCAAATACACACTGTGTACTCCAGACTTAAATGCAACCATGCCCCAATCCATACAGATGCACCACAGCTGTGAGTCCTGACGAGCTGCACATGACAAGCCTCAGGTGATCAGGGTGAGGTCCTGATAACTCAGCCACACATCAGCCACTCAGTCCTGAACGCATGCCACCTGGAAGGAAAGACAAAAAAAAGAAACAAAAGCCAGCCAGGCACCCCAGCCACACAACACGTGCCCATGTAAAAGTTATTACTGTTTAAACGTGGACAGTTATTCAGTTCAGAAAATCTGAATTTTTGAAATATTATTTGTACAGTAGTCACTTGTCATCTTGACTATTTTTTATTTTTAAATTGTTTTTGTCATTCTTTTATTTCTCGTTGTTTTTTGATGTGGAGCTAAAGTTGTGACTAGAGTGAGGTGTAAGGACAGATTTAATTCAAAGTACAAGCCTAATAAATGAGTATATGTCTGTTTACACTTTCCATAGTCTGTCGTTGTATTTTTGGTTTAAGCATCAAAACCAAATCATTGTTTTATTTAGAATTTTTTTAAAGGTAGAATTCAACAGGGCACATTTATTTCCATGTTAAAAACATTTTTTTGCCCATAATACAACCAGAACTGCTAAATCGCGAATTAATGTCTGAATAATGAACAACTGTCTACTGTCTACCTTCACACCATTACTAAGGGTGGAGATGTGCAGATCATCAATAATAAACTGACCGCTTTTTTTGCACTAGCGTCACTATTTGTTAACAGATTTTAATAAATGTAGGCTTGTTTTAAAGCCCTTTGAACGCTCTTTCCAATGAACCTATGCATGTGTGGGTGAAAAAAAAAACTTTGATGTAAAATGCAGAAATTTGGGGAAATTATCACAAACTGTGCTGCTTTTCTCTCTCTGTTGTCGCTATTTGTTAACAGATTTTAATAAAAGTAGGCTTGTTTTAAAGCCCTTTAATTGCTCTTTCTAATGAACCCATACATGTCTGGGTAGAAAAAAAAAAGTTTTATGTAAAGTGTGGAAATTTGGGGAAAATATGTCATTCTGTTCATTTACTGTGATGGTTTTTTTTCCTGTCATCATAATTCTCAATGGATTTTTATAAATGAAGCCTTGTAAGTTATATTCAAGCTGATTAAAAGCTCTAATGAACCCATACATGCCTAGATAATCAATCCTTATGTATTAAAATATAAATCTGAAGTATGCCTTGACATTGTGCTCATTTATCTTGCTGCTTTTTCCACTGTAATATTATTACTCGTCTTTTAATGACAACAACATATATATGATTTTTACTAACATTTAATTCCAAGGAGATATAAAGCCATTCAGAATTTATGACTTTTGACCCTCAGTCAGGGTAAAAAGTACCTCCTCCATCCCCTCCAACCACACTGTTCAAATTTAAATGCCGCCTGTGACCACATGTACATATCATATTAAACAACAACTGCAAGTATATATATAGACATAAATATATTTAAACATTTTTGTTTCCATATCTGTATGCATGTGAACGCAGCTTAATGAAAAGAACTTATGGCGTTGAGTTAGAGTCTCAGTATATCGATATTAAACGACTTTAAAATAGACATTTGTTTTACATAATTACATTAAGGCTCTTGTACAGTTCATTTTAGTATTGGAGAATTTGTTTTTGTAGTTGGTGCAGTTGATGGTGAAGCACTGGCTGCCTTTTTTCCTCATTTCACTTCTGTTTAATTGGCTCAAGGTCTCTCTCCACCCTCAGTAACGGCCGCTGTGCAGCACGCCACTAGTCACGTGACGTCCATTCCAGTCTCTATTTCCATGGTCGGCCTTTCATGGCACATGATTGCCCACCCCTGAATTAATCATTAATCAGATTATTTTTATATTAACAAATGTGAAAATATTCTTCAGGAAAATATATTTGTCTACTTTTACTTATTTTGACTTATTTTGACAATATAAGGAATAATAAGTATATTTTAATGAAGATATTTTCTTTTCATCTCCCCAAATCGTCTTATCTCACATCTAAAATGTCATAATTTTATATTAACGCTGATGGAGAAAACTAAAAAAAAGCACACAAACAAAACTTAATGTTCGCTATTGTCAAGATGTATACAACTGTTTTAATCACAGACATTATTCAAATTTTATTATAATATTATACAACCCCTGGCAAAAATGATGGAATCACCGGCCTCGGAGGATGTTGATTCAGTTGTTTAATTTTGTAGAAAAAAAGCAGATCACAGACATGACACAAAACTAAAGTCATTTCAAATGGCAACTTTCTGGCTTTAAGAAACACTATAAGAAATCAGGAAAAAAAATTGTGGCAGTCAGTAACAGTTACTTTTTTAGACCAAGCAGAGGGAAAAAATATGGACTCACTCAATTCTGAGGAATAAATTATGGAATCACCCTGTAAATTTTCATCCCCAAAACTAACACCTGCATCAAATCAGATCTGCTCGTTAGTCTGCATCTAAAAAGGAGTGAACACACCTTGGAGAGCTGTTGCACCAAGTGGACTGACATGAATCATGGCTCCAACACGAGAGATGTCAGTTGAAACAAAGGAGAGGATTATCAAACTCTTGAGGGTAAATCATCACGCAATGTTGCAAAAGATGTTGGTTGTTCACAGTCAGCTGTGTCTAAACTCTGGACCAAATACAAACAACATGGGAAGGTTGTTAAAGGCAAACATACTGGTCGACCAAGGAAGACATCAAAGCGTCAAGACAGAAAACAAAGCAATATGTCTCAAAAATCGAAAATGCACAACAAAACAAATGAGGAAAGAATGGGAGGAAACTGGAGTCAACGTCTGTGACTGAACTGTAAGAAACCGCCTAAAGGAAATGGGATTTACATACAGAAAAGCTAAACAAAAGCCATCATTAACACCTAAACAGAAAAAAACAAGGTTACAATGGGCTAAGGAAAAGCAATCGTGGACTATGGATGACTGGATGGAAGTCATATTCAGTGATGAATCTCGAATCTGCATTGGGCAAGGTGATGATGCTGGAACTTCTGTTTGGTGCCATTCCAATGAGATTTATAAAGATGACTGCCTGAAGAGAACATGTAAATTTCCACAGTCTTTGATGATATGGGGCTGCATGTCAGGTAAAGGCACTGGGGAGATGGCTGTCATTACATCATCAATAAATGCACAAGTTTACGTTGATATTTTGGACACTTTTCTTATCCCATCAATTGAAAGGATGTTTGGGGATGATGAAATCATTTTTCAAGATGATAATGCATCTTGCCATAGAGCAAAAACTGTGAAAACATTCCTTGCAAAAAGACACATAGGGTCAGTGTCATGGCCTGCAAATAGTCCGGATCTTAATCCAATTGAAAATCTTTGGTGGAAGTTGAAGAAAATGGCCCATGACAAGGCTCCAACCTGCAAAGCTGATCTGGCAACAGCAATCAGAGAAAGTTGGAGCCAGATTGATGAAGAGTACTGTTTGACACTCATTAAGTCCATGACTCAGAGACTGCAAGCTGTTAGAAAAGCCAGAGGTGGTGCAACAAAATACTAGTGATGTGTTGGAGCGTTCTTTTGTTTTTCATGATTCCATCATTTTTTTCCTCAGAATTGAGTGAGTCTATATTTTCTCCCTCTGCTTGGTCTAAAAAAAGTAACCGTTACTGACTGCCACAATATTTTTTTCTTGATTTCTTATAGTGTTTCTTAAAGCCAGAAAGTTGCCATTTGAAATGACTTTAGTTTTGTCTCATGTCTGTGATCTGCTTTTTTTTCTACAAAATTAAACAACTGAATGAACATCCTCCGAGGCCGGTGATTCCATCATTTTTGCCAGGGGTTTTATGTAGACAATACGACTGTAGGCCGGGCAGTGAAGGTGTCATACTGAGCTGTGTCATAATGGAAGAAGGACAGCAGGGGTCGCTGCGCCACAAAGGAAGGGAGAGGGGAGAGAGAGAGAGAGAGAGAGAGAAGCACAATTTAGAGTTGTGAACACTGAACAATATTACAACTCAAAAACAGTGGTAAAGACCTCCAGTTGTTGCCTTTGGTCACTGGTTTCTGTGAAGGCTCTCAGTTGTCCAGGTGGTTTCCATAGTAGAGAAGCTTGAATCTTCCACTGGACTGGGTTGCTTGACGCTGCGTCAAGCAACCCAGTCCAGTGGGCAGTGGGCATGAAGTCCAGTGGGCATGAAGCCCTGGCACTGGTACATAAGCTTCGATAACAGATAATCAGATATCCGGCACACAGATGAACAACAACATAGGCAATAACAAAACATAAATGAAACAATGTACAAAAACCCCGTGTGGCCGAAAGGGTGAAGGCAGAAGCAAAGCTTATAAGCACCCTCCCCTTATACCATTAAAATAAAGAATGTATACATACTGTATATAAGCTCATAACAACTATACAAAAAAGAAAAAAGTGCATAAACTTAATCACAGAAACTTCAAAACACAAACAAGTAAGAGTGAACAATAACAAAAATAGTAAACCTAACATGTGGTTTCATTGTTACAACATCAGGTTGTATTTCTGAATCATATTAATTTTAACTGCCTTTTTAAATATATTGCTTGATTTAGCTTCTTTAATTTCCTTGTTCAGATTATTCCATAAACTGACTCCCTTGATAGAAATGCAACGTTCCTTCAATTTGGTTCTGAATCTTGGTTCTGAATCTTGGTTTGTTAAATATCTCTGTTCCTTTTAAGTTGTACTTGTTGTGTGTTGGGGGGTTTGGCTGGATGTTTTTGTGTTGTTTTCTTTTCTTTGCTCTCCAGGTGGTATGCAAACTGTTTTTTGTCTGTGGAGACGGTGCTGGCAGAAGAATCCTTCACCCTCATCAACATTATTGGCTGCACTTGTGGAGGATGTTCACGTGCAGACTTAAGGACTTTCAGCTGAAGCAGATAATTAGATGGCGTTCTGCATTTAAGCCATGAGTGGTTCAAGCAGAATTGCCGGGAACTCGACCTTGTGATGTTCGTTTGTGAGACGCTGAGGACCGCGCCTGGGTTTGACACATCATGCCTGTGAAGGAGGACGGGTGAGGGACGCATGCTGTCAGCACACATCAGAGGTGATTGATTGTCTGAATAAGTTTTAATAGTAATTTGGTATTTTGTTACACAGTATATTTGAACATTGATGAGAATTGTGCAGCTCGCTTCTCACGGCTGTGGCGTGCGGACTGATGATCCTCCACCTGTTGTGAGTAGCTGCTCATTTACATAAAGCTTAAATTCAGACTTGAATGTGTTGCTGATAGCGTGTGCCTTTGAAGGATATTAGTTGTAGCTGTTGACTTACCTCTTGTATCCTTCACAGAGTCAGTTTGTCGTGTCCACCTGGGGGGTGTTTGGCGGTGAACTTGAGTCCAGAAGCGCCGGGCTTCGATCCCTTTGGGCACTGGAGAGCGCGCCGTCCTTCACTCCGCCAGACAAATGCACTTTTATGTTGTACACAATTATTGCACGAAAGGGAAATAAATGTTTTGTTTTTGGAACCGCTTTCTGGTTATTTAGCGCTGGGTTCAGTCAGGCGCAGGTCCGCTCCTCAACCCGCGTCGGCACATAACACTAGTTCCCTGCCATTCTAAAATGGACCCAGCGGCAGAAGCGGTTCCATTTGCCGAAAGAGTTCAAGAATACTTGGAGAAAATATGGGAGCAATTACAGTATCTCACAAACCTAATTAAACAAATAGATGCCTGCATTACGGAGCTTGCAGCGCACGCCGTTCTGCTTTCTGCTCCTCCGGCTGCGGCACCATCGATACCGGTGCAGATAACTCCGTCACCCAGAGATTTGGCTTCCTTCTCTTCTGATGGTAGCCGTGTCTCATATGTGACAAATTTGCTCCGAGGTGACGCCTTAGCTTGGGTCACTGCGTTGTGGAGTAATGACTCTCCATTGTTAGGATCCTTAAGGATATCTCCAGGTGTTCTTGGACAGGCACAATAATGGACACAAAAAAAAAAAAAAAAAAAAAAAACATAATTAGTTATTTGGGCTGTTTTTGTGTTTTTTTGTAAGGGGTTATAAATTGTTTGGGTGTTTAGAGGCGGTTCTGGTGGAGTGAACGACTGGCGGTTTGGAGCTCGGCTGGACTCAGCCAATCGTTGGTTTTTATTATTTGAACTTAGGTATTTTCTGTTTGGGATTGGGTCGTTTTGTTTGGTTATTTTTTATTTCCCTGCTTCCCTAACCCCAACCTCACTTGCCCTAAGACCGTTCGTCTTGTGGGTTGTAGGGTGGTGCAGGTTGGTCATGCTGAGTGTTTCTCAGAAGACCTCTGCACCTAGGGGGGGTTGTCAGGGGCGTTTTTTTGGGTTTGGTTAGGGCCCGGTTCCACTCCAGCCTTGGTGGGCCTTTGACCGTTCGTCATTGGTGTTACCGGGGTGTGGTGCAGCAGGGAACATACCTCAGTCGGAGGGGTGGGCCGATCTGTTGCCGTTCGCCATTTTGGTAGTTCCGCCCCTCCCGATAGGCTGGTGGTATGGTCGGGTAGGGGCACCGGACGTATTTCCGGTTTTCCGCTGCGCTTCGGGGTTGGGACCGGGTTAGTTTTTCCTGTTTCCTTCCCCGGCTTAGTAATTTTGTGCCGTTCGCCAAAATAGAGCTAACGACTGGCTCTGGGAGTGATCTGGGGTCTTTCGGGGTGCTGGGGGAGGTAACAGGGTTTTCCAGTTGTTTTATTTGCCCCCTGGGTGTTTTAATGAAGTCTGCCGGGGGTTGGATTTTTGTTTTTATGCTTCCTTCCAGGTTCCACCTCCAGGGTTGATGGGACGGTCCTCTGGGTGGAATTGATTGTGGGGCCGACTAACTAAGTGTGGCCGGGTCTGGGGTTCCTGGGTTGTGGGGTGGGGGCCTCCTGGGGTTGATGGTACGGTCCTCTGGGGGGCGCTGCTCCTCCATGTAAACCTGGGGACCTCTGTAGGATTCCGGTTTTGGTTGTCTCTCCTGGAACTGGCGGTAAAGGTCTTCTGTGGGGGGGTTGGGCTCTGCATATCGTTCTGGGGGGGGGGGGGGGGGGGGGGGGGCGTTTGTTGTTTTTCTTTGTGAATTTGTGTTTGTATTGTGTTGTTGGGGCTGTATTGGGTTTTTGCATTTGGGAGTTTTTCTTTTCTTCCCGGGGTTGGATGGGACGGTCCCCTGGGGAGGTTTTGAGTGGGTTTTGTGTTTTTCTTGTATGTTGGGTTGTATATGGGACTTTTTTGGGGTTTTGTTGACGCCACCCGGCTTTCCAGCCGCGGTGCCCTGTCCTGCTGTCTGCTGTGGACCTTGGGAGTGTTACGCCATCTGCTTGCTGTTATGGACCCCGGAGGGAGGTGCTGTTCTCAGGCCTGGTCTGTTCTGTCGCCGGGAGGGTTCCCGTTGATGGGGGGGTACTGTTGTGTGTTGGGGGGTTTGGCTGGATGTTTTTGTGTTGTTTTCTTTTCTTTGCTCTCCAGGTGGTATGCAAACTGGTTTTTGTCTGTGGAGAAGGTGCTGGCAGAAGAATCCTTCACCCTCATCAACATTATTGGCTGCACTTGTGGAGGATGTTCATGTGCAGGCCTAATGACTCGCAGCACCTGTGGATGATGCTCATGTGCAGACTTAAAGACTTTCAGCTGAAACAGATAATGAGATGGCGTTCTGCATTTAAGCCATGAGTGGTTCAAGCAGAATTGCCGGGAACTCGACCTTGTGACGTTCGTTTGTGAGACGCTGAGGACAGCGCCTGGGTTTGACACATCGTGCCTGTGAAGGAGGACGGGTGAGGGACACATGCTGTCAGCACACATCAGAGGTGATTGATTGTATGAATAAGTTTTAATAGTAATTTCGTATTTTGTTACGAGTATATTTGAACATTGATGACAATTGTGCAGCTCGCTTCTCACGGCTGTGGCGTGCGGACTGATGATCCTCCACCTGTTGTGAGAAGCTGCTCATTTACGTAAAGCTTAAATTCAGACCTGAATGTGTTGCTGATAGTGTGTGCCTCTGAAGGATATTAGTTGTAGCTGTTGACTTACCTCTTCTATCCTTCACAGAGTCAGTTTGTCGTGTCCACCTGGGGGGTGTTTGGCGGTGAACTTTGGGCGCTGGAGAGCGCGCCGTCCTTCACTCCGCCAGACAAACGCACTTTTATGTTGTACACAATTATTGCATGAAAGGGAAATAAATGTTTTGTTTTTGGAACCGCTTTTTGGTTATTTAGCGCTGGGTTCAGTCAGACGCAGGTCCGCTCCTCAACCCGCGTCGGCACATAACAGTACTGGCTTTCTCTTTTTTCAAATTTGTTCTGGATGTCAGTTGGTAGTATTTTTTGTGAGCCTTAAATGTTATCTGGAGAATAGTGTAATCAACCAGATCATGAAATTTCAACAAATGTAACTGCAGGAATATTGGACTTGTGTGTTCTCTATAATGCCTCTGACTAATTATCCTTATTACTCTTTTCTGTAAAATGAAAAGTGAATGTGTGAATGTTTTGCAGGTATTTCCCAATATTTCAATACAGTAGGTCAGATGTGGAACAATCATAGAACAGTATAATATATATAGTCCTTTCTCATCTAACATCTCTTTGACTTTGTGTAGTAGAGCAATCATTTTTAATAATTTGTTCTTTGTATAGTTAATATGTGATTTCCAACTCAAGTTCTCATCAATCATGACACCCAGAAATTTTATTTCCATCAATCTTTTAATTTATACACCATCTATAATAATTGGGGTATTCATACTTTTATCTCTATTACTAAATATCATGAAATTAGTTTTATCAAAGTTAAGCGATAATTTATTAATGTCAAGCCAAGTTTTTATTCCCATAAATTCTTTTTTGACTACTCTCAACACGTTGTAAATTTTTACCAGAATAGAAAAATGTGGTATCATCAGCAAACAGAATACAATGTAACATATTAGATACATTAACAATGTCATTGACATATAGTGTAAAAAGTTTTGGTCCAAGAACCGAACCCTGAGGTACCCCTCAGGTAACACTTAAAAAGTTATCTTTGATAAAGATAAACTAATAAACCACCCAAAAATGTATCGGACGTTATAGATAACCGATAACTGATAAATTCCAGTATTGTAACAAACACAGACAGATCGCAAAGGATTCTGGGTAAAAGTGCCATGGTTAAACACTGACTGGTTCAGTCATTCATTATGTAAACCAACACGTTAATGTGACGTGTGTCGTGTGTTGGTGTCTACAGATAAATGTGCTTTTGTAAAAGAGGCCCATAATAAGATCACAAAGTTCATAGTTAAAATTCAAATGGCTGAGCATTTAAAAAGTAAGGAGCGGCAAATCAGGAAGTTTCACAACCTTTTAGTGCAGAAAAGGCGTACTTTCAGTGGGAGTAGTTTTAAAGATACACCCAGACAAATTAGTGACAACAGGGAAAATTGGATAAAGAATCTCTCCGACAGGGTTCTTACACAGACAGAAAAGGATGTGCTCGCTAAAGGACTAAATTTCTCAGTGACCCCTAAACATATTCCGACAGTAGATTACATCACTGCAGACTGTTGTCGTGCGTTACCTGTGCTGCTCCACAGCCTGTCTAGTGTCGGATTCCCTGTTTGGGAATCCGCTAGCTTAGCGTAGCTACTAGCTCTTAGCCGTTTTAGCATGGCGGCTTCTCCTGTCTCTCCCGTACTTTTCTGCTCTGGGTGTGAAATGTTTAGTTATTCCTCGGCCTCTTTTAGCAGTAACGGTACATGTAATAAGTGCAGCTTATTCGTAGCTTTGGAGGCCAGGCTGGGCGAATTGGAGGCTCGGCTCCGCACCGTGGAAAATTCTACAGCTAGCCAGGCCCCTGTAGTCGGTGCGGACCAAGGTAGCTTAGCCGCCGTTAGTTCCCCCCTGGCAGACCCCGTGCAGTCGGGAAGGCAGGCTGACTGGGTGACTGTGAGGAGGAAGCGTAGCCCTAAACAGAAGCCCCGTGTACACCGTCAACCCGTTCACATCTCTAACCGTTTTTCCCCACTCGACGATACACTCGCCGAGGATCAAACTCTGGTTATTGGCGATTCTGTTTTGAGAAATGTGAAGTTAGCGACACCAGCAACCATTGTCAATTGTCTTCCGGGGGCCAGAGCAGGCGACATCGAAGGACATTTGAAATTGCTGGCTAAGGCTAAGCGTAAATTTGGTAAGATTGTAATTCACGTCGGCAGTAATGACACTCGGTTACGCCAATCGGAGGTCACTAAAATTAACATTGAATCGGTGTGTAACTTTGCAAAAACAATGTCGGACTCTGTTGTTTTCTCTGGGCCCCTCCCCAATCAGACCGGGAGTGACATGTTTAGCCGCATGTTCTCCTTGAATTGCTGGCTGTCTGAGTGGTGTCCAAAAAATGAGGTGGGCTTCATTGATAATTGGCAAAGCTTCTGGGGAAAACCTGGTCTTGTTAGGAGAGACGGCATCCATCCCACTTTAGAGGGAGCAGCTCTCATTTCTAGAAATCTGGCCAATTTTTTGGGATCCTCCAAACTGTGACTGTCTAGCGTTGGGACCAGGAGGCAGAGCTGTGGTCTTATACACCTCTCTGCAGCTTCTCTCCCCCTGCCATCCCCTCATTACCCCATCCCCGTAGAGACGGTGCCTGCTCCCAGACCACCAATAACCAGCAAAAATCTATTTAAGCATAAAAATTCAAAAAGAAAAAATAATATAGCACCTTCAATTGCACCACAGACTAAAACAGTTAAATGTGGTCTATTAAACATTAGGTCTCTTTCTTCTAAGTCCCTGTTGGTAAATGATATAATAATTGATCAACGTATTGATTTATTCTGCCTAACAGAAACTTGGTTACAGCAGGATGAATATGTTAGTTTAAATGAGTCAACACCCCCGAGTCACACTAACTGTCAGAATGCTCGTAGCACGGGCCGGGGCGGAGGATTAGCAGCAATCTTCCATTCCAGCTTATTAATTAATCAAAAACCTAGACAGAGCTTTAATTCATTTGAAAGCTTGTATCTTAGTCTTGTCCATCCAAATTGGAAGTCCCAAAAACCAGTTTTATTTGTTATTATCTATCGTCCACCTGGTCGTTACTGTGAGTTTCTCTGTGAATTTTCAGACCTTTTGTCTGACTTAGTGCTTAGCTCAGATAAGATAATTATAGTGGGCGATTTTAACATCCACACAGATGCTGAGAATGACAGCCTCAACACTTCATTTAATCTATTATTAGACTCTATCGGCTTTGCTCAAAAAGTAAATGAGTCCACCCACCACTTTAATCATATTTTAGATCTTGTTCTGACTTATGGTATGGAAATAGAAGACTTAACAGTATTCCCTGAAAACTCCCTTCTGTCTGATCATTTTTTAATAACATTTACATTTACCCTGATGGACTACCCTGCAGTGGGGAATAAGTTTCATTACACTAGAAGTCTTTCAGAAAGCGCTGTAACTAGGTTTAAGGATATGATTCCTTCTTTATGTTCTCTAATGTCATATACCAACACAGAGCAGAGTAGCTACCTAAACTCTGTAAGGGAGTTAGAGTATCTTGTCAATAGTTTTACATCCTCATTGAAGACAACTTTGGATGCTGTAGCTCCTCTGAAAAAGAGAGCTTTAAATCAGAAGTGTCTGACTCCGTGGTATAACTCACAAACTCGTAGCTTAAAGCAGATAACCCGTAAGTTGGAGAGGAAATGGCGTCTCACTAATTTAGAAGATCTTCACTTAGCCTGGAAAAAGAGTTTGTTGCTCTATAAGAAAGCCCTTCGTGAAGCTAGGACATCTTTCTACTCATCACTAATTGAAGAAAATAAGAACAACCCCAGGTTTCTTTTCAGCACTGTAGCCAGGCTGACAAAGAGTCAGAGCTCTATTGAGCTGAGTATTCCATTAACTTTAACTAGTAATGACTTCATGACTTTCTTTGCTAACAAAATTTTGACTATTAGAGAAAAAATTACTCATAACCATCCCAAAGATGTATCGTTATCTTTGGCTGCTTTCAGTGATGCCGGTATTTGGTTAGACTCTTTCTCTCCGATTGTTCTGTCTGAGTTATTTTCATTAGTTACTTCATCCAAACCATCAACATGCTTATTAGACCCCATTCCTGCCAGGCTGCTCAAGGAAGTCCTACCATTATTTAATGCTTCAATCTTAAATATGATCAATCTATCTTTGTTAGTTGGTTATGTACCACAGGCCTTTAAGGTGGCAGTAATTAAACCATTACTTAAAAAGCCATCACTTGACCCAGCTATCTTAGCTAATTATAGGCCAATCTCCAACCTTCCTTTTCTCTCAAAGATTCTTGAGAGGGTAGTTGTAAAACAGCTAACTGATCACCTGCAGAGGAATGGTCTATTTGAAGAGTTTCAGTCAGGTTTTAGAATTCATCATAGTACAGAAACAGCATTAGTGAAGGTTACAAATGATCTTCTTATGGCTTCGGACAGTGGACTTATCTCTGTGCTTGTTCTGTTGGACCTCAGTGCTGCTTTTGATACTGTTGACCATAAAATTTTATTACAGAGATTAGAGCATGTCATAGGTATTAAAGGCATTGCGCTGCGGTGGTTTGAATCATATTTGTCTAATAGATTACAGTTTGTTCATGTAAATGGGGAATCTTCTTCACAGACTAAAGTTAATTATGGAGTTCCACAAGGTTCTGTGCTAGGACCAATTTTATTCACTTTATACATGCTTCCCTTGGGCAGTATTATTAGACGGTATTGCTTAAATTTTCATTGTTACGCAGATGATACCCAGCTTTATCTATCCATGAAGCCAGAGGATACGCACCAATTAGCTAAACTGCAGGATTGTCTTACAGACATAAAGACATGGATGACCTCTAATTTCCTGCTTTTAAACTCAGATAAAACTGAAGTTATTGTACTTGGCCCCACAAATCTTAGAAGCATGGTGTCTAACCAGATCGTTACTCTGGATGGCATTTCCCTGATCTCTAGTAATACTGTGAGAAATCTTGGAGTTATTTTTGATCAGGATATGTCATTCAAAGCGCATATTAAACAAATATGTAGGACTGCCTTTTTGCATTTACGCAATATTTCTAAAATCAGAAAGGTCTTGTCTCAGAGTGATGCTGAAAAACTAATTCATGCATTTGTTTCCTCTAGGCTGGACTATTGTAATTCATTATTATCAGGTTGTCCTAAAAGTTCCCTAAAAAGCCTTCAGTTGGTTTAGAATGCTGCAGCTAGAGTACTGACGGGGACTAGCAGGAGAGAGCATATCTCACCCGTGTTGGCCTCCCTTCATTGGCTTCCTGTTAATGCTAGAATAGAATTTAAAATTCTTCTTCTTACTTATAAGGTTTTGAATAATCAGGTCCCATCTTATCTTAGGGACCTCATAGTACCATATTACCCCATTAGAGCGCTTCGCTCTCAGACTGCGGGCTTACTTGTAGTTCCTAGGGTTTGTAAGAGTAGAATGGGAGGCAGAGCCTTCAGCTTTCAGGCTCCTCTCCTGTGGAACCAGCTCCCAATTCAGATCAGGGAGACAGATACCCTCTCTACTTTTAAGATTAGGCTTAAAACTTTCCTTTTCGCTAAGGCTTATAGTTAGGGCTGGATCGGGTGACCCTGGACCATCCCTTGGTTATGTTGCTTTAGACGTAGACTGTGTTTCATAATTATTGTATGGCCTTGCCTTGCAATGTGGAGCGCCTTGGGGCAACTGTTTGTTGTGATTTGGCGCTATACAAGAAAAAAGTTGATTGATTGATTGATAGAGTCAGCCATTAAACATAACAGTTTGTCAGAGTCAGAAGCTGGGGACCTCCGACTAAGAGTCACAGCAGTGCTGAACAGTGCTAAGCCTCCTCCGTCCAACATCACAGGAGAAGAACGGAAAGATTTGTCAGCACTGCAAAAGGACCAAAGCATCCTTATCCTGCCAGCAGATAAAGGCAGATGCACGGTGGTCCTGAACACATCGGACTATGAGACCAAGATCAACAACTTGCTCAGTGACTCCAATACATACGAACGTCTGAAGAGAGACCCCACGAGCGGCTATAAGAAGAAAATCATTAACTACCTCCAAAACCTGGAGAAAGAGGGACTCATTGAGAGGCAGACATACTACAGACTGTACCCTGGGGATGCCACTCCGTGCATCTATGAACTGCCCAAAATCCACAAACAGGACGTGCCACTCAGGTCTATTGTATGTAGCACAGACTCCATCACGTACAATTTGGCCAAGCACCTCAAGTGGATTTTGGCTCCTCTAGTGGGTAACTCAGACCACCATGGGGAGAACACACAAGATTTTGTTAACAAGATCAAGGACCTGCAGCTGGAGGCAGATGAAACTATGGTGTCATTTGATGTGACATCGTTGTTCACCTGCATCCCCACCGCTGAGGCCGTCTCAGCTGTGAGGCAGAGGCTGCTGGAGGACATGTCTCTACTTGAAAGGACCAAACTTACACCAGACCACATCTGCCAACTCTTGGAGATCTGTCTTAACACCACGTATTTCCTGTTTAGGTGGAATTACTACAGGCAGATCCATGGTTGCGCGATAGGGTCTCCGGTATCCCCTATTGCGGCCAATCTGTACATGGAGCTAGTGGAGAAGAGAGCCTTGGTGTCATTCACGGGCATCTCTCCCAGTCACTGGTTCAGATATGTCAAAGACACATGAGTTAAAATAAAGCAACAGGAAGTGGAGGCCTTTACAGAGCACATCAACTCGGTGGACTCCAATATTAAGTTCACATGTGAGGATGCGATTGGAGAGAACAGGCAGCTCCAGACAGGGATTTACAGAAAACCCACTCACACTGACCAATATCTGCTCTTTGGCTCAAACCACCCCCTTGAACACAAGCTCAGGGTGATCAGGACTCTTCAACACAGAGCTCTACAGGTGCCCACAACTACAGAGGGAAGGGCTAAAGAACAACAACGTGTCCGGAAAACCCTCACAATATGTGGGTACCCACGATGGTCCCTGGATAAAGTGCAGAAGTCCCAAAGAACAAAGAGACCAGATAGACAGGAGAGGGAGCCAAGAAGAAGAGTGTCTCTCCCTTATTTAGCAGGAGTAGGGGAAAATCTACAGAGGATATTTAGACAGCACAAAATCCCAGTTTACTTTAAACCTGTTAATACCTTGAGACAGAAATTAGTTTACCCCAAGGACAGGATCCCTAGTTACAAACAGAGCAATGTAGTGTATTCTATCAGATGTCAGGAAAACTGTAACGAACACTACATAGATGAGACTAAGCAGCCATTACACAAAAGGCTATACCAGCACTGCAGAGAGGGCACCAGTGGACTTCAGTCTGCAGTTCATCTCCACCTTAAAGACACTAACCACACATTTGAGGACAAGGAAGTTAAACACTTATGCCAGAGAAAAGAAATGGTTTGAGAGAGGAGTAAAGGAAGCATCGTATGTGAAACAGTTGAAACCCAGCCTTAACCGGAGAGGGGGTCTTAGACACGCTTTGTCCCCTGTTTACAATGAGGTACTCAGGTCAAAGCAGTTTCACTCTTTTGTTCATGGCATTGAGTCATTGAAGTTGTCAGGACAGTCATCAGGAGAGGCGTCAGTCCCATCATTGGGAGGGACAGCTACCCTGTCATTAGGAGGGTGCTAACAAGAGCACAATAGGTGCTAATTAGAGCAATTGTTAGTCACTAGCCAATAGCAGTCTGCCTCTCGGTAGAAGGGGTCTGGTTAGGTTTAAAACTCCAGCTTTTGCTGGCTTCTGTTTGTTCTTCTCTACAAGAGTCAAGACCGAAGTCAGACTACCAGCGCAAGAAATTTAGCTGAGGAAGGTTTTGCGATTAGACGCGAAGCGTCCTTGCGTCAAGCAACCCAGTCCAGTCGAAGATTTAGTCTTCTCTACTGTGGTCACTGGTCAGCATCCAGGTCTCACACCCAGACAGTAACCAAGACATGCTGGGGAAGACAACTGGAACAATATTCTTTCCCAACATGTCTCAGTCAACCAAAGAAAAGACATTTTGCCTGGAGGCGAACAAATCATACTATTTGGAGCCTAGTTTTGAAAGAACATGACTCATGCAAAGTGACACAGATAACTGAATGTTTGGGGAATGATCAGAAAGACAGAGTGACGTTTAAGTCAGGATTTATTACAATTTTATGGGTTCTGGGGTTTTTTTTGGGGGGGGGGCACCCTGTATTTTCTGGGTTTTCTTTCAAATTCCCAAATTCCAGTTATATAACTTTAAGCAACAGTAAGTCATTTCAGCGTCTCCTCTTGTTTCACTCTTGGTGGCCACAGCAGATCCAAGGTCTGTGTTATAAAAGTTAATGTTGTTAAAGCTCTGTAAAATATATTGACCATTATAATTGTCTAAGTAATTGATTGAACAATGCCACGGAAGAGGAAGTGTACAAAGGGCACAGATAAGGTTGATGAGGCGTTCATCAGTGCATGATGAACAAGAAGGACAGGACTATTCCTTTGATTGTCTTATGCTATATGATGAAGCAAGACAATGTTTCATCAGTGTATGATGAACAACCAAGGAACGGACTTTTGAGACTGACTGTCTTATACTATCAAATGACTTCACTGAATGGACTTTGGAACACCTTGGGACTGGATATAAATGGCATGAAAACTGAATATACTCGTATTTTGTCTTCAGACCTACACTCTATATGTACCTTTAAAGCTTTAAATAACAAAAGATCTTAGAAACTGAAACCTGTTTCCCCTGGTGTCTCATTTGTTGTTTGTCTCAGTGTTTTTAGGTAATTTTCCTAACAGTGTGCATATGGGAGGCAGAGCCTTCAGCTTTCAGGCTCCTCTCCTGTGGAACCAGCTCCCAATTCAGATCAGGGAGACAGACACCCTCTCTACTTTTAAGATTAGGCTTAAAACTTTCCTTTTTGCTAAAGCTTATAGTTAGGGCTGGATCAGGTGACCCTGAACCATCCCTTAGTTATGCTGCTATAGACGTAGACTGCTGGGGGGTTCCCATGATGCACTGTTTCTTTCTCTTTTTGCTCTGTATGCACCACTCTGCATTTAATCATTAGTGATCGATCTCTGCTCCCCTCCACAGCATATCTTTTTCCTGGTTCTCTCCCTCAGCCCCAACCAGTCCCAGCAGAAGACTGCCCCTCCCTGAGCCTGGTTCTGCTGGAGGTTTCTTCCTGTTAAAAGGGAGTTTTTCCTTCCCACTGTAGCCAAGTGCTTGCTCACAGGGGGTCGTTTTGACCGTTGGGGTTTTACATCATTATTGTATGGCCTTGCCTTGCAATGTGGGGCGCCTTGGGGCAGCTGTTTGTTGTGATTTGGCGCTATATAAAAAAAAAAATTGATTGATTGATATTGATTTGGCACACAATTTACACTGGATGCCCTTCCTGACACAATTCCACAATGCATGGAGAATGGGCAAGGGTGGCCTTGAACAGCATTTAAACAGTAAGAAGCAATATTTAAACCATGGCTCTTCATCCTCACCAGATTTTTACATTCTTCCCTGCTGTAAAACTGGCCTAACCTTTGTAGTCGTTTTTTTTCTCTCCAGTCTTTCTCAGTATAGATGCTTCTGAACTCACTAGTAAGGTGTCTGTACTTTTTCCAGTTCCCCGCCCCCACCAGCTCCACTGGCTAAACTTGACCCAGGATTCTCAGTTGCTGGCTTTCCTTCAGATGACCAGTCTCTCCTTCTTCTGTGCCTCTGTGATAGCTCCTGTGATCCACAACCTACAAAGCCATTAAAAGGATGAAGTGTGGAAAGGCAGTAGGTCCAGATGACATTCCAGTGGAGGCATACAATATTTAAGAGAGATGCCAGATGAGTTTCGAACCAGATTGTTAAATAAAATCTTGGAAAGTGAGAAGATGTCTCGGGAGTGAAAAAAAAGGGTGCTAGTTCCAATTTTTAAGAGCAAGAGAGATGTGCAGAGCTGCAGTAACCACAAAGGCATTAAGTTTACCAGCTACAGCATGAGCTAATGGAAAAGAGTAGTAGAAGCTAGGCTTAGAAAACAGGTGTGATCTCTGAGCAGCAATATGGTTTCATGCTGAGTAAGAGCACTACAGATGCAATGTCTGCTCTGAGAGTGCTGATGGACAAGTATAGAGAAGGGCCACCCTCTACTGCAGGGGTGGCCAAGTTCGGTCCTCGAGAACCACCTTCCTGACACTTAGTTGTCTCCCTGCTCCAACACACCTGAATCCAATGAAAGGCTCATTTAAAGTCTGCTAACGAGTCTTTCATTGGATTCAGGTGTGTTGGAGCAGGGAGACAACTAAGAGGAAGGTGGCTCTCATGGACCGAACTTGGCCACCCCTGCTCTACTGGCTTCCTGTCTGTCCTTTACCGACTAGTTCCTCCTTATGGGGCTAAGCTAATTAAACCTTAGGTACTGTACTCTGCATTCTCAGGATGCAGGAACACTGTGTGTTCCAAAGGTTAAAAAGAAGTCAGCTGATCACAGAGCTTTTTCCTGTCATGCACTTGTTCTGTGGAAGTCTGTCTGCTGAGATAAAATAGTGTGATTCTGTGGAAACATTCCAATCCAGACTAGACCCAACAGTTCTCCCTTTCATATCACTATTATAGTGTCGCTGCAGTCAAACAACAGGGTTTCTGGTTCCGGAGCACAGCGGTGTTCTGCTGTATCTGTTAGCTGTTTGAACTGAGCTGTTTGAGTTCTTTGAATTAACAGTCTTTTTCAAGACTTTTTTACTTTTTTTTTTTTTTTTTTTACTTTTTCACCGTGCTCCAACGCCTAAAGAAGACCTCTAACGGTCGAAGCATCGCGACGGAGCTCTTTTATCAGCTAACCTTCATCAGCGTTGGCAAGCTTGCTAACGCTTTCGTTTTTATTTTTATTTTATTTTTTAGCACTGTTGTCGTGCTGCTCCACAGCCTGTTCAGTGGATTTTTATTTTATTTTAGCACTGTTGTTGTGCGTTACCTGTGCTGCTCCACAGCCTGCCTAGTGGATTTTTATTTATTTTAGCACTGTTGTTGTGCGTTACCTGTGCTGCTCCACAGCCTGTCCAGTGGATTTTTATTTTATTTTTTGCCACTGTTGTCGTGTGTTATCTGTGCTGCTCTACAGCCTGTTCAGTGGATTTTTATTTTATTTTAGCACTGTTGTCGTGCGTTACCTGTGCTGCTCTACAGCCTGTTCAGTGGATTTTTATTTTATTTTTTGCCACTGTTGTCGTGTGTTATCTGTGCTGCTCTACAGCCTGTTCAGTGGATTTTTATTTTATTTTTTGCCACTGTTGTCGTGTGTTACCTGTGCTGCTCTACAGCCTGTTCAGTGGATTTTTATTTTATTTTTTACCACTGTTGTCGTGTGTTACCTGTGCTGCTCTACAGCCTGTTCAGTGGATTTTTATTTTATTTTTTACCACTGTTGTCGTGTGTTACCTGTGCTGCTCTACAGCCTGTTCAGTGGATTTTTATTTTATTTTTTGCCACTGTTGTCGTGTGTTACCTGTGCTGCTCTACAGCCTGTTCAGTGGATTTTTATTTTATTTTTTACCACTGTTGTCGTGTGTTACCTGTGCTGCTCTACAGCCTGTTCAGTGGATTTTTATTTTATTTTTTACCACTGTTGTCGTGTGTTACCTGTGCTGCTCTACAGCCTGTTCAGTGGATTTTTATTTTATTTTTTGCCACTGTTGTCGTGTGTTACCTGTGCTGCTCTACAGCCTGTTCAGTGGATTTTTATTTTATTTTTTACCACTGTTGTCGTGTGTTACCTGTGCTGCTCTACAGCCTGTTCAGTGGATTTTTATTTTATTTTTTACCACTGTTGTCGTGCGTTACCTGTGCTGCTCTACAGCCTGTTCAGTGGATTTTTATTTTATTTTTTACCACTGTTGTCGTGCGTTACCTGTGCTGCTCTACAGCCTGTTCAGTGGATTTTTATTTTATTTTTTACCACTGTTGTCGTGCGTTACCTGTGCTGCTCTACAGCCTGTTCAGTGGATTTTTATTTTATTTTTTGCCACTGTTGTCGTGTGTTACCTGTGCTGCTCTACAGCCTGTTCAGTGGATTTTTATTTTATTTTTTACCACTGTTGTCGTGTGTTACCTGTGCTGCTCTACAGCCTGTTCAGTGGATTTTTATTTTATTTTTTACCACTGTTGTCGTGTGTTACCTGTGCTGCTCTACAGCCTGTTCAGTGGATTTTTATTTTATTTTTTGCCACTGTTGTCGTGTGTTACCTGTGCTGCTCTACAGCCTGTTCAGTGGATTTTTATTTTATTTTTTACCACTGTTGTCGTGTGTTACCTGTGCTGCTCTACAGCCTGTTCAGTGGATTTTTATTTTATTTTTTACCACTGTTGTCGTGTGTTACCTGTGCTGCTCTACAGCCTGTTCAGTGGATTTTTATTTTATTTTTTACCACTGTTGTCGTGCGTTACCTGTGCTGCTCTACAGCCTGTTCAGTGGATTTTTATTTTATTTTTTACCACTGTTGTCGTGCGTTACCTGTGCTGCTCCACAGCCTGTTCAGTGGATTTTTATTTTATTTTTTACCACTGTTGTCGTGTGTTACCTGTGCTGCTCCACAGCCTGTTCAGTGGATTTTTATTTTATTTTTTACCACTGTTGTCGTGTGTTACCTGTGCTGCTCCACAGCCTGTTCAGTGGATTTTTATTTTATTTTTTACCACTGTTGTCGTGCGTTACCTGTGCTGCTCTACAGCCTGTTCAGTGGATTTTTATTTTATTTTTTACCACTGTTGTCGTGCGTTACCTGTGCTGCTCCACAGCCTGTTCAGTGGATTTTTATTTTATTTTTTACCACTGTTGTCGTGTGTTACCTGTGCTGCTCCACAGCCTGTTCAGTGGATTTTTTTTTTATTTTTACCACTGTTGTCGTGCGTTACCTGTGCTGCTCTACAGCCTGTTCAGTGGATTTTATTTTATTTTTTACCACTGTTGTCGTGCGTTACCTGTGCTGCTCCACAGCCTGTTCAGTGGATTTTTATTTTATTTTTTACCACTGTTGTCGTGTGTTACCTGTGCTGCTCTACAGCCTGTTCAGTGGATTTTTATTTTATTTTTTACCACTGTTGTCGTGTGTTACCTGTGCTGCTCTACAGCCTGTTCAGTGGATTTTTATTTTATTTTTTACCACTGTTGTCGTGTGTTACCTGTGCTGCTCTACAGCCTGTTCAGTGGATTTTTATTTTATTTTTTACCACTGTTGTCGTGCGTTACCTGTGCTGCTCTACAGCCTGTTCAGTGGATTTTATTTTATTTTTTACCACTGTTGTCGTGCGTTACCTGTGCTGCTCCACAGCCTGTTCAGTGGATTTTTATTTTATTTTTTACCACTGTTGTCGTGTGTTACCTGTGCTGCTCCACAGCCTGTTCAGTGGATTTTTATTTTATTTTTTACCACTGTTGTCGTGTGTTACCTGTGCTGCTCCACAGCCTGTTCAGTGGATTTTTATTTTATTTTTTACCACTGTTGTCGTGCGTTACCTGTGCTGCTCTACAGCCTGTTCAGTGGATTTTTATTTTATTTTTTACCACTGTTGTCGTGCGTTACCTGTGCTGCTCCACAGCCTGTTCAGTGGATTTTTATTTTATTTTTTACCACTGTTGTCGTGTGTTACCTGTGCTGCTCCACAGCCTGTTCAGTGGATTTTTATTTTATTTTTTACCACTGTTGTCGTGTGTTACCTGTGCTGCTCCACAGCCTGTTCAGTGGATTTTTATTTTATTTTTTAGCACTGTTGTCGTGTGTTACCTGTGCTGCTCCGCAGCCTGTCCAGTGGATTTTTATTTTATTTTTTACCACTGTTGTCGTGTGTTACCTGTGCTGCTCCGCAGCCTGTTCAGTGGATTTTTATTTTATTTTTTAGCACTGTTGTCGTGTGTTACCTGTGCTGCTCCGCAGCCTGTCCAGTGGATTTTATTTTATTTTTTACCACTGTTGTCGTGTGTTACCTGTGCTGCTCCGCAGCCTGTCCAGTGGATTTTTATTTTATTTTTTACCACTGTTGTCGTGTGTTACCTGTGCTGCTCCGCAGCCTGTTCAGTGGATTTTGATTTTATTTTTTAGCACTGTTGTCGTGTGTTACCTGTGCTGCTCCGCAGCCTGTCCAGTGGATTTTTATTTTATTTTTTACCACTGTTGTCGTGTGTTACCTGTGCTGCTCCACAGCCTGTACAGTGGATTTTTATTTTATTTTTTACCACTGTTGTCGTGTGTTACCTGTGCTGCTCCACAGCCTGTTCAGTGGATTTTTATTTTATTTTTTACCACTGTTGTCGTGTGTTACCTGTGCTGCTCTACAGCCTGTTCAGTGGATTTTTATTTTATTTTTTACCACTGTTGTCGTGCGTTACCTGTGCTGCTCTACAGCCTGTTCAGTGGATTTTTATTTTATTTTTTACCACTGTTGTCGTGTGTTACCTGTGCTGCTCTACAGCCTGTTCAGTGGATTTTTATTTTATTTTTTACCACTGTTGTCGTGCGTTACCTGTGCTGCTCTACAGCCTGTTCAGTGGATTTTTATTTTATTTTTTGCCACTGTTGTCGTGCGTTACCTGTGCTGCTCTACAGCCTGTTCAGTGGATTTTTATTTTATTTTTTACCACTGTTGTCGTGTGTTACCTGTGCTGCTCTACAGCCTGTTCAGTGGATTTTTATTTTATTTTTTACCACTGTTGTCGTGTGTTACCTGTGCTGCTCTACAGCCTGTTCAGTGGATTTTTATTTTATTTTTGCCACTGTTGTCGTGTGTTACCTGTGCTGCTCTACAGCCTGTTCAGTGGATTTTTATTTTATTTTTTACCACTGTTGTCGTGTGTTACCTGTGCTGCTCTACAGCCTGTTCAGTGGATTTTTATTTTATTTTTTACCACTGTTGTCGTGTGTTACCTGTGCTGCTCTACAGCCTGTTCAGTGGATTTTTATTTTATTTTTTACCACTGTTGTCGTGCGTTACCTGTGCTGCTCTACAGCCTGTTCAGTGGATTTTTATTTTATTTTTTACCACTGTTGTCGTGTGTTACCTGTGCTGCTCCACAGCCTGTTCAGTGGATTTTTATTTTATTTTTTACCACTGTTGTCGTGTGTTACCTGTGCTGCTCCACAGCCTGTACAGTGGATTTTTATTTTATTTTTACCACTGTTGTCGTGTGTTACCTGTGCTGCTCCGCAGCCTGTCCAGTGGATTTTTATTTTATTTATTTATTTATTTATTTATTTTTTTTTTTTTTTTTTTTTTTTTTTTTTTTTTTTTTTTTTTTTAATTTATTTATTTATTTTTTTTAGCACTGTTGTCGTGCGTTACCTGTGCTGCTCCACAGCCTGTCCAGTGGATTTTTATTTTATTTTTTACCACTGTTGTCGTGTGTTACCTGTGCTGCTCCACAGCCTGTCCAGTGGATTTTGATTTTGATTTTATTTTTTTGGGCGCTGTTGTCGTGCGTTACCTGTGCTGCTCCACAGCCTGTCCAGTGGATTTTTATTTAGCGCTGTTGTCGTGCGTTACCTGTGCTGCTCCACAGCCTGTCTAGTGGATTTTTATTTTGTTTTAGCACTGTTGTCGTGCGTTGCCTGTGCTGCTCCACAGCCTGTCCAGTGGATTTTTATTTTTATTTTATTTTTTAGCACTGTTGTTGTGCGTTACCTGTGCTGCTCCACAGCCTGTCTAGTGGATTTTTATTTTGTTTTAGCACTGTTGTCGTGCGTTACCTGTGCTGCTCCACAGCCTGTCTAGTGGATTTTTATTTTGTTTTAGCACTGTTGTTGTGCGTTACCTGTGCTGCTCCACAGCCTGTCTAGTGGATTTTTATTTTGTTTTAGCACTGTTGTCGTGCGTTACCTGTGCTGCTCCACAGCCTGTCTAGTGGATTTTTATTTTGTTTTAGCACTGTTGTTGTGCGTTACCTGTGCTGCTCCACAGCCTGTCCAGTGGATTTTGATTTTGATTTTATTTTTTTGGGCGCTGTTGTCGTGCGTTACCTGTGCTGCTCCACAGCCTGTCCAGTGGATTTTTATTTAGCGCTGTTGTCGTGCGTTACCTGTGCTGCTCCACAGCCTGTCTAGTGGATTTTTATTTTGATTTTATTTTTTTGGGCGCTGTTGTCGTGCGTTACCTGTGCTGCTCCACAGCCTGTCCAGTGGATTTTTATTTAGCGCTGTTGTCGTGCGTTACCTGTGCTGCTCCACAGCCTGTCTAGTGGATTTTTATTTTGTTTTAGCACTGTTGTCGTGCGTTGCCTGTGCTGCTCCACAGCCTGTCCAGTGGATTTTTATTTTTATTTTATTTTTTTGGGCGCTGTTGTCGTGCGTTACCTGTGCTGCTCCACAGCCTGTCCAGTGGATTTTTATTTAGCGCTGTTGTCGTGCGTTACCTGTGCTGCTCCACAGCCTGTCTAGTGGATTTTTATTTTGTTTTAGCACTGTTGTCGTGCGTTGCCTGTGCTGCTCCACAGCCTGTCCAGTGGATTTTTATTTTTATTTTATTTTTTAGCACTGTTGTTGTGCGTTACCTGTGCTGCTCCACAGCCTGTCTAGTGGATTTTTATTTTGTTTTAGCACTGTTGTCGTGCGTTACCTGTGCTGCTCCACAGCCTGTCTAGTGGATTTTTATTTTGTTTAGCACTGTTGTTGTGCGTTACCTGTGCTGCTCCACAGCCTGTCTAGTGGATTTTTATTTTGTTTTAGCACTGTTGTCGTGTGTTACCTGTGCTGCTCCACAGCCTGTCTAGTGGATTTTTATTTTGTTTTAGCACTGTTGTCGTGCGTTACCTGTGCTGCTCCACAGCCTGTCTAGTGGATTTTTATTTTTATTTTATTTTTTAGCACTGTTGTTGTGCGTTACCTGTGCTGCTCCACAGCCTGTCCAGTGGATTTTTATTTTTATTTTATTTTTTAGCACTGTTGTTGTGCGTTACCTGTGCTGCTCCACAGCCTGTCTAGTGGATTTTTATTTTATTTTAGCACTGTTGTCGTGCGTTACCTGTGCTGCTCCACAGCCTGTCTAGTTGATTTTTATTTTATTTTAGCACTGTTGTTGTGCGTTACCTGTGCTGCTCCACAGCCTGTCTAGTGGATTTTTATTTTATTTTAGCACTGTTGTCGTGCGTTACCTGTGCTGCTCCACAGCCTGTCTAGTGGATTTTTATTTTGTTTTAGCACTGTTGTCGTGCGTTGCCTGTGCTGCTCCACAGCCTGTCCAGTGGATTTTTATTTTTATTTTATTTTTTAGCACTGTTGTTGTGCGTTACCTGTGCTGCTCCACAGCCTGTCTAGTGTCGGATTCCCTGTTTGGGAATCCGCTAGCTTAGCATAGCTACTAGCTCTTAGCCGTTTTAGCATGGCGGCTTCTCCTGTCTCTCCTGCACTTTTCTGCTCTGGGTGTGAAATGTTTAGTTATTCCTCGGCCTCTTTTAGCAGTAACGGTACTTGTAATAAGTGCAGCTTATTCATAGCTTTGGAGGCCAGGCTGGGCGAATTGGAGGCTCGGCTCCGCACCGTGGAAAATTCTACAGCTAACCAGGCCCCTGTAGTCGGTGCGGACCAAGGTAGCTTAGCCGCCGTTAGTTCCCCCCTGGCAGACCCCGTGCAGTCGGGAAGGCAGGCTGACTGGGTGACTGTGAGGAGGAAGCGTAGCCCTAAACAGAAGCCCCGTGTACACCGTCAACCCGTTCACATCTCTAACCGTTTTTCCCCACTCGACGATACACTCGCCGAGGATCAAACTCTGGTTATTGGCGACTCTGTTTTGAGAAATGTGAAGTTAGCGACACCAGCAACCATTGTCAATTGTCTTCCGGGGGCCAGAGCAGGCGACATCGAAGGACATTTGAAATTGCTGGCTAAGGCTAAGCGTAAATTTGGTAAAATTGTAATTCACGTCGGCAGTAATGACACTCGGTTACGCCAATCGGAGGTCACTAAAATTAACATTGAATCGGTGTGTAACTTTGCAAAAACAATGTCGGACTCTGTTGTTTTCTCTGGGCCCCTCCCCAATCAGACCGGGAGTGACATGTTTAGCCGCATGTTCTCCTTGAATTGCTGGCTGTCTGAGTGGTGTCCAAAAAATGAGGTGGGCTTCATTGATAATTGGCAAAGCTTCTGGGGAAAACCTGGTCTTGTTAGGAGAGACGGCATCCATCCCACTTTAGAGGGAGCAGCTCTCATTTCTAGAAATCTGGCCAATTTTTTGGGATCCTCCAAACTGTGACTGTCTAGCGTTGGGACCAGGAGGCAGAGCTGTGGTCTTATACACCTCTCTGCAGCTTCTCTCCCCCTGCCATCCCCTCGTTGCCCCATCCCCATAGAGACGGTGCCTGCTCCCAGACCACCAATAACTAGCAAAAATCTATTTAAGCATAAAAATTCAAAAAGAAAAAATAATATAGCACCTTCAATTGCACCACAGACTAAAACAGTTAAATGTGGTCTATTAAACATTAGGTCTCTTTCTTCTAAGTCCCTGTTGGTAAATGATATAATAATTGATCAACGTATTGATTTATTCTGCCTAACAGAAACTTGGTTACAGCAGGATGAATATGTTAGTTTAAATGAGTCAACACCCCCGAGTCACACTAACTGTCAGAATGCTCGTAGCACGGGCCGGGGCGGAGGATTAGCAGCAATCTTCCATTCCAGCTTATTAATTAATCAAAAACCTAGACAGAGCTTTAATTCATTTGAAAGCTTGTATCTTAGTCTTGTCCATCCAAATTGGAAGTCCCAAAAACCAGTTTTATTTGTTATTATCTATCGTCCACCTGGTCGTTACTGTGAGTTTCTCTGTGAATTTTCAGACCTTTTGTCTGACTTAGTGCTTAGCTCAGATAAGATAATTATAGTGGGCGACTTTAACATCCACACAGATGCTGAGAATGACAGCCTCAACACTGCATTTAATCTATTATTAGACTCTATCGGCTTTGCTCAAAAAGTAAATGAGTCCACCCACCACTTTAATCATATTTTAGATCTTGTTCTGACTTATGGTATGGAAATAGAAGACTTAACAGTATTCCCTGAAAACTCCCTTTTGTCTGATCATTTTTTAATAACATTTACATTTACCCTGATGGACTACCCTGCAGTGGGGAATAAGTTTCATTACACTAGAAGTCTTTCAGAAAGCGCTGTAACTAGGTTTAAGGATATGATTCCTTCTTTATGTTCTCTAATGTCATATACCAACACAGAGCAGAGTAGCTACCTAAACTCTGTAAGGGAGTTAGAGTATCTTGTCAATAGTTTTACATCCTCATTGAAGACAACTTTGGATGCTGTAGCTCCTCTGAAAAAGAGAGCTTTAAATCAGAAGTGTCTGACTCCGTGGTATAACTCACAAACTCGTAGCTTAAAGCAGATAACCCGTAAGTTGGAGAGGAAATGGCGTCTCACTAATTTAGAAGATCTTCACTTAGCCTGGAAAAAGAGTTTGTTGCTCTATAAGAAAGCCCTTCGTGAAGCTAGGACATCTTTCTACTCATCACTAATTGAAGAAAATAAGAACAACCCCAGGTTTCTTTTCAGCACTGTAGCCAGGCTGACAAAGAGTCAGAGCTCTATTGAGCTGAGTATTCCATTAACTTTAACTAGTAATGACTTCATGACTTTCTTTGCTAACAAAATTTTGACTATTAGAGAAAAAATTACTCATAACCATCCCAAAGATGTATCGTTATCTTTGGCTGCTTTCAGTGATGCCGGTATTTGGTTAGACTCTTTCTCTCCGATTGTTCTGTCTGAGTTATTTTCATTAGTTACTTCATCCAAACCATCAACATGCTTATTAGACCCCATTCCTGCCAGGCTACTCAAGGAAGTCCTACCATTATTTAATGCTTCAATCTTAAATATGATCAATCTATCTTTGTTAGTTGGTTATGTACCACAGGCCTTTAAGGTGGCAGTAATTAAACCATTACTTAAAAAGCCATCACTTGACCCAGCTATCTTAGCTAATTATAGGCCAATCTCCAACCTTCCTTTTCTCTCAAAGATTCTTGAGAGGGTAGTTGTAAAACAGCTAACTGATCACCTGCAGAGGAATGGTCTATTTGAAGAGTTTCAGTCAGGTTTTAGAATTCATCATAGTACAGAAACAGCATTAGTGAAGGTTACAAATGATCTTCTTATGGCTTCGGACAGTGGACTTATCTCTGTGCTTGTTCTGTTGGACCTCAGTGCTGCTTTTGATACTGTTGACCATAAAATTTTATTACAGAGATTAGAGCATGTCATAGGTATTAAAGGCATTGCGCTGCGGTGGTTTGAATCATATTTGTCTAATAGATTACAGTTTGTTCATGTAAATGGGGAATCTTCTTCACAGACTAAAGTTAATTATGGAGTTCCACAAGGTTCTGTGCTAGGACCAATTTTATTCACTTTATACATGCTTCCCTTGGGCAGTATTATTAGACGGTATTGCTTAAATTTTCATTGTTATGCAGATGATACCCAGCTTTATCTATCCATGAAGCCAGAGGATACTCACCAACTAGCTAAACTGCAGGATTGTCTTACAGACATAAAGACATGGATGACCTCTAATTTCCTGCTTTTAAACTCAGATAAAACTGAAGTTATTGTACTTGGCCCCACAAATCTTAGAAGCATGGTGTCTAACCAGATCGTTACTCTGGATGGCATTTCCCTGATCTCTGGTAATACTGTGAGAAATCTTGGAGTTATTTTTGATCAGGATATGTCATTCAAAGCGCATATTAAACAAATATGTAGGACTGCCTTTTTGCATTTACGCAATATCTCTAAAATCAGAAAGGTCTTGTCTCAGAGTGATGCTGAAAAACTAATTCATGCATTTGTTTCCTCTAGGCTGGACTATTGTAATTCATTATTATCAGGTTGTCCTAAAAGTTCCCTAAAAAGCCTTCAGTTGGTTCAGAATGCTGCAGCTAGAGTACTGACGGGGACTAGCAGGAGAGAGCATATCTCACCCGTGTTGGCCTCCCTTCATTGGCTTCCTGTTAATGCTAGAATAGAATTTAAAATTCTTCTTCTTACTTATAAGGTTTTGAATAATCAGGTCCCATCTTATCTTAGGGACCTCATAGTACCATATTACCCCATTAGAGCGCTTCGCTCTCAGACTGCGGGCTTACTTGTAGTTCCTAGGGTTTGTAAGAGTAGAATGGGAGGCAGAGCCTTCAGCTTTCAGGCTCCTCTCCTGTGGAACCAGCTCCCAATTCAGATCAGGGAGACAGATACCCTCTCTACTTTTAAGATTAGGCTTAAAACTTTCCTTTTCGCTAAGGCTTATAGTTAGGGCTGGATCGGGTGACCCTGGACCATCCCTTGGTTATGTTGCTTTAGACGTAGACTGTGTTTCATAATTATTGTATGGCCTTGCCTTGCAATGTGGAGCGCCTTGGGGCAACTGTTTGTTGTGATTTGGCGCTATACAAGAAAAAAGTTGATTGATTGATTGATAGTCGTGCTGTATTGAACTGTTGTTCTCCTCCATCTTAGTTGTAAATCTATGTCCCTACTAATGGAGCTAGACTCAGTCTCATCAAAACTAGATTCTGTGATTATTCCGGAAATATAGGGCCAGCTGCCGGGATCACATTAGTACCCTGTCTGATATTTTGCTGTTGAGAAATATTACTCCTGGGAGTTGTTTGTTGTGCCTGATTGAGTTCTGTCTTCTTTGTTGAGGCGCTGTCAAAGAAGAAGGTGCCAAATGTCATCACTGATGTACCTTTATTGTGCTTTGATGGGGCAAGGAGATGGTTAGGAGTCTGTTCCTCCAGTCTTTGATGTGTTTGGACAAAGAGGGGTATGATGGCTCAGCTTTGGCATAAAAACTCTTCCTCAGTCTGGTGCTTCTGGTATTTCATGTCCTGAACCATTTATCAAGGTTCAAACAGGGAGTGGCTGTCGGGGTGGGTATGTGGGGTCTTGTCATCAGATTCTGAAAGCACTGAACACAGTGATGATTTCAGTTCTCACGGGAGCTTTTTGGACAAATAAGTGGGATCTAAACCACCAACTCTTCACTTCATGGGTAAATGGTTCTCACTTCTGAGATGCAGTCAAGTAAGTCAGTTCTATGCTATATTAACACAAACCTGAAAAAAGCTGAAAGATAGGTTTTTTATTAACCTATTTTTTATTAACCTTTTCAAGCACTGAAAGTTGAGAAGTTCCTATGAAAAGTCCTATGAATCCAGTTCTCCGACCGTTCCAATATGGCGGAGCTGTTTACGCGGTTGTGCCAGAAGTACAGAGGCGATCTAGTTTTTATATCTATGTTCGTCACTCTGGTTTGGGCTAGCTGCTCATCCGATTACTTCCGGGACGTTTGTGGTCAATGGTTTTTTTCAGTGGAGTTGAATTACAACACTGTTTTTGGTCGGTATTAAAATGTCCTACAACTACGTAGTAACAGCTCAGAAGCCTACGGCGGTCAACGCCTGCATAACAGGTAAGAAGCAGCTGTGTTTCTGATTTAGCTGCGCTCGCGCGCTGCAGTTCTACGCGCGGGCCTTTAGCCGCAGCTAGCTTCTGTTCTGCTAACCAAACGTTCACGGTTTTTTTCTCGTTTTTTGTTCAGATGAAAGTCTTGACACACTTATCTGATACCCGATCGGTCTTATTTTTTGTAGCAGTCATGAGCACGAAGCCACTCGCTACATTTCTTCCTCGGTGTTTATTTGTGATCTGTGTTCAGCCCAGACTGCTTCAGCTACTTAAAAATAAAAAACAAAAATCAGAAATTGTCGTGGGATTTGTTTTGAAATGTTAGATATTAAACGTGAGGTATCCATGTGTTGCGGATCTGAGCTTTGCACCAGATCATGATCTGTGTGGGAGGAAAAAAAAAAGATGCTCAAACTTAAGTACTGTGCTTATTGTTTTACATTACGTCTCACACCACGTTTCACAGAAAAATACAAATGTATAAAATTAGTAAGTTTTTGATTTATTTAGAAATTTAATACAAATCATAAACAGAAACGTATAACTAATACAAATTATTTGGAATTTCAAGGATAACACAAAGTCACATGACTTATTTCCATTGTTGTCCTCTAAAATACTATAGTTTTCTCTAAAACACAATAAGCAACAAAACAAAATTTAAATAAATAAAAATATTAATATATTATAAAAATATAAAACACTAAAAAAAAAAACCCTTTTAGCAAAAAAACAAACAAGCAAACAAAAAAAGTTACACAAATTCACTGGCCTGACTTTGAAGAATGCTGTTGTGCAGAAAAGACTTCAGATTATCACAGCTTTGCACGTCTGATGGCAACTGATTCCAGCTAATAGCACCAAAATATTTAAAATATTTTTTGCCAACATTTGTGGTGTATCTTGGAATGAATAATGATGAATGACTAGCTCTAGTTCCATTGCTGTGTACTTCAGAAACATAACGAAAGTAGTTCTGAAAATATTTGGGACAGTTGCCATGAACAATGTGATGTACATTCCATAAATTAAACTGAGTTACACATTTTTCAACTGGTAACCAATTAAGTTGTGCAAAGTGCGAGTAGTCTAAATGAGTTCTGGCTGGAAGCACTGTTCTAAAGTTTGTTTTGACATATCTGAAGTTTGTCCTTCATCACCCGCGACAAGCTGGTATATCATGAAGTATAAGCATAGTCTACATGACTCTGGACCAACGCTGCTGCATGCAGTTTCATTGTATCCATGTCCAAATATTTGGATTTCCTAGCCAAGATTTTAATTCTTGCACTGACCTTTTTGTTACATTCAATGCATTAACCTCTCCAGACACAGTTTGATCAATTTCCACACCTAGATATTTTACAGATTTTTTTTATTTTTTTTGGTTTGTATACTGTTACCACTACATTCGTCCCTAAGCTCACTGACTTTGTTAATTTTACTTTTCGACCCAAACAGTATAGCTTCAGTTTTCCCAAGATGAAGTGATAATTTGTTATCCACCGACCAGGTATTTACATTTTGGAGATCCTAACTCAACTGCAACTCGATATCAGAAATCTCTTTCCCAGACACCCCTAAAGCTGAATCATCGGCATATAACAACAGGTTACACTTAACAGCTATTTCCATGTCATTTACATACAACAGAAATAATAGAGGCCCCAAGGTACTTCCTTCGGGAACTCTGCACAATACCCTTGCAGGTTCAGACATGACACCACTCACATCAACCTTTTGATTTCTACCTGACAAATAAGATTTAAACCATTTAACTGTGACAGATGTAAAGCCTAAGGCCTGTAATTTATAAATCAAAATGCCATGGTTAATCATGTCAGAAGGCTTCTGAAGATCAAGTAAAATCATTCCACAGTAGTTGCCATGATCAATTTCACCTTTGATAAAGTCTGTTAGATACAAAAAACATGAAGTGGCAGTGGGTGTCTTCTTCTGTAGGCCTCCCATCTTGGACACCAGCATGGATTCCCAAAATTTCCTGTGTGTTTGTATTGTCAGTTGTGTCAGGAGCATGACCCAAGTAGAGGGTCACCCTCTTTCAGTTTGGTCTACTTGAGGTTTCTTCCTCAAATCATCAGAGGGAGTTTTTCCTTACCACTGTCACCTGTGTTCTTGCTCTGGGCTTTAGTAAGGTTAGACCTTACTTGTGTGAAGCGCCTTGATTCACATTTGTTGTAAATGGACTGCATTTATTTAGCGCTTTTCCATCTGCATCAGGTGCTCAAAGTGCTTTACACATCAATGCCTCACATTCACCCCGATGTCAGGCTGCTGCCATTCAAGGCGCCCACTACACACTGGGAGTAACTAGGTGATTAAACACCTTGCCCAAGGGCCCTTAGTGATTTTCAAGTCAGGCTGGGATTTGAACCGAGGATCCTCTGATCTCAAGGCCAACGCTTAACCACTAGACCTCCCCTGTTGTGATTTGGCGCTATATAAATGAAATGAATTGAAAATGAAATGAAATTGATACGGCACTCTGTGAATAGCCAGCCCTTTCAGCATTAGTTGTCTGTGGCTTAACCTCTTTGTGGAGGTGGTTGTGTGTCCTGAACTATACTGAGAGATTAATGGGATTTATACTGCATAAAAAGTTATTCAGACTTTTCACTAATCAATGTGTGGATCATAAAACTAAGAGATCCATAATTGGTTCTATACAGCATCTGGTGAGATTGACACCAATGATCCATTGGGTGATTGCAGATGAAATGGATCAGTTGAAAGTTACAAAAACAAACAAATTTGGTTTAACTAAATTTCTTTCAACTATATAATCCATTGTCTTATCAAATTTGCATTATTATTTTCTTATTAGCTCAAATGGTTAAATGTGTAGAGTGCTGTCTCCCTGCTGCATCAAGTTCAGCATGGCACCTCTGTGCGTATGCACTGAGTAACAGAAGAGGAAGGATGAAGCATTCGTTTGTAGGACTGGGTATCAAAAAATTTCGATACTGAGACCTTCACTTCATTAACGGTTCCTGAACGATGCTTTTTTTCAATACCAATTTCATAAGATCAATTCTAACAAAAAGAAATTTACATTACACCTAGTACAAATCTTGAGTTTTATTTTTCACCTCTGGTAATTTTCCACTCCAAGCAGTTTTCTTGCAGAAAAAATAAACAACAAAATCCATTTTATTTATTTGACAGGGACAGTGCAGTCAGACATAGAGCAAGCATGTGTTTGCAACTGATGTGATGCACAGAGAGTTTATAGCTACAGCTAATTCACAACTCCTGTCCCTGGTTGGGCCTTTCTACAATTTACATAATTAACAACCTCATTCAACATTTCATTCAATCATTGATCCACCTTCTCACATCTAAAATTTTCTTGCATTTCCATACTTAAAACAGACATCTATAATAAATAAAATCTAAAAACCGAATTATGTGAACACACTCGCTCCTTCAGTCCTTCCTTCACCCACTCTTTCACTCAAAGTGCTATTTACACATGGGTACAACATTGGTGACTTTTAAGCCAAAGCTTGAGCCTGGAGGTGACCATCCTAAACTCAGATGTGGTCTTGAGCTGAAGCGGCAGTGAATTCCACAGCTTTATGCTTTTAAAAGAAAAGGCAGACTGACCAAATGAAGACTTACAATGTGGGATAATGTGTGTGTAAATAATTTCCAGTACAGAAGAAAACTTGAAAACACTCTGTAGTTTGTGTCAAAAGCATTTCTTTTCAGACATTTTGGCATGAATATCATTCCATAGCCTTTGAGCTGACCTCAGCCTGCTGCTGCACATCAGCGCGGGACGTCTCATTTTTGGAGGAAAAAATATTTTTGATCTATTGCAGTTTGTTTGTATTACAACATTTGGAAAGAGGTGTCATTTGATTTAAATAGTGATTTGCTTTGAAGTTATTACAACCCCAATTCCATTGAAGTTGGGATGTTGTATAAAGTGTAAATAAAAACAGAATACGATTTGCAAATCCTCTTCGACCTATATTCAACTGAATACACCACAAAGACAAGATATTTAATGTTCAAACTGATAAACGTTATTGTTTTTGTGCAAATATTTGCTCATTTTGAAATGGATGCCTGCAACAGGTTTCAAAAAAGCTGGGACAGTGTTATGTTTCCCACTGTGTTACATCACCTTTCCTTCTAACAACACTCAATAAGCGTTTGGGAACTGAGGACACTAATTGTTGAAGCTTTGTAGGTGGAATTCTTTCCCATTCTTGCTTGATGTACTACTTCAGTTGTTCAACAGTCCGGGGTCTCTGTTGTCGTATTTTGTGCTTCATAATGCGCCACACATTTTCAATGGGCGACAGGTCTGGACTGCAGGCAGGTCAGTCTAGTACCCGCACTCTTTTACTGCAAAGCCATGCTGTTGTAACACGTGCAGAATGTGGCTTGGCATTGTCTTGCTGAAATAAGCAGGGACGTCCCTGAAAAAGACGTTGCTTGGATGGCAGCATGTGTTGCTCCAAAACCTGGATGTACCTTTCAGCATTGATGGTGCCATCACAGATGTGTAAGTTGCCCATGCCATGGGCACTAACACACCCCCATACCATCACAGATGCTGGCTTTTGAACTTTGCACTGGTAACAATCTGGATGGTCTTTTTCCTCTTTTGTCTGGAGGACACGACGTCCATGATTTCCAAAAACAATTTGAAATGTGGACTCATCAGACCACAGCACACTTTTCCACTTTGTGTCTGTCCATTTCAAATGACCTCGGGCCCAGAGAAGGCGGCGGTGTTTCTGGATGTTGTTGATGTTTGGCTTTCACTTTGCATGGTAGAGTTTTAACTTGCACTTGTACATGTAGCGACGAACTGTGTTAAACTGACAATGGTTTACTGAAGTGTTCCTGAGCCCACACGGTAAGATCCTTTACACCAGGGGTGGCCAAGTGTGGTCCTCGAGAGCCACCTTCCTGACACTCTTAGTTGTCTCCCTGCTCCAACACACCTGAATCCAATGAAAGACTCGTTAGCAGACTTTTAATGAGCCTTTCATTGGATTCAGGTGTGTTGGAGCAGGGAGACAACTAAGAGTGTCAGGAAGGTGGCTCTCAAGGACCGAACTTGGCCACCCCTAGTAAGTAAGTAAGTAAATTTTATTTATATAGCACCTTTCACAGACAAGAGCCACAAGGTGCTTCACAACATAAAAGCACAGTACACCACACAAAACATCAGACAATGGCTGAGACATAAAAAAAAAACACAAAAAAAAACCCCAACATAAAACATAACATAGGATAGCAGAGCAGCCCAAAAGCTAAGCAAACGCTTGAGTAAAAAAGAAAGTCTTAAGTTGGCGTTTAAAGGTATCGACAGAGTCCAGTGAGTGCAGAGAGAGCGGGAGACCATTCCAAAGCCTGGGAGCAACAGCCTGGAAGGATCGCTCTCCTCTGGTTGCAAAATGGGTGCGAGGAACCATCAACAGATTTTGGTCCACAGACCTCAAAGCCCTGGCAGGGGCATAAGGCTGGATGAGGTCACAGATATAGGGAGGCGCCTGGCCATGTAGAGCTCTAAAAGTTAAAACCAAAATTTTAAAATTGATCCTGAAGGACACTGGCAGCCAATGAAGCTCCTTTAAAATTGGGGAAATATGAGTCCTCTTGTTAGCATGTGTCAGAATTCTTGCTGCAGAGAGTTCTGTTCCAACTGCAGTCGACGCAACTCCTTCTTGTGTAGACATGAAAACAAACTGTTACAATAGTCTAAACGTGTTGACACAAAAGCATGAATAATAAGCTCTAAATCATTTCGAGACACCATTTTCCTGAGCTTAGAGATGTTTCTTAATTGAAAGAAGCAATTCCTCATCAGCTGTTTACAATGCTGTACCAACGACATGTCTTTGTCAAAAATGACACCCAGGTTTCGAAGACATGATTTAGCAGACTGGCCCAGGTCTCCCAAGTACTGCTGAATACCTGGAATATGGGCATCAGGGGCATTAACCAATGTCTCTGTTTTGTCTGCGTTAAGCTGAAGAAAGTTATTCGTTAGCCATTGTTTAATTTCTGCCAAACAATGGAGGAGGGAATCAAGCCTCTTAATCTCAGATGGCTTAAAGGAGCAGTAAAAGCTGGATGTCATCCGCAAATAACTGGCAAGAGACATCAATAAATCTTTGAATGATCCTACTTAAAGGGATCAAGTACAATAAAAACAAAATGGGGCCCAATACAGAACCCTGAGGGACTCCACATAACAGGTCCGCAGACTCTGACCTTATCTGGTTAGCAAAAACGCTAAAGCTATGCCCAGACAGATATGAAAAAACCACCGAAGAACTGACCCCTGCTTTACACAAGATGTCTGTTTTTAATACAGTGCCGCCTGAGGGATCGAAGATCACGGGCATTCAGTGTTGGTATTCAGCCTTCCCGCTTACGTTTAGAAAGTTCTCCAGATTCTCTGAATCCTCTGATTATATTATGGACTGTAGATGATGGAATCCCTAAATTCCTTGCAGTTGAACATTGAGAAACATTGTTCTTAAACTGTTGGACTATTTTTTTCATGCAGTAGTTCACAAAGTGGTGATCCTCGCCCCATCTTTGCTTGTGAACCGCTGAGCCTTTTGTGGATGCTCCTTTTATACCCAATCATGACACTCACCTGTTTCCAGTTAACTTGTTCACCTGTGGAATGTTCCAAACAGGTGTTCTTTGAGCATTGGTGATGTAACAGAGGTAAACATACCACTGTCCCAGCTTTTTTGAAATGTGTTGCAGGCATCCATTTCAAAATAAGCAAATATTTGCACAAAAACAATAAATTTTATCAGTTTGAACATTAAATATCTTGTCTTTGTCTTGTCTTTACATTTTACGAGGTCTGTCCAAAAAGTATCGAACCTTTTTTATTTTTTGCAAAAACCATATGGATTTGAATTGTGTGATTGCATCAGCCAAGCTTGAACCCTCGTGCGCATGCGTGAGTTTTTTCACGCCTGTCGGTTGCGTCATTTGCCTGTGAGCAGGCTTTGTGTGAGCACTGGTCCACCCTTCTCGTCGTTTTTTTATTGCGAATAAATGTCTGAACGATTTGGAGCTTTGCTGCATCAATTTTTTTCCAGAAAATGTGAGAGACATCCAGGTGGACACCGTTCAAAAAATTAATATGGCTTTCAGGGATGATTTTGTGGGGATTACACAGATTAAGGAGTGTTACTGCCACTTTAAGGACAGCCCACAACTGCTGAGAGCACGCCGCACTCCCAGCGCCGATCGACAGGCTGAATCAACCAGATCATTTCCAACGTGAAGGCTTTGTTGATCCGGGACGTCGTCTGACTTCCACAAAAAAAGGAAAAAGGCGTGGACATCAGCACTTTTTCGGCACATTCCACTGTTAAAGGAGTTTTTTTCATGGAAAGAAAAGCGGACCGATGCGACACCATTCCGCACATGGCGCGGGACAAAACCACCTCCGTGTTGGTCTCACAGGACGGCTTTGAGATGGATTTCAGATGGCTGTCGGTGGGTTTTCAGTCGTGTGACTAACCGAGAAATTATGGATGAGCTGGACATGCCCCAACATGTCCTGTGAGGCTTCATCACGGTGTTGCTTTGCGCCATTCCACTCCACCGCGACGCGCGGAATTCCTTCGCACGTCTGCCTCAATGTGCCGAAAAAGTGCTGATGTCCACGTCTTCCGCAATTCCTGTGGTAGTCAGAGGACGTCCCCGATAAAACACAGCGTCCAGTTTGGAAATGAATGGCACATTTCACTGTTACGAGAGTTTTTGTCATGGAAAGAGGAGCGGAGGAATTCCGCGCGTCGCGGTGGAGCCGCATGGCGCAAAGCAACGCCGTGATGAAGCCTCACAGGACATGTTCTGGCATGTCCAGGCTCATCCACAGTTTCTCGGTTAGTCACACGACTGAAAACCCACCGACAGCCATCTGAAAGCCATCTCAAAGCCGTCCTGTGAGACCAACACGGAGGTGGTTTTGTCCTGCGCCATGAACGGCACGGTGGCGCATCCGTCCGCTTTTCTTTCCATGAAAAAAAACTCATTTAACAGTGGAATGTGCCGAAAAAGTGCTGATGTCCACGCCTTTTCCCTTTTTTTGTGGAAGTCAGACGACGTCCCGGATCAACAAAGCCTTCACGTTGGAAATGATCTGGTTGATTCAGCCTGTCGATCGGCGCTGGGAGCGCGGCGCGCTCTCAGCAGTTGTGCGCCGTCCTTAAAGCGGCAGTAACACTCCTTAATCTGTGTAATCCCCACAAAATCGTCCCTGAAAGCCATATTAATTTTCCGAACGGTGTCCACCTGGAGGTCTCTCACAGTTTCTGGAAAATTGATGCAGCAAAGCTCCAAATCGTTCAGACATTTATTCGCAATAAAAAAAGGACGAGAGGGGTGGACTAGTGCGCACACAAAGCCTGCTCACAGGCGAATGACGCAACCAACAGGCATGAAAAAATTCACGCATGCGCACGAAGGTTCAAGCTTGGCTGATGCAATCACACAATTCAAATCCATATGGTTTTTGCAAAAAATAAAAAGGTCCGATACTTTTTGGACAGACCTCGTACACAACGTCCCAACTTCATTGGAATTGGGGTTGTAATTCCGACTGGTGTTGTGCCGAATTGAGCACCCCTGCCACGCAGTGTTTGGAGAGTGAGAACGGAATGGAGGAAGATCCTTGTTTCTTTCTCGCAATAAGACAGGAGTCCCAGTTAATGACTTTAATCTGCACAAAAGTGAGTCATGATTGGCATATTTTAATGGCTTTGAGAGGGGTTAAGAAGAGGATTTTCCGCTTCTGGAAGCAGCAAAGCAAAGACCCAACAAAGAAGTGGGTCACAGCAGTGCTTCATTGCTTCAAGCTTCAAAGCAGTGCTTCGTTGCTTCAAGCTTCAAAGCAGTGCCTCGTTGCTTCAAAGCAATGCACATATTAAGTTTCCGTTGAAGCGGAGTCCGGTGGTGGAGATTTTGAATGAGGCTGCTCATGCTCTGTAACATCCACAGGCAGACTTTAAGGCTGAGAGGAGGACGGCTGCACCCCGCTCTTCTTGCACGTGATTAACCTCTGGGTACCGAAACTTGGCACTGAAAGATTTGTGATTTTAAAGTTAATATAAAAAATATTTAAAGAATTCACAACAATGCTCCCACTAATAAGTTGGTGCTTTTTTTGTGTGTGTGTGTGTGTGTGTGACTGGGGGCAGTGTTGTGTGCTGTGCATGCTACTACACCCTATGATTATGTATATGTTTGAGTGTTACGAGGGGCATTCTATTTACAATACGTAGTGTCGCTACATGTTTTTATTTGTTAAGCGATGTTTAACATCTTGGTTGTATTTATTTGTGATATTTGATGATTTTATATGTGTCATATTAATTCGTGGCCAGGGACTGCAGATGGTGCAGTGCATCAAATGGTGACATTTATGTTTTAATTGCACATGGTCCCTTTCAAATAAATTGAAATTGAAAGATGAGGCATGTTTCGATACTCAGTAGTACTGAAGCATTTCGGTCGGTGTCACAAAAGAACCGAAGTTCCGTACCCAGCTCTGTTCGTTTGGCTCAGGTCAGTCAGGTTGCAGGTGTGTTTCCTCATTTGACTACCAGTCATTTAAATGGTAATTGTTCCCTCAATCCTAAGCCTTTCATCATCTGCTGTGAGAGAACAGAAATTAATTTTTATTTTCATACGATACCTTGTGGAAGTTTACATACCCATTCCTTCAGAGATCCATTCTGTATACTTCAGTACATTTATATACAGAGTGTCTCAAGTTGAAGTATTCCATAAAATATTGTCAATTACAAACCAAAAGTAAATTTAAAATGTCACAAATGTCTCAGTCTTACGAACACCAGGTGTATGATTTTTACTCCTTGTCAACAGGCCAATTCAGACAGTGGTCAGAAATTCTGGCTGGGTCATTATGAGAAATACTGTAGTTTCTGTTTGAAGATGATTTCAAGAATGGAACGCTTATCACACAATGTACATCAGATTCAGGAATCCAACAACAATCATCTCTGGATGGCCAGTAGAAGGTTTTAGCTGGTCCATGAGGGTGCATAAACTTAATCCTATCGTCACTAAACTCCCCTGAGACCTCCTCCACCAAACCAATCCATGGTACATTATCATAGCTGCAGCATGCAAAGTTTTGAGGTTGAACAGCAAGAGGGATTTCAGCACTGCCTTCATGTTCATTACACAAGAATCCTTCAACTGCCACCAAATCTGGACGGTTTATCTGTTCACTGAGTTTATAGACATACATCTTTGACAACGAAACGGGGACAAAACAATGGAATTGTAATGTTCGTTTAATGGTCTGGGCCAGGTTGAATCGAGGCTTGAGTTCATCTTCACAACTGGTCACCTCATCCGTTGGTACATGTTGATACATACTCTACAGATAGTCAATCTGTCAATAATGCCAGGCTTCTCCACCAACAGCCAAAAGTCCCCAGGCCTGTGGATGATAGGAGATATGACAGGATTGACCACTTCATTCTGTCAGTGAAAGGTCGATGCAGGATATGCCAAGATGCACAGACCTCTATCGTGTGTCAGAAGTGCAATGTGAGGCTTTGCATTGTCACTGGTCAGAATGCTCGCAACTGTTTCCTCAGCTTCCACTGACAGTAGGATGTTGTTAGCATAAAAGCTCCAGAGGGAAGGTGTTACAGTTAGAACAGGAGTAAGATCTTTTCTGTACATACGTTAGTTTGTTTGTGTACATGTTAGTTAGCTTGTTGTTTATAGACTTGTTTCCGGTGCTCAATACATGTGAATGTGAATCATCATCAGTTGTTCAAGATTTTCCAACTTTTTAAAAAAAAGTTGTGTGCAAGATTTGAAAGAGAGTAGCTCCAGTGAGGAAAAAAGTATTTGAACACCCTGCGATTTTGCAAGTTCTCCCACTTAGAAATCATGGAGGGGTCTGAAATTTTCATCTTAGGTGCATGTCCACTGTGAGAGACATAATCTTAAAAAAAAAAAAAATCCGAAAATCACAATGTATGATTTTTTTTTTTTTTTTAAATCATTTATCTGTATGTTACTGCTGCAAATAAGTATTTGAACACCTGTGAAAATCAATGTTAATATTTGGTACAGTAGCCTTTGTTTGCAATTACAGAGGTCAAGCGTTTCCTGTAGGTTTTCACCAGGTTTGCAAACACTGCAGCAGGGATTTTGGTCCACTCCTCCATACAGATCTTCTCCAGATCAGCCAGGTTACTGGGCTGTCGCTGAGAAACACAGAGTTTGAGCTCCCTCCAAAGATTTCTATTGGGTTTAGGTCTGGAGACTGGCGAGGCCACTCCAGAACCTTGATATGCTTCTTACGAAGCCACTCCTTGGTTATCCTGGCTGTGTGCTTCGGGTCATTGCCATGTTGGAAGACCCATCCATGACCCATCTTCAGTGCTCTGAGGGAAGGAGGTTGTTCCCCAAAATCTCGCAATACATGACCCCGGTCATCCTTTCCTTAATACAGTGCAGTCGTCCTGTCCCATTTGCAGAAAAACACCCCCAAAGCATGATGCTTCCACCCCATGCTTCACAGTAGGGACAGTGTTTTTGGGATGGTACTCAGCATTCTTCTTCCTCCAAACACGGCGAGTGGAATTAAGACCAAAAAGTTCTATTTTGGTCTCATCTGACCACATAATTTTCTCCCATGACTCCTCTGGATCATCCAAATGGTCATGGGCAAACTTAAGACGGGCCTGGACGTGTGCTGATTTAAGCAGGGGAACCTTCCGTGCCGTGCATGATTTTAACCCATGACGTCTTGGTGTGTTACCCACAGTAACCTTGGAAACACTGGTGCCAGCTCTCTTCAGGTCATTGACCAGCTCCTCCCGTGCAGTTCTGGGCTGATTCCTCACCTTTCTTAGGATCATTGATACGCCACGAGATGGGATCTTGCATGGAGCCCCAGTCCGAGGGAGATTGACAGTCACGTTTAGCTTCTTTTATTTCATAATAATTGCTCCAACAGTTGATCTTTCAATTTCAGGATCAAAATATAGGTCAAAAGGTCATCCAACTGAAAAGTACCCAAATGCACAAAACAATGTCAGTTTTAGATTCCTTAGGTTCTCTCCATTACAGAAATGTCTTGTTTTTAAAAAATCAGACTAGTGGTTGCTGAGTTACAGTAATTTGAAATTTGGCAGCCGTACCCTTTTTCGCAAAAAAGTAAAAAAAATAAAAAATAAAAAAAATATAAAAAGAAATTGCGATATCGCAAACTACTGGTCCAATCAAGTTAAAATTTGAAATTCTGGCTTTTCTGACCATGAGTTACCTATATACCAAATTTCATAAAAAATTGGAGGAGGTAAGGTTTAAAAATGCAATTTTTTGGGGTGATTTGAGATGGACTGAACCTCTGATGAAATTTGGAACCAGTTCTCAACTTGAACTGGTTCTTGATTCTCATCCTAATGAATGCAATAACTTTACCCGTCATTGTTTATGATTCAGTCCAGTGTGTCAAACCTTTCTCTGCATGGTGGGTGCAGTCGGTCCTCCAGAGGTGGAAGCTCCAGCATGTTGACTGTTTCAAGTACAAATGGAGGCCATTTCCTGCAACTTACGAGACATAAGAAAATCTCCAACACAGAGTTCTTCTCATGATAGAATGTTATTTATTGCACAGTACACTCCAAATATACCAATTAACTTAATTAGACCATGATATTTTACCTTTTACATACATGTTTCCAAAATATTGGACAGTCAGGTTCGTCATCTCACAATAACACCCAAATCATGAGTTCACAACATTTATTGAAACTAAAACACTTACATGTTCATTAAAATCATAGATTTGATGAAAGAATGCTCAGACAGTAACATCAGTTCTTTTATTCATCTTGGCCCAGTTGTTGCAAGCTGAGTTAAAGCTGAATGTTTCTGCTTCAACTCCTTCAGTCGAAATCAGTAGAAATCATAATGGACCACAATGGAAATAAGTGGATACACGGATGACACTTTCTTTTGTCATCCGTGTATTTTTAATGTATTTCTAATTATATTATGTGCTTACAGGGCCGTATATAGGAATGTGAAAGGGGGGGGGTTCAAATCCTTGAGTTGGAGGTCCAGTGGGCCGCAGGGCCCCTGGTGGGGTCGAGGGCCCTCGTGGGGGGCTCGAAGCAGAAGCTTTTTGAGGATTTCGAGGGGTAAAAAGCTACATAAATTTCATTTGAAACCCAAAATGTATCATTTTATGAAATACATTTTTATATACAAATAGTCCTTGCTTGGGATTGGATCATTTGCCATAAGAACCACCCAGGAAGAACCAAGATAACATTAATGCAAAAAAAACTCACGCATGCGCACGAAGCTTCAAGCTTGGCTGATGCAAGTGCACATGATTCAAATCCATATAGTTTTTGCAAAAAATAAAAAGGTTGGATAGTTTTCTAACAGACCTCGTATTTAGCGGTATTAATATTCGCGTTTACATTATGAATATGTACGTATATGTACGTTATGTATTAAAATAGCGGTATTTAATTTGGCGACCTTGTTTAACTCGCAAAATTCGTGTAATAAAACCCACGCGAATATTTGCACCTTTACAGTATTTGCAACAGGAAGGAGAAGCTCCCTTTATTTCTCAGCTTATACATACAAACATGTTTTTACAAACCAGACAAGTGTAATTGTGTGTCTACATGGGTATTTGCAAGCTTACTAATCTGTTTGATATCAGAGGAGGATAGGGACCAGGGAGCAAAAATTCTCAACCCCCATGGGAAAAGTTTATCTAGCAGTTTCCCCTTTCATCACTTAAGGGATTACTCTGGCAGAGGAAATTGAAACTTGAGGGTGTGTGATAATAGCTGTGTAACAGTTAGTGCTTGTTGCTTATTATCAATGAAAAGAAAATATATAACATTGATATCCAGATCAGAAAAAAATCAGCAGAGTTCTCGGGGGGTGGGGCGGGGGTTCGGTTGAACCCCCTGAACCCCCTCTATATACGGGCATGTGCTTACATCGAACTTACTAAATAAAATCAATCAATCAAAGAGGTTGTCCATGGCGCGATGTCATTGTTGCGTGATTGTCATGACAACAGCGGCACTGTTTCCATGTTGTGTGTTTCACTCATGCTTTCACATGGTCAGGATTTGGTAAATTTAATCAGAAATGGGGAGTTTTCACTTGTAAAATGAGCTACCAGTACCGGGATAGTTTAGTTGGTGAGGGCATGTCGTCACCATCACATTACTGTTGTTTTCTTCTCGTAGTAAGAGAGTTTGTATTCATTAGTAATTTTCCATGGCAACCGGGCTTCAAACACGCTCCAGCAGACGGCCCAAAGCAAGTGAACACATGGACATTCAGAATCGGGCTGGAAGAGCAGTCGGCTTGAGCGGAAAGGGAGCGTCTCATCAGTCGGACCTGCAGCCCGGAGGAGAGACGCGTGGTCGGTAACAGTCGCTAACAGACGGTGGCAGCAGCAGAAAACAGCATTTGGAGGAAAAGGGCTTCATTAGTGAAGTCCCATTTAATGCAACACACAAGGATATTAGATAATTTGTTCCCTTTACACAAGGGACCGCACGCCTGAGAGCTGTTGTGCGTTGCCCCATGAAAAAGGATTAAAAACTTTGTGTGTGAAATGGACGATTCTTGTTTCTTGCCTGCAATAACAGACAAGAGTCCCTCTTAACGACTTTAATCAGCAGAATAGCTTTGATAGATGTTGATGAATAAATTGTCAAATCAAAGAAACATTACGCGATGATGCCACAGTTTAACGGGGCTGTGATGGCAGTATAATGGTGTGGTGCTGTTATTTCATTGTCTGGGGAGAACCCTGTGGATGGTATCTCAGTGCAGTTCCCCTACAGTATTATAGGTCTGTGTCAATAAAACGGTCAGATTCTGTAGAGACTTTCAAGTCCAGACTTAAAACGCACTTATTTTTCCTTTCGTATGGCTAGCATACTGGCATAGTATGTTTCTATGCTTTTTACTCTTTTAAATTCTTTTTATTAGTAAACGGAGCGTGCCGCAGCCTCAACTTTATCTAGAGTCTGGTCTGTTGGTGAAGCTTAGGGCTTGTGGCCGGCGATCAGCTTAGTATTTCTTCTGTTTTTTTTGTTGCTTAATGCTGACAAATTGTACTGTTGTCTTTCTGATGCCTGACTCTGTTTTCTGATGCCTGATTTTTGTGTCAAGCGCCTTGAGGCACCTTTGTTGTGATTTGGCGTTATATAAAAAAATGAAATGAATGGTGAGCCACCAGGCCTTCATAGAAGGCTGCAGGTGTATGAATATGACATCTGATTGACACACTTTAGCTCCTTCTGATATAACAAAAGTCAGATGTTAAATCTCCACCTGCTCCCTCCTTGATTAAAAATTTTGCACTGCAGACATTTTTTTCCCCTCTGAAACCCTCCCCTTGTACAATCCATTGGTGCCATTAAAACACCTCAGTAACTCCTGTTTGTCACCAGACCATCTGCACTGGTGAAGGCAAAGTGTCATTTTCAAACTGGTGTAAATGGTTGATGATGTACATGCACATGTACCCAGCCAGAAATGACTGAGGGGATTCTGACCGTTAACATGCACATTAAACTTTGCTTATAACCAAATGTATTGTTTGCACCCATGTAGTTGGCAGCAGTGAGGTTAGTGATGCTGACACGGAGTGATCTTAGACTTTTTTCTCTGTGTGATATACACACTCACTGGATTTCTGTGAAATGCAGGGATTATTTTTTATTTATTTTTTAAATAATGATCAAGCTTTTCAGGGCTATGGTAGGATTTCCTAAATAATGTGAACATCACTTTAGCTTTTGTGTTTGAGGGCCTCACATTTTCCACACAATGCAACTCATGATATGAGCTCCAGATATTGTTCAATCAATCAATCAACTCTTTTTTTTTTATATAGCGCCAAATCACAACAAACAGTCGCCCCAAGGCGCTTTACATTGTAAGGCAAGGCCACACAACAATTATGAAAAACCCCAACGGTCAAAACGACCCCCTGTGAGCAAGCACTTGGCTACAGTGGGAAGGAAAAACTCCCTTTTAACAGGAAGAAACTTCCAGCAGAACCAGGCTCAGGGAGGGGCAGTCTTCTGCTGAGACTGGTTGGGGCTGAGGGAAAGAACCAGGAAAAAGACATGCTGTGGAGGGGAGCAGAGATCAATCACTAATGATTAAATGCGGAGTGATGCATACAGAGCAAAAAGAGAAAGAAACAGTGCATCATGGGAACCCCCCAGCAGTCTACGTCTAAAGCAGCATAACCAAGGGATAGTCCAGGGTCACCTGATCCAGCCCTAACTATAAGCCTTAGCGAAAAGGAAAGTTTTAAGCCTAATCTTAAAAGTAGAGAGGGTGTCTGTCTCCCTGATCTGAATTGGGAGCTGGTTCCACAGGAGAGGAGCCTGAAAGCTAAAGGCTCTGCCTCCCATTCTACTCTTACAAACCCTAGGAACTACAAGTAAGCCTGCAGTCTGAGAGCGAAGCGCTCTATTAGGGTGATATGGTACTACGAGGTCCCTAAGATAAGATGGGACCTGATTATTCAAAACCTTATAAGTAAGAAGAAGAATTTTAAATTCTATTCTAGAATTAACAGGAAGCCAATGAAGAGAGGCCAACACGGGTGAGATATGCTCTCTCCTGCTAGTCCCCGTCAGTACTCTAGCTGCAGCATTTTGAATTAACTGAAGGCTTTTTAGGGAATTTTTAGGACAACCTGATAATAAAGAATTACAATAGTCCAGCCTAGAGGAAATAAATGCATGAATTAGTTTTTCAGCATCACTCTGAGACAATTGTTGTTGTTAGCAGTTGTTCTTTTGTCTTCTTTTTTATCTATCAAATGTTGTAGTAATGTTGTCATACAGTATTGTTTCAAATGCTGCTTATCTTTTTTTTTTTTTTTTAATCTTCTACACATCTTACCTAAACAGCTCTGAACTACATATAATCGTTGCTGTATTTCTAGGTCACTTCACATCTGCAGAAGACCTGAATTTACTCATTGCTAAAAACACACGGTTGGAGATTTATGTTGTCACTGCAGAAGGGCTGAGACCTGTCAAAGAAGTGGGCATGTATGGCAAGATTGCTGTCATGGAGCTGTTCAGGCCGAAGGTACATGTTTGAGTGTGTGCACATTACACATGAAGGTATTTGCATATACAAAGTGGGAATGCTGAATAACTCACTATTTCAATTACAGTTGCCAAAAAAAAAAATGGAATAACTTTGAATAATTTGCCAGTAGTCTACCAATAATGCTGCCATGGAAAGTGTTGGTGGAGTCCACGGTTGGCCGTTTCCCCAGTGATAATTTTGAATATTTTCTTAAAATGAGGTGATTTGGTACTTTAAAAAAAACAAACACACAAAAAACATGTATGTGCTACAGACTCTGAGGGCCATCGGGCTGGTGTTTATCCTTTGATATCACACGTGAGAGTCTGTGACTCTCCCTAGACAGAGCACTAGTCCATTATTTTATAACTGCCATAAAATGGAATGACTTTGAACAAAATTTCTAACAAATCCTGTAGAAATGTTGGAAACTCAATGCTAAAGGTATATTAACATAGCCTGTCGGCCTAGTTGTCGAACCTGTGTGACACCGTAAACTGCATCTTGTTGCATGTTGTACATACCTCACCACCCCCGCGCTGAATTTTGGGTCTCCTTATTTTCTGGTTAGGGTGAGAGCAAAGATCTCCTGTTCATTCTCACATCCAAGTACAACGCCTGCATCTTGGAATACAAACAGAATGGAGAGAGCATCGATATCATCACTCGCGCCCACGGCAATGTACAGGTGGGTAAAAGCTGCAAAAATGAGCCAAAACCAGGAATGCCAATGCCTTAAATTTTGTGTGAGTGTAGTGTCAAAGTTTGGTAAGTCTGGCCAGACACACACACAAAAAAGTGGTCCATTCTTGTGTCTGTCTGTATGTGGGCACATGAACTAAATGAACAAATTTCAAGATGCGCCGCCATCTTGAAACAGAGACTTTCGGTTTGGGAGCCTCTAGCTTGCGTGTTTGCCGTCATTAGAAACATCTGCTCAGCTGTCAGATTTCCAGGGAGTGAAATGGCCACTGGAGGTGAATTCCATGCCATATCGGAAAATCATTGTGTTGTTAACCCACAAGTAATGAGAAGGAGTGCTGCAGTGGTGTGAATATCAATCTAAAGCCCCGGTCACATGGCAGTAAGAAAGGACACTGAAGCCAAAATGAAACAAGAAATCTGGACTTACGTTGACTTTCAGGGACATCATTTAACCATCGTCCAGCTTCATTCCTGTATGAATCCCAACGACAACTTCATGTCATCCGTAATCCGTTTTGCTTTCTGTCTTGGCCGTACCTCATCATTTGTGTAATTCCCATACCATCAGCGTTCAACTCCGTTAATATAGGGCAGCGCAGTCTTGTTTGAACCCTGTGCGATTTGACCCCTTATGGGGACAGCTGCTCCTGTTATGTAATATATACACAACATAGTTTCACACGGATAGATGGTGTACTGTTTTGTTTTCGGCTGTAGTCACAGAAGCAGTAGCAAAGTGCGTGTTTTTTCACTTCCCAGTGGAGACGGGAAGACGAGGCAAATGGGAGACGTCGTGTCGGTAAGTGTTAGGCTACACAGCTAACCAGAGTAGCTGCGTTCTCTCGGCTGCACAACCGCCTTGACACATTTGAGTCCGGGTCATAAACAAACCATGACACATGTCTACTTTCCACTGCATCGTCACTTGTTCTTTGTATTTTCACTTTGTTTGCGTGCAGTTTGCCCAAAATCTCAGAGAAAGTGCTGTGTTTCTGTCATATGCTTGATATTTTACCCCTTTAGCGCCCACCCTCAAACGAGATTATGCTGCCCAATTGAGTAAAAGACTCGTGTAAGGGCCCCATCACACTTAGCAAGAATAAGCAGGAATCAAGATGAATCAGCCAGACTGGGGGGGAAAAAGCCAAACTTCGAGATGCAGTCGGGAGGGACAGACATTCCGACAGCTTTGTACGAATGCTGGTCAAATACTTAGAATGTGGGCAGATCCTGCCTCGACTGAGTCGTGCACAGTCCGTGTGCATGCCCACGAATGCAGTCCAAATGTAGTTTGAACACAGTATGAATGCCTAGGCTCCTGTCAGATTTCATTTCATTTGTTTTTGTTCTTTTTTTTTTTCCCATGGTAATGAATAAAAAAAGAAAATTGCACTTTACAGAGTACAAAATAACACGTTCCATGTAAAAAGAACAGGAGTAGGATGAAGAAAAACATCTTATCTCCTACCCCATTCTTATTTCAACACAAGTTTAGACGGTCTCACCTTGTGTTCCATTATAAGAACACATAACAATAAGCATTTTTTCCTTTTTCTTTTTTAGCTTTATTCATTTGGCTTTTCATACAATTTTAATATTTTCTGTTTATACAGGCATTTAAATAGAAAGACATTTGAACAACATTTTAAATGATTTTCCATAGAGTTCCATTGTTTCACGCCCGCCACTGAAACACACATTTGCTTCAGTGTAGTTCTAGCAAAAGGGGTTTTAAAATCATATCTTCTCCGGCTTGTCTCACTATTTACAGTGAAAAGTGTTTGCAGACTACGTGGTAACAGAAAACGTTTGGCTTTATGAAGAACTAATAATGTTTTTAAAACAACCAAGTCCTTCAGTTTTAATAGTTGTGACCTCAGAAACAGTTCTGTTGTATGTGCTGTCGGAATAGCTCTATTAATTATCCTATTCTTTCTATTAATCAGCTCTATTAATTAATTATTAGTGACATATGTATTGCCCCATACCTCCAAACAATACATCAGGTATGGCAAAATCAGAGAACAATAAAGGAGTCTCGTCGCCTTGTAATTTAACATATACTTGACCTTGCTCAAAACAGCAATATTTTTACAGTTTTTTTTTTTTTTTTTTTTTACGTCTGCTATGTGCAACTTCCATTTCAAGTTTTCATCAATGAGTACTCCAAGAAATTTAAATTGAGACACTCTCTCAGTATCAATGCCATTAAATGCATTTATGATTTGTAAACAGCGTATATTTTGTCTTACTCAGATTCAGTGACAATTTATTTTTAGTAAACCATTTCTGAAGTAATATCATTTCATCTTCAGCAGTCTTCTGAATTGTTTTTAAATTATTCCCAGACACAAAGAAATTAGTGTCATCAGCGAAAAGGACAAAATGTAATACCTTGGATACATCACAGAGGTCATTAATATATATATTAAAGAGTTTTGGCCCCAATACGGAATCTTGGGTGACAAAATGTAATACCTTGGATACATCACAGAGGTCATTAATATATATATATTAAAGAGTTTTGGCCCCAATATGGAATCTTGGGTGACCCCACAAGAAATTGTGTTTAATATAGATCTCTGGCCTACATATTCTACATATTGTTTTCTATTTTCTAAATAACTAGTAATCCAATTTAATCCAAAACCTCTAATTCCATATGACTGTAGCTTAGCTAACAAAATTTTATGATCAAGAGTATCAAAAGCCTTTTTAAGGTCAATGACAACTCCTACTGTATGATTTTTATTCTGAAGTTCAGTAGTAATGTCCTCTGTGATTTTCATTAATGCCATAGTTGTTCAACGGTTGCTTCTGAAGCCGAACTGATTGTCATAAAATAAAGAATGTTTTTCAAAAAAATAATCAATTTTTTTAGCAAAACGTTTTTCCAAAGTTTTGGAAAATTGAGAAAGTAAAGATATTGGCCTATAGTTAGTAAGACTGTGCCTATCACCAGATTTGAAAAGTGGTAAAATCTTAGCTACCTTCATTTTATCCGGAAATACACCAGTGTTAAAAGACAAATTAAATATCAATTTTAACGGGCTACTAATGCAATGAATTGTCTCTTTAATGATTAAAAATATCTAACCCGTCACTATCACAGGAATATTTACTTTTTAATTTAAACACAGTAGTAATATCATTCTCACTCATTTCACCAAGATAAAAAGATTGCATGACTTTGCTTTCCCCTTTCCAACTGTCTTTATTTTGCAAAAGAAAAGTTTTAGCTAAATTTGGGCCAACATTAACAAAAATGAATTAAATTCATCAGCCATTTGTAATGCACTTTTTTCAACATTCTGTTCATTTGTTAAATACGATGGCAAACTAAAGCTCCTTTTAGTGCCAATTACATCCCTTAACACTTTCCACATTCCTTTAATATTATTTTTGTTTTTCATTAACAAATTTGTATAATACTCTTTTTTTTTTTTTTTTTTTTTTTGCATGCCTGATTATAGAAGTCAGTTTGTTTTTATAGGCCTTATATCGCTTTTCAGTGTTTAATGTCCGATAAAGCTTATTCATTTTTTTTTTTTTTGCAGGATTTTAATATACCTTTGATATCCAAGGTTTATCATTACATCTTGTTTTAACTTGCAAGTTTTCAGGGGGCAATATTGATTATATAACCATAAATACTTTTGTAAAAATAACTGATAGGCATTATTTACATCATTAGTATTATACACACTGTCCCAGCGTTCCTTTTAAAAGGTCATTCTTAAATTTGTTTACTCTTTCTTCAGATCTAACTCTAACCACTTTAGTATACTTCTCTGTTTATTTTTAGTTCACATGAATGTGTTACAAATACTGGTAAGTGATCTGTGATGTCATTTCTCAAAAGACCACTTTTAAGTGTTTCCTTGGACATTTATAAAAATATTATCTATCAGTGTGGCACAACTTGAAGTTACACGACTTGGCATGGTAATAGTTGGATAAAGGCCTTTACTATACATTAAATCCAAGAAGTCAGAGCTACTTGTATGATTTGATACGTTTAAAAGATTTATATTGAAGTCACCGCAAATTAAATACATTTTATTTTCATTGACCCCAGATTGCAGTAAGAATAAGAATAATGCACATTGACTGTCATACTGGTGCAGTTTGAGTGCCACCTGAGGTCTGGATGGAAGCCAAGAAAGGTTAAAGATATGGCAGAATGAGTGCTGTAGTTTGCTATCTGCTGAAAACCTGTCATGTCTCACTGCTGGAATTCGAATGACATCCATCCCATGAACTGATTACATGTAAACCACGGTCCCCTGACTATCGCAATGCTATAGTTCATGTGATTGTGTGTGATCAGATTATTACAGTCATGAGATCACTGACATGCACACTCTGAACCGTTAATCCCAGTAATAGCCACCATTCCGCGGCACATCGTAGTACACCCATGATTGGGGGACTCTGGCTTACATACATCAACCCATATATTGGATATAATACGAAATCCAGAGGAGAGGTAAGGCAGGTCCTGACATTAAAGCATTACACAGTGGCTGCACCCCCCCCCCCCTCCCCACTCTCCAGGAAATCAGCTGTTGAGCAGACAGCGGGATGCTCCGCCGTCCAGACAGGCTCAGGCACGAGCAACATGGAAGAGGCATGTGCTGTCGGCACTTGACTGACGTAACCATGCTCCCAGGATGACAGGGATTTTATCACAGGCTGCTACCTGGCTGTTGAGCTGTTCCAAAGGTGACCTTCTATTTTATTTATATTGTAATGGCTTGGCAATACAGTTGGACCGTTATTACCCCTAAAGAGTTCGATGATGTACATGTCATAATATGTGTATTATAGCTGTGACACGTCGTTAAGTTGTGTTGTGGCATTGCGGCACATCTGCATGTGGTGTTACAGCTATGATGACCATAATATTTTACATACATTATCTGACCTATGGGAAGGAGTGATAATGTGTCTGCAATATACGTTTATTATGGATATGAGGCCCCGTTCAGCTCTACGCACTGCTCCACGTCTCTGAGATGCATCAACTCGCAGTGACATACAGTGCTTTTGGTTTGATTACACAATGTTCATGGGTTAAAGTTCTCCATCACCATGATGGATTTCCATCATTTGGAAAATTTAACCACACATATGTGCGCGCACGTTGTGTCATGCGTGTTTTGGGGCCGAAATATGACACTGTCACGGTCAGAGCAACATTCCATTCTGCGCTAATCAAAGTAGCAGGAATGTCAGCGTGGATAGCACTGCACTGCGGAGGAAGGGACCGTGTGAATTTTCACTCCTCCCCGCACTGTTCACTGCTTGCCATAAGCCATGGTCCTGTTGGTCGGGCCTTAGTACATGGGGCCCGGCCGGGCTCAGCCCGAAAGAGCGACGTGGGCCCGCCCTCCTATGGGTTCACCACCTGCAGAGGGGGCCATGGGGGTCGGGTGCAGAGAGGATTGGGTGGCAGTCGAGGGCGGGTGGCCCGGTGGCCCGGTCCATGCTCACAGCCCCTGTTGGGACATGGAATGTCACCTCGCTGGGGGGGAAGGAGCCCGAGCTTGTGCGGGAGGTTGAGAGATACTGACTAGAGATAGTCGGGCTCACCTCCACGCACAGCTTGGGCTCTGGTACCCAACTCCTGGAGAGGGGCTGGGCGCTTCATTTTTCTGGTGTTGCCCACGGTGAGAGGCAGAGAGCTGGTGTCGCATTGCTTATTGCTCCCCAGCTCAGTTGCCATGTGTTGGAGTTCACTCCGGTGAATGAGAGGGTCGCGTCCCTACGCCTTCGGGTCGGGGACAGGTCCCTCACCGTTGTCTCGGCCTATGGGCCGAGCGGCAGTGCAAAGTACCCGACCTTCCTGGAGTCTTTGGGAGGGGTACTAGATAGCGCTCTGACTGGGGACTCCATTGTTCTCCTGGGGGATTTCAACGCCCACGTGGGCGGCGACAGTGAGACCTGGAGGGGGGTGATGGGGAAGCACGGCCTCCCCGATCTGAACCCGAGTGGTGTTCAGTTGTTGGACTTCTGTGCTAGTCACAGTTTGTCCATCACGAACACCATGTTCGAGCACAAGGGTGTCCATAAGTGCACGTGGCACCAGGACACCCTGAGCCGGAGGTCGATGATCAACTTTGTAGTTGTATCATCTGACCTTCGGCCACGTGTCTCGGACACTCGAGTGAAGAGAGGGGCAGAGCTGTCGACCAATCACTACCTGGTGGTGAGTTGGATCTGCTGGGAGGGGAGGAAGTCGGTCAGACCTGGCAGGCCGTATCGTGATGGTCTGCTGGGAACGACTGGCGGAACCTTCTGTCAGCGAGGTCTTCAACTTCCACCTCCGGGAGAGCTTCTCCCAGATCCCTTGGGAGGTTGGAGACATGGAGTCCGAGTGGACCATGTTCTCCACCTCCATTGTCGATGCGGCCGCTCGTAGCTGTGGTCGCAAGGTCTCTGGTGCCTGTCGCGGCGGCAATCCCCGAACCCGGTGGTGGACACCGGAAGTAAGGGATGCCGTCAAGCTGAAGGAGTCCTACTTATCTTTGTTGGTAGGTGGGACCCCAGAGGCAGCTGACAGGTACCTGCAGGCCAAGCATGCTGCAGCCCGTGCGGCCGCAGAGGCAAAAACTCGGGTCTGGGAGGAGTTCGGGGAGGCCATGCAGCAGAGAACCAGTCACTTGGAAAAAATCATTGAAGTTCCACAAAACCACACATGAAGGATATATTTTTTTTCTTTCCTTTTTTTACATGAAGGGCTGTAACTTCAGCTTGTCAGTGTGCCCACGTGACAAGCTGTTTTGAAACACAAGGTTCGGTCAGATCGGCACACAGAAATGATCACACAGACTGCATTTTGCTAGAATAAAAAGGCGTATATTTATTCCCCACAAAAGCAGTTACATCAAACACAAGTGGTTGCAGCGCATTTTTCTCTCTTACCGTGACGCCTTTAAGGTGGAGAGCCAACACCTTCAGCAGAGTGCGCCTGTCAACCGGCTGGGCGTTCGTACGTTAACCCGCAGCAGACTCTGTTGAAGCATGGTTCTACTCCCTCTTTTCTAGTGTGTCCGCGAAGGGAGGGTGAGTGGCCAACTCAACCTCCCTGGCGCACATAATTTCTTTAATCAACAGGCATCTGAAAGTTATTTCAAAGATATAATAAAAGCAGTTCTTCACTCCCAGTTCAGAATGATCCCAGCATGCTTCACTCCCAGTCGTTAGTGGCTACGAAAACAAAGTCGTGCTATCAGTGTAATAATAAGTACATCCAGCTCTTCGCTCCCAGTTCAGACTGACCCCAGAGTGCTAAAACAAAATTAAATAACAAATACATTCTCAGGGTTACTTTAACACAGGTGCAAAACAGCACAATAACATTTTTATTATACACAAGCCCACGTGACATCGCGCGCATGTGAAAGAACGAGTCACGTCTCATAAGGGAGGATATTATTTTTAACTAAAGTTGATGAACTGGCGAAGTGACAGATATTAATGATCCAGTCTGGGTGTGAGAGTTGGCTGCCCCTCAGAAAAACCATGTTCATGAGAAACGAATAAAAACACTGGTGGGACACGGCGGGCGAGCCTTGTTTCTTGATCTCACCAAGAGTCCTGGTTAGCAACTTTAATCCACAAAAAGGTGAGTCACGATTGATATCTTTAAATGGCTTTGATGAAGTTTAACTTGCGGTATGCTTTTAAAAATATTCTGGGGGAGATCCCCCAGACCCCCCATAATCAATACTGTTTTTATTTCACAGTTTGAAATGACTTTTGTTTCAGAGGGCTTCATACCCTTTAAAATTCACCAGAATACACAAAATTTGACTTGTTCTTTTAAAAATGTTCAGGTTTTGGTTTTTTTTTAAATGCTTTTTCTCTCTCTCCTTAGAGGCTATTTAGAATAGATTTGTATACTGTATTTACTGAGAGAAAAAAGAGTGTGTGCCCCCATTGTGCCGCATTTTATGGAATTGCTGGCATTGATTTTTGCCAGGAAAAAATTCAGTCAGATGAAAATTTATTGCTTTAACCCATGGTCTAGTTCACAAGATGAATGCGTGCCATAGACATTACACATAACAATATTTCCTTTGCGCACCCCTAATGGGATCCAGTGGAGGTGCACATACGGCTCATCTGTGGCGCAGTCGGGACATGCTGGCAGGATTTGATGTGCCTGACCATGGCGAATGTCTCTTGAGTGCGATCAGACTGTTCCGAATCCTGTTTTGACACCGCAAGAATATTTAGAACACAGTCTGGCTGTGGTCAGCATGCACTTCGACTGCCGTTCTAGCTTTTTCCACCTCGACTACATCTCAAATGTTACGAAGATGTGCTAAACATTTTGGCTGGCTACAGGAATTTGCCCGACTGTTTGGAATGCATGCAGAATGCTGTGGGAGGTTTTCGATTGTGTCTCGACTTTGCCTGAATGGAGGTCGAATTTTCATTCGTATGGCTTTCTGGCTCTAGCATGACAGGGTTATAACCAAGGCAAAACGAGCATTACACCCGGAAGTGTGTCTGACGTACGCATGAGGATCGGGCTTCAGCTAGTCCTTGGCATTCATTGATTATTACATTAGTTCTGTGGGTGCCTCCCAAACACTGAATATAGCGGACCGGCAGACGATGAAAGTGTCTCCAGGGAGCGATGTTTCAAGGACTGGCAGAGAGCGTGATGCATGGCAGTTCGCTGTATATCCACGACCGGCAGGGCTAGAGTTGATGACCTAGTATTGTGAATGTGGCATGTGGGCGCTAATGTCCTCATGCTTGCGTGTGTGTACACCTTGTCTCTTAACATTAATACCATAGTCAGTAAAAGTAAGTCCTTTGGGCTTCTCCTGTGTTTCACTTGGGGTTGCCACAGCAGGTCAAAGGCAGATTTGCATGGTGATTTGTCATAAATTTCACATCAGATTATTGATTAATGTAGTGGTAATATTTCATTAAATGAAATAGTTTTGGTCACTTGTTCTCCAGAGTAAAGACCAAACAAGATTGGTGTCCATTGGATTCTGTCACGTGACCCCGTAATGTGATGACTAAGCATAACAGATGCTGCAGACTATTCCTTTTTGAAACCCTTTAACTAGTGTGCCTTAATTGAGAGAGTGGTGTCAACTCAGAACATGGTGCCATTTTGAGTCCAACTGCGCTGAACAACTGAATTAGGGATGAGCGAGTGCACCGCTGTCTGTATCTGTGTTCAACCATCTCAAGTATCTGTATGTGTACTCGGGAATGGGCGGGGCCTAAACCAGAAGTAGTGGGCGTGGCTCAACTGAAAAATGGGTGGGGCTTAAATTGGTACATTATTTTAAGCCTCAAATTGATAAGGATTGATCAGAAGTGCTATATTTACTATTTACAGAACAGCCTCATATTTGAGATTCAAATAAATGATTTTGATCACAAAAGTAAGAGAACTATTTATAGAACAAGTTTTTTATGAACTCAGAATATCAGTATTCTTAAGTGTATGAGTGAATATTTACAGAGCACCCTCAAATTTGAGATTCAAATCAATGATTTTGATCACAATAGTAAAGGAACTATTTTACGGAACAAGTTTTTTATGAACTCAGAATGGGCCTCATGTATCAAAGTTGCGCACTTGTGGCATAAATTTACGGTGTAAATTTGAAGTACACCAAAGTTGCCGTGACATGTATCAAGCAGTACGCACCTGCCCATTTCCAGTGTACGCCTGACGTGACCTTGATAAATGCGGCGGGTGAAAACAATCGTAATTATAATAAACACGCCCATAAATATTCAGACTCCGCTTCAGACACACCCTCATTTTACGACATGGAAGCCAGGAAGACGGCAAAGAAAAAGAACTCCACCAATCACGATGCGTGCCAGTAGAGCGTCAAAAGCGGCCGTCGCATCAATTGTTTTGTAGTATAATCAAAAAAGTGTTACAGTGGTCCCTCGTTTATCGCGGGAGTTAGCTACGTTCTAAAAATAGTCTGCAAAAAGCGAAGTCCGCGATGTAGTCAGCGTTATTTTTTTACAATTATTATAGACTTTTTAAAGCTGAAAAAAACCTGTAAAACCACTTTATAAACTTTTCTCAATCAGGCATGAACATTTTCTCACTTTTCTCTCGTGTGTAAACACTCTCAAAGTTCAAACCTTAGTAGAAAAATAAGACCAACCTGTTTTCAGGCCCAAACATTTGTTTGAGAAATAAAAATAGAACATTTTCCTATAAATAATTATGATGGCTTTTAGAACTAACAAATTTAATTTTAATGATCAACGTACGAGGTTGGACACATAAGAAATTATTAATAGTGACTGACCAGTATTTCACAGATCGCGCCTCTCCGTCCTGACCCCGCGGCTTTTTCCTCTCACACCTCGCTGCAGGTGTCTGTTTCCGAGTGACAAACACAGTTATGAGTAGTTGTTGGCGCTCTTTTTTCTTCTGGGCAAGAAGGTTCTTATAAACAGACACACAGAACACTTAAAAAAAAAAAAAAAAAAAAAAAAAAAAAAAAAAAAAGGCATGCAAAATTGGACTAAAACTCCGCGAAACTCCGAGGCCACGACAGATGAACCGCGTTATAGCGAGGGACCACTGTATTCTCTTTTCACGTCAATAATTCTTGACATGTGGATATTTGCTCGCTCAATTAATAAGACATGCCTAATCTGTCAGATTTCTTTATTTTTTAAATGTATTTCTGTATTTATTTTATTGTGACAAACGAATGGAGACGACACAACCTGATTGCAGCACGGGCGAAGGGAATGACAACACTACAGTTGTTATCAATTTCATTGTCTAAAATGATCACACCACATAAAGTTAAGCTCAGCGCTGCTCTGGCTCCAGGCTCTGGAGAAAAAGGCGAGCAGCGCTTTCCTTGCAGTCAGCGCTGTGGCCACGAATCGTGCTCGAGACCAACAATCCCACAAAAGCGGGATTTGTATTGATTATTATGTAGTACTAGAAGGAGACAGGGACTAGAAGGAGAGAGCATATTTCACCCATATTGGCCTCTCTTCATTGGCTTTCTGTTAATTCTAGAATAGAATTTAAAATTCTTCTTCTTACTTATAAGGTTTTGAATAATCAGGTCCCATCTTATCTTAGGGACCTCATAGTACCATATCACCCCAATAGAGCGCTTCGCTCTCAGACTGCGGGCTTACTTGTAGTTCCTAGGGTTTGTAAGAGTAGAATGGGAGGCAGAGCCTTCAGCTTTCAGGCTCCTCTCCTGTGGAACCAGCTCCCAATTCAGATCAGGGAGACAGACACCCTCTCTACTTTTAAGATTAGGCTTAAAACTTTCCTTTTTGCTAAAGCTTATAGTTAGGGCTGGATCAGGTGACCCTGAACCATCCCTTAGTTATGCTGCTATAGACTTAGACTGCTGGGGGGTTCCATGATGCACTGAGTGTTTCTTTCTCTTTTTGCTCTGTATGCACCACTCTGCATTTAATCATTAGTGATTGATCTCTGCTCCCCTCCACAGCATGTCTTTTTCCTGGTTCTCTCCCTCAGCCCCAACCAGTCCCAGCAGAAGACTGCCCCTCCCTGAGCCTGGTTCTGCTGGAGGTTTCTTCCTGTTAAAAGGGAGTTTTTCCTTCCCACTGTCACCAAGTGCTTGCTCACAGGGGGTCGTTTTGACCGTTGGGGTTTTTCCGTAATTATTGTATGGCTTTTGCCTTACAGTACAAAGCACCTTGGGGCAACTGTTTGTTGTGATTTGGCGCTATATAAATAAAATTGATTTGATTAGTATAATCAGGAAAGTGTTATTTATGTAACATATGCATTGATTTGTATAATGGCACTGTTTATCATGTTGATCAGTTTCATTGTTATGTGGATTCCAGCGCTGGTTCATTTTGGTGTATAATTTACACCTCTCGACCTGGTGTATATTTTCAGCGCAGCGTACGCCAACGACCACATTGATAAATGCCAAGTAGCGCAGCTGTTTTGGCGTACACCCCATATACGCTCAAATATCGCCGTACGCACGTTGATACATGATGCCCATTGTCAGTATTCTTAAGTGTATGAGTGAATATTTACAGAGCACCCTCAAATTTGAGATTCAAATCAATGATTTTGATCACAATAGTAAAGGAACTATTTTACGGAACAAGTTTTTTATGAACTCAGGACATGAATATAATATATGAGGAGGAAGCGTAGCCCTAAACAGAAGCCCCGTGTACACCGTCAACCCGTTCACATCTCTAACCGTTTTTTCCCCACTCGACGATACACTCGCCGAGGATCAACCTCTGGTTATTGGCGACTCTGTTTTGAGAAATGTGAAGTTAGCGACACCAGCAACCATTGTCAATTGTCTTCCGGGGGCCAGAGCAGGCGACATCGAAGGACATTTGAAATTGCTGGCTAAGGCTAAGCGTAAATTTGGTAAGATTGTAATTCACGTCGGCAGTAATGACACTCGGTTACGCCAATCGGAGGTCACTAAAATTAACATTGAATCGGTGTGTAACTTTGCAAAAACAATGTCGGACTCTGTTGTTTTCTCTGGGCCCCTCCCCAATCAGACCGGGAGTGACATGTTTAGCCGCATGTTCTCCTTGAATTGCTGGCTGTCTGAGTGGTGTCCAAAAAATAAGGTGGGCTTCATTGATAATTGGCAAAGCTTCTGGGGAAAACCTGGTCTTGTTAGGAGAGACGGCATCCATCCCACTTTAGAGGGAGCAGCTCTCATTTCTAGAAATCTGGCCAATTTTTTGGGATCCTCCAAACTGTGACTGTCTAGCGTTGGGACCAGGAGGCAGAGCTGTGGTCTTATACACCTCTCTGCAGCTTCTCTCCCCCTGCCATCCCCCTATTACCCCATCCCCGTAGAGACGGTGCCTGCTCCCAGACCACCAATAACTAGCAAAATCTATTTAAGCATAAAAATTCAAAAAGAAAAAATAATATAGCACCTTCAATTGCACCACAGACTAAAACAGTTAAATGTGGTCTATTAAACATTAGGTCTCTTTCTTCTAAGTCCCTGTTGGTAAATGATATAATAATTGATCAACGTATTGATTATTCTGCCTAACAGAAACTTGGTTACAGCAGGATGAATATGTTAGTTTAATGAGTCAACACCCCCGAGTCACACTAACTGTCAGAATGCTTGTAGCACAGGCCGGGGCGGAGGATTAGCAGCAATCTTCCATTCCAGCTTATTAATTAATCAAAAACCTAGACAGAGCTTTAATTCATTTGAAAGCTTGTCTCTTAGTCTTGTCCATCCAAATTGGAAGTCCCAAAAAACAGTTTTATTTGTTATTATCTATCGTCCACCTGGTCGTTACTGTGAGTTTCTCTGTGAATTTTCAGACCTTTTGTCTGACTTAGTGCTTAGCTCAGACAAGATAATTATAGTGGGCGATTTTAACATCCACACAGATGCTGAGAATGACAGCCTCAACACTGCATTTAATCTATTATTAGACTCTATCGGCTTTGCTCAAAAAGTAAATGAGTCCACCCACCACTTTAATCATATTTTAGATCTTGTTCTGACTTATGGTATGGAAATAGAAGACTTAACAGTATTCCCTGAAAACTCCCTTTTGTCTGATCATTTTTTAATAACATTTACATTTACCCTGATGGACTACCCTGCAGTGGGGAATAAGTTTCATTACACTAGAAGTCTTTCAGAAAGCGCTGTAACTAGGTTTAAGGATATGATTCCTTCTTTATGTTCTCTAATGTCATATACCAACACAGAGCAGAGTAGCTACCTAAACTCTGTAAGGGAGTTAGAGTATCTTGTCAATAGTTTTACATCCTCATGTAGACAACTTTGGATGCTGTAGCTCCTCTGAAAAGAGAGCTTTAAATCAGAAGTGTCTGACTCCGTGGTATAACTCACAAACTCGTAGCTTAAAGCAGATAACCCGTAAGTTGGAGAGGAAATGGCGTCTCACTAATTTAGAAGATCTTCACTTAGCCTGGAAAAAGAGTTTGTTGCTCTATAAGAAAGCCCTTCGTGAAGCTAGGACATCTTTCTACTCATCACTAATTGAAGAAAATAAGAACAACCCCAGGTTTCTTTTCAGCACTGTAGCCAGGCTGACAAAGAGTCAGAGCTCTATTGAGCTGAGTATTCCATTAACTTTAACTAGTAATGACTTCATGACTTTCTTTGCTAACAAAATTTTGACTATTAGAGAAAAAATTACTCATAACCATCCCAAAGATGTATCGTTATCTTTGGCTGCTTTCAGTGATGCCGGTATTTGGTTAGACTCTTTCTCTCCGATTGTTCTGTCTGAGTTATTTTCATTAGTTACTTCATCCAAACCATCAACATGCTTATTAGACCCCATTCCTGCCAGGCTGCTCAAGGAAGTCCTACCATTATTTAATGCTTCAATCTTAAATATGATCAATCTATCTTTGTTAGTTGGTTATGTACCACAGGCCTTTAAGGTGGCAGTAATTAAACCATTACTTAAAAAGCCATCACTTGACCCAGCTATCTTAGCTAATTATAGGCCAATCTCCAACCTTCCTTTTCTCTCAAAGATTCTTGAGAGGGTAGTTGTAAAACAGCTAACTGATCACCTGCAGAGGAATGGTCTATTTGAAGAGTTTCAGTCAGGTTTTAGAATTCATCATAGTACAGAAACAGCATTAGTGAAGGTTACAAATGATCTTCTTATGGCTTCGGACAGTGGACTTATCTCTGTGCTTGTTCTGTTGGACCTCAGTGCTGCTTTTGATACTGTTGACCATAAAATTTTATTAGAGATTAGAGCATGTCATAGGTATTAAAGGCATTGCGCTGCGGTGGTTTGAATCATATTTGTCTAATAGATTACAGTTTGTTCATGTAAATGGGGAATCTTCTTCACAGACTAAAGTTAATTATGGAGTTCCACAAGGTTCTGTGCTAGGACCAATTTTATTCACTTTATACATGCTTCCCTTGGGCAGTATTATTAGACGGTATTGCTTAAATTTTCATTGTTACGCAGATGATACCCAGCTTTATCTATCCATGAAGCCAGAGGATACGCACCAATTAGCTAAACTGCAGGATTGTCTTACAGACATAAAGACATGGATGACCTCTAATTTCCTGCTTTTAAACTCAGATAAAACTGAAGTATTGTACTTGGCCCCACAAATCTTAGAAGCATGGTGTCTAACCAGATCGTTACTCTGGATGGCATTTCCCTGATCTCTAGTAATACTGTGAGAAATCTTGGAGTTATTTTTGATCAGGATATGTCATTCAAAGCGCATATTAAACAAATATGTAGGACTGCCTTTTTGCATTTACGCAATATCTCTAAAATCAGAAAGGTCTTGTCTCAGAGTGATGCTGAAAAACTAATTCATGCATTTGTTTCCTCTAGGCTGGACTATTGTAATTCATTATTATCAGGTTGTCCTAAAAGTTCCCTAAAAAGCCTTCAGTTGGTTCAGAATGCTGCAGCTAGAGTACTGACGGGGACTAGCAGGAGAGAGCATATCTCACCCGTGTTGGCCTCCCTTCATTGGCTTCCTGTTAATGCTAGAATAGAATTTAAAATTCTTCTTCTTACTTATAAGGTTTTGAATAATCAGGTCCCATCTTATCTTAGGGACCTCATAGTACCATATTACCCCATTAGAGCGCTTCGCTCTCAGACTGCGGGCTTACTTGTAGTTCCTAGGGTTTGTAAGAGTAGAATGGGAGGCAGAGCCTTCAGCTTTCAGGCTCCTCTCCTGTGGAACCAGCTCCCAATTCAGATCAGGGAGACAGATACCCTCTCTACTTTTAAGATTAGGCTTAAAACTTTCCTTTTCGCTAAGGCTTATAGTTAGGGCTGGATCGGGTGACCCTGGACCATCCCTTGGTTATGTTGCTTTAGACGTAGACTGTGTTTCATAATTATTGTATGGCCTTGCCTTGCAATGTGGAGCGCCTTGGGGCAACTGTTTGTTGTGATTTGGCGCTATACAAGAAAAAAGTTGATTGAAGTTGATTGATTGAATATTCTTAAGTGTATGAATGAATAACAAAACAGCCTCATAATTGACATTCAAAGTAATTATAACTACTAAGTATGCATGAACAAGAGTTGTCATAGTCATCACAACTTCTTTTTTAATTTTATGATCAAACAGACTTTTTTTTTCCAATTATTTATTTATTTTTACTACCTAACGTTCTTGGCATTTTTTCCCACACAAAGTTAAACAATATTGATTAAGGTCTCTGTGCGTGTGTGTGACTGAGTGAGAGGCAGAGAGAGCACTTTTTCTAAGACTGTTTTTTTTTTTTAATGATCTGTGTGAACTTGGTGAGTCATGCAAACATCCAGTGATGGCAAACAGGGAAATAATTTGTCAGCCTTGTTCACTGTATTCTTCTCAGAAGCACCGCATTCAGTGCGAGCAAAGTTTTCCAACTGACTTTATATCACCAGCCAAACTAAGAGCAAACAAACAGTATAAAAAAAAAACAACAAAAAAAACGACTGGAGTGGAGGCGGTGACCAACACAACACGAGCCATTTTCAGCTCTGTCTTGTCAAATGCACTGCGTACATTATGAAACAAGTTCACCAAGTAACTTTAAATATCATACAAGCCAAATAGAGGCAAACTGAAGAAAACCTAAGGAGTGCTGAGAGAGCAACGTGAGGTAGAATCAAGCCAAGCCCAGAGAGAGAGATCAGTTCCTGTGTATGCGAGTGTGAGTCTGGGTGCAGAGAGATGTGTCTGTGTAGGGAGGGGTGGGCACTGTGTGTGACTGGCCAATCACAGAGCGTGAAGACAGTCAGTTACCCAATCAAGAGTTTCCTTCAGCTCGTTAAAAATGCTTTATCCGTATCAGATACTTGTCTGAAACGGGTATCCAGCTCAACCCTAAACTGAATGAACCTTTAATGTTTTCAACATTTTTTTAAATCATTTATCCACATACAGCAACAGATCCAGGCACAGGTGCTGTCAAAATAAATATAAAAATAGTTAAGCTAAAAGTTCTCCGTACTTTATTCTGGACTTGTTGATCAATCAATCAATCAATCAATTTTTTTTTTATATAGCGCCAAATCACAACAAACAGTTGCCCCAAGGCGCTTTATATTGTAAGGCAAGGCCATACAATAATGATGTAAAACCCCAACGGTCAAACGACCCCCTGTGAGCAAGCACTTGGCTACAGTGGGAAGGAAAAAACTCCCTTTTAACAGGAAGAAACCTCCAGCAGAACCAGGCTCAGGGAGGGGCAGTCTTCTGCTGGGACTGGTTGGGGCTGAGGGAGCTTGTTGATCCTCAACAAGCTTTTCTTTCTAAGCTGTACATTTTCCTTTTTTATGACTTGGTGCTGTAAATTTGCAGACTTTGTGATCCATTTTTAATCAGCGTGTGCACTGTATAAACTACTATAATATGATGGCAGACGAAGGAGTAAAAGCAGAAAGTGTCAAATCACAGCCTTTTGTGTCTGATTTAACAGGTGCATGTCAGGCTTCAGGAGGTCCAAGTCTGAGTACAGTGTGAAAAAATAAGCGGTCGGGCTTTTAATCAGGTAAATGACTCCGGTCCCACTTTCCTCATATTGGCAAGTGTCGGGGCACTGAAATTTAATTTGTACCTCTGTTACTGTGCACGTCCAGGTTGCTCAGGGTTTTTAATGGAAATACATTGCAATCGGACGGGCATTTTATCCAATGTGAGCGAAAAATCGTTAGTGTTATATATAGTGTTATTACATGGAAAGCAAAAAGGGGGGCAAATCTTAACCTCCATATGTGTTTATCAGCAACACACACAGATGCAACATAGAACTAATGGCAGCAAAATGCACATGCTTTTTGCTGGATCTTCATAGGGTCTGTGCTGCTCCTTTGTAACTTTTACAAACCCCAATTCCAATAAAGTTGGGACGTTGTGTAAAATGTAAATAAAAACAGAATACAATGATTTGCAAATCCTCTTCAACGTATATTCAATTGAATACACCACAAAGACAAGATATTTAATGTTCAAACTGATAAACTTTATTGTTTTTGTGCAAATATTTGCTCAATTTGAAATGGATGCTCAAAGAACACCTGTTTGCAACATTCCACAGGTGAACAGGTTAATTGGAAACAGGTGAGTGTCATGATTGGGTATAAAAGGAGCATCCCCAAAGGCTCAGCCGTTCACAAGCAAAGATGGGGCGAGGATCACCACTTTGTGAACAGCTACGTCAAAAAATAGTCCAACAGTTTAAGAACAATGTTTCTCAACATTCAGTTGCAAGGAATTTAGGGATTCCATCATCTACAGTCCATAATATAATCAGAAGACAGAGAATCTGGAGAACTTTCTACACCTAAGTGGAAAGGCTGAAAACAAACATTGAATGCCCATGACCTTTGATCCCTCAGGCAGCACAGCATTAAAAGCCAACATCACTGTGTAAAGAATCTTACCGCGTGGGCTCAGGAACACTTCAGAAAACCATTATCAGTTAACACAGTTTGTCACTACATCTACAAGTGCAAGTTAAAACTCAACCATGCAAATTGAAAGCCAAACATCAACAACATCCAGAAACACTGCCACCTTCTCTGGACCCGAGCTCATTTGAAATGGACAGACACAAAGTGGAAAAGTGTGCTGTGGTCTGATGAGTCCACATTTCAAATTGTTTTTGGAAATCATGGACATCGTGTCCTCTGGACAAAAGAGGAAAAAGACCATCCAGATTATTACCAGCGCAAAGTTCAAAAGCCAGCATCTGTGATGGTATGGGGGTGTGTTAGTGCCCATGGCATGGAACAACTTACACATCTGTGATGGCACCATCAATGCTGAAAGGTACATCCAGGTTTGGAGCAACACATGCTGCCATCCAAGCAACGTCTTTTTCAGGGACGTCCCTGCTTATTTCAGCAAGACAATGCCAAGCCACATTCTGCACGTGTTACAACAGCGTGGCTTCGTAGTAAAAGAGTGCGGGTACTAGACTGGCCTGCCTGCAGTCCAGACTGTCGCCCATTGAAATGTGTGGCGCATTATGAAGCACAAATACGACAACAGAGACCCCGGACTGTGAACAACTGAAGTCGTACATCAAGCAAGAATGGGAAAGAATTCCACCTACAAGCTTCAACAATTAGTGTCCTCAGTTCCCAAACGCTTGAGTGTTGTTAGAAGGAAAGGTGATGTAACACAGTGGTAAACATGCAACTGTCCCAGCTTTTTGAAACGTGTTGCAGGCATCCATTTCAAAATGAGCAAATATTTGCAGAAAAACATAAAATTTATCAGTTTGAACATTAAATATCTGTCTTTGTGGTGTATTCAGTTGAATATAGGTGAAGAGGATTTGCAAATCATTGTATTCTGTTTTTATTTACATTTCAGAGATGCGAAGTGTATGGCCAGCTTTAATGTGTAACTCTGCAGAGACTGGGTTGCTTCCTCGTAGCCGCATTTGAAATCCATATAAGCGTGGATCGTGGACCTAATGGGGCTCTTCTTTCTTTTTTCTTTTTCTTGAAGGATCGTATTGGGCGACCATCAGAAACGGGTATTATTGGAATTGTGGACCCAGAATGTCGCATGATTGGCTTACGCCCTGTATGATGGGTTGTTCAAGGTCATTCCATTGGACCGAGACAACCGTGAACTCAAAGCTTTCACATCCGACTGGAGGAGCTACAGGTTATCGACATACACTTCCTGCATGGCTGCCAGGCTCCAACTGTTTGCTTCATCTACCAGGTGCATTCACTTTGGCTTGCTTGGGGTTTGTTGGTTTAAGTGAAAAAGAGAAGTTTTGTTGATGAATGAATTTTATGTATAAATTCCTTTGTATGAATTATCAGCCCGGGACGTAGGCTTTAAGCAGAGGGTAACAGAGTCTGGTCTGCTTGAGGTTTCATTTTTTTCATTTCATTGCTTTTTATTTATATAGTGCCAAATCATAAAAAAGTTGCCCCAAGGCGCTTCACACAATAAATAAATCAGGCATCAGGAAAGACAACAAATAGTGCAATTTGTCAGCATTAAGCAACAAGAAAAACAGAAGAAATACCAAGGTGATCACTGGCCACCAGCCCAAGTGCCACCAAACACCCAGAATCTAGATAAAGTTAAGACCACGGCCTGCTCCATTTCCTAATAAATGAATTAAAAGATTAACTCATTGAGTGCCAACCATTTTCAAATTCAGCACATCCCAGTGCCAGGATTTTTCAGCATTTAGTGTTTTTTTTCAATACCCATAGAAAATTGAGTTCTATGTCCATGTCAACAACAAACATACCAAAAGAAACTTTAGACTTTCCTTTATCATCAGAAAAAAAAAAACGGTTGTTTGTACCTCTTTCCATTCTTTAGTAATTGTCTGCAGAACATGGGTGGGTATCACTAAAAATGATGATTTCTGACAAAAAACTGCGAAAATTGGCTTTTTGTGACAAGCAACATTTCAAGGAGAAAATGTCTTTGATTATAATTGTTTTTGCTTCAGTGACATCTCAGACATTATGAAAAGTGATCCTATTGTATAATGCACCAAAAAAAAAAAACCTGTCAGGGGAGGGACTCCGTCTGTCCTTTCCCTCTGGCTCCCGCGTATCGGACCTTTTTTTATTTTTTTCAAAACCTGAGGATTGAATCACGTGCATGAGCCTGTCGATTGCGTCATTTGCTTGTAAGCAGCCTTTCTGTGAGGTGTGTGTCGTGCGCTCGGCGTTTTTCATTCCAAGGAAAAAGACGGAACGACTGGAGCAGCGCAACTGCATAACAGTTTGACAGACAGCCAGGTGGAAACCAGTCGGATTAGGAGCGGTACAACCGTAAGACGTCCGCACAACGGTGGAGAGCGAGTCACGCTCTGGTCCACACCTCACACTGCTACCACCCACAGAATGGGTTCCCTTGTGATTACAACTCTAATTTTTTTTACACAAGCTAGCGATACCGCGTCTTTGGCACTGAGCGTTACTATCTGAAAAGACGCGTTTAAGTGTCAATGGCACTCAATGAGTTTAAAGCCTAGTAACATACTAAGAGGTTTCTTCCTCATTATCATCAGAGATAGTTTTTTTTTTCTTACCACTGTTGCCTGTGTTCTTGCTCTGGGGGTTAGTAAGGTTAGACCTTACTTGTGTGAAGCGCCTTGAGGCAACTTTGTTGTGATTTGGTGCTATATAATTAAAATAAATTGAAATTGAGTTGAACTGGAATTATAGGAGCCAGAACACACTCTTGACAAACACCGTTTTCATTGGGGAAAAACTCAGTCTCTTCCTCCACACAGCATTCACAGCATCTGTGTATAAGTTGGCTTTGATGTCCAGTAGCTTCTCTGGGGGTCCCACGAATTCTCAGGATGTCCCACAGAGCAGTCTGATCAACTGGAGCAAAGCTTTGCACAAAATCAACAGAGGCTGTAAAGAAACACTGCTGATACTCATGCTTGTGTTCAGTGGGTACCCGCAGAGTTAAATATGGTCAACAGTTCACTTCTTGGGGGTGACGCCAGACTGTTCTGGTTGCTGAACAGCAAGTAGTTGAAACTGAATCCTATTGAGAATGATCTTGCAACCGCCTTCCCTGGCACAGAGAGCAGTGTGATGCCTCTATATTGTTGCGATCCATACGATCACCCTTTCCACATCGGGATAACGAGACCTCTCTTTCAATCTCAAGGGATATGACACCTGTCTCCTAGATTGAAACAAAATTTTTTTTGCAATGCCAGGAGAACAGTATCTCTACCATCCTGGATGACCTCAGCTTCCAATGCCACACATCCTGGAGCTTTTCCCACCCTCAGTTGGTTCAGGGCTTTTTGGGATCTCACCAGGTTCACAGTTGACTGGAGAATCAACTTCCAAGAACCCTGGTGCTTATTCCAGTCCTTCCAAATATTGTGAATCCACTTGTTTCAAAGCATTGGATTCTTAGGAGAAACTAGGAAGTTCTTCTTTATCCCTGAGATGGTTTATTGAAGAATCTGTGGACACAGAAGTAATCCCTGGCATTCTTAGCCTTTTGTTGACTTCCTGAGTGTGTCTGTGCAGCTACAGCAGGCACACATTTCCAACAATCCCCTGCACAACCAGAATACAATATGGCGGATATGCTATCCCCTGTTGAAAAGTTTTAATGGCTGTGAATGGTTTAGTGTGTGCAGTTCACACATTTTAGGTGGAGGTTAATGTCTGACTTTTATTTCTTTGTGTCCAACTAATCTCTCCCCCCTTTTTAAACCCCCTCTTGTTTTTTCTTCCTTTTTTTTAATGTGGTGTAGATGTCAGATTCTGACGCCTGACACTTTTTTATTGAAGGCTCTGATATGGTTTGCAATGGAAGTTGTGCTGCTGAATGTTGTGCTGCTGTCAGGTCACTGCTGGTAAGATAAAATAAGATGATTATGATGCTGTCAAGCATCATTTGCTCCATAGATTATTGTTTGTGTGAGAGAATACTGGAATCAATATGCTCCTGATCCAGCGATGATTATGGGCATCCAAATTAATGGATATTTGACCTATTTTTCATTGGCATTATTAACAAAATATTTCTATATTGGTTCTCGTTAGTCTGGTGGCCCGCCAGGCATATGGTGGGGGTGGGGGTAGTTGTTCAGAGAAACAAGCACATGGATGCAAGCATAACCTGAGGTAACAGTGTGGGGCTTTATTGTGGTTGTGTGCATTCTTGCCAACGAATGTTGTCATCCTAATTAAATATCACAACAAATAGTGGAACTTTGTTTGGCAGCAACTATCACATAAGTAAAATGAAATGTTTCCTGCATAGAAAGAATTTTTTTAAAAATGTAACCTGATGAGATGTTTGTTGTAGGACCCACAAGGACGCCATGTGAAGACCTATGAAGTTTCTCTCAGGGAGAAGGAGTTCAACAAGGGCCCCTGGAAACAGGAGAATGTGGAGGCTGAGGCATCCATGGTTATCCCAGGTGATCACAGTGTACATTATTGTTCACTTCAGAAGTTCATAAATTAACCAAATTAAGTGGAAGAAGTAGATTTTAAAAAAATCTATTATTTATAATTATTAAAAACGACTAAATGCCAACTTATATATAGTCGGCACCATTAAGGCAATATGTTATTAATTTGAATCATACATTTCATACATCAAGAAAACATGATTGTACTTGCACAAAAGCAGGCAGACGTGGCCCTTTTCATGGACTTTTGATTTTTCTTCTTGACATTATTATTATTAATAATAAATTAATTATTATTCCCATTTTTATTATTTCAAATAAGTGTTTCTGTTCCGGACCATTTAAAAATACAAACTTCTGGTTTTGTTCAAAGACTTGCTACAGACTGAGTGTATATGATGCGTTTTTAAAAACAAGCAGGAGTGCCTTGGTGGTCACCAGACCAAGGCTTTGGAAAGGAAAGAAACTGATAACCACCTTATTTCATGAATAATTTCAATTCTTGCAAAATCCTTTCTGCAGTGTGTTTTCAACCGTGACAATTTTTAGAATGTTAAATAATCAGAAAGCACTGGTTTATTTCCCGGACTTGGCAGATTTCTTCACAGAAGTGCGCTCTCTCTCATGGACCCCATTCACTTTGCCTCGCTTGACCACCTACTGCGCTTTATTTCTGTTTTGCAGCTTAATTCATACCAAATCCTTTCCACAGTGTTGTGTCAAAGTTACGGTTTGGCAGTTGGGCAGTGCAGTCTCGTTGAGGGCAGGCACTAAAGGGGTAAAATACAACGCAGTAAGCCTACATCCAGGGACAGGCAAGCCCTTGTGTGTCTCCATCAGAAACATGGCACTTTCTGAGTTTTTGGGCAAATTACATGCAAAAAAAGTGAAAATGTAGAGAAAAATTGATGATGTGGTGGAAAGTGTACGTGTTGTGGTTTGTTTATGACCCGGAGCTCAAACATGTGGAAGCGAGTAACAGCAGCAACTCTGGCTGGCGACATGACCTCTATCTGTGTAAGCTAACACTTACCCCACACGACATCTTCCATTTGCCTCGTCTTCCCTTCTCTATTGGAACTGAAAAACTGCACTTTTTGCGACTGCTGCGGTGTTTTGCAACTGAAAACAAAACAGTACACTGTTTATCTGTGTGAAGTGATGTTGTGTTTGTGTTGCATAACGGCACGCTGTCCCTGGAAGTGGTCAAATACTGTGATATCACACAGGGGTTCAAACAAGACTGAGCTGCCCCATTGGGAGTGTTCATTGCTGGTGACTGACCGACATCATGATGTGCAGCCACCATCATGATACCAGGCCTCCTTGCTTTGCCCAAACACAAAAACGAAAATTCCATTAGCATTGCTAATGGAATTTTTGCCACAATGCCACCATTTTGAAGTCCCCAGTGACCTCCCATCCATACTCATCATAGTCAAAGCTTCCAGCAGATATTTGACACTGTAATCCTCCTTGAGATGCACTGAATGAGCCAAAGGAAGTGATGGATACTTGTTCCCAGTGTGCAGCAGCACAGCCTTCAGGCTTCTCTATCAATGAAGAGTCTCCACTCATTGGATTACATGCAGTTCCAATTGCATTGAAACAGTCCTGAAATGTCACAACAGCAGCACAAACTCTCTTCCTTGGCAAAGAAGCTAGAGAAAAGTTGGTGACGTTTTCTTTGGCTTGTTACTTGCGCACTTTTCATCCAACAAGTCCCACTCCTTCAGCCTTGAGATCAAACACTCAGCATTTGACTTTGTCAAACCAAGATCTCTGATGAGGTCATTTAGATCTCCTTGACTGGGAAAGTAAGGATTCCTCTCACAAACTGTATCTGTAATGTCACAGTCCACTTCACTGTGCTCCCCATCATCGGATTCAGTGCTTTCTTCTTCTGATGGAGTTTTCTTTCTGGAGGTGAAGGTACAGGAAGCTCAGCACTCTGTGGCACTGGTCCAATGGAACTGGAATGTCAGGATAAGGAATAGCAGGTGCATTGCTCTCTTTTCCCCTCTGTTGTTTAGGTTGTTTAATTTTCTTTGATTAAAGAGTGAAATATTCATGAACAAAGGAGATTCTTCAAACCTCTCTTGAAGGTTCTTGCTCAATCTGTACAAATGAGGAAGGTTTTCATAAATATAATTGCTTTATCAACATTGTATGATGTTTGAACCCTTTTGACATGATCACAAAAAGAAAAAATATGATGACCACAACTCTGACAAATGGACTTAACCTTTCCAGAAATTAGTACTGACCGCTCGGTGAATGTGAAAACTGGTTAATTTGCAACTTCAATGTCCTGACCACAAAACCAAAGTTTGGAGGTCAAGACCACTCTTTTCTCTTTTGATTGGTTGTGAAGAAATGGGAAATTGTGGTTTTAACCCAGGAACAAGACAAAAGTGAAAAGTTGTTAATTTGTGTAGTTTACATGGAAGAATGACAGTTTGGCTGTGCAAAAAGTTGGCTTTTTTTTTTTTTTTTTTTTTTTTACCTACCACCAGAACTAAATTGTCCTGTTTTTATACACTGCTGTGCAAAATGAAGTAAATTATAATTCTTGCTGTTAACACTGAAAATGACCAAGCCTAATGTCCTCATGTACAATCTGCCACTAATGCAGTACATGTCAGGAGGAATTCTGCTGTAACAACCAGCATGCTGGATTTAGTCCATGTGATTGCAGCATGATGAATGTGTACTTTGACTTGTAGCCAGACATTGCACATCTAAAAGACTGCAGCGAGTCATTTTGTGAAAAGTACAAGGTTATTGTTTGGTTGTGACTGTGACTTGGAAGCTAACAGTGAGGAATGTAATGACTGGATGTCTCTTATTGTGTCCCTTCAGAGGATCGTTGGGTACTGCTGGAATGACTCTGTCAAACAAATGGTTATTTAGGGAGACACCAGTGACTTGTTTCACTTCCTGAGAGGGAACATTAGGTTTGATATCTTGGCCATGTAGCGTGTAAAGGAGGCACCGGTGTTTAGTCTCCTACTCAGACTTGTGTTATGTACTGATAAGTTTATCGTGTCCTTCTCTGTCACCAGAGAGTGAAATGAAGGACAAATTGAAGTCATGAAGTGCTTTTTCTCTTTGGCTTTTAACACAGCTTGACACTGTTTTTTTTTTTGTGTGTGTGTGTGTGTTTTTGCTTTTAACTGTAACTTTTTATTTATTAAATTATTTTAACTTGCCTGTTTTTGTTGTGTACAGCGCTTTGGTTGTTGGTGCATTTTAAAGTGCTTTATAAATAAATTGAGATTGAGATTGTATTCAGTGATCTTTAAATACTGCTGTACAGGATCAGAGAATGTGGTCTCCCCATCACATTATGGTCTTTATACTAATCTGGACCAAAACCTCTTTTTAGGATTGTCCTGATAAGATAATATAAATACAATGTTTTTTTTCTTTGAAGAAACTGCATTGATTATTTTATGTGCTTGCATTTCAGTGCCAGAACCATTTGGGGGCGCTATAATCATAGGACAGGAGTCTATCACCTATCACAATGGAGATAAATACTTGGCTATTGCACCACCCACTATCAAGGTACCATACTGTTTCTGAGTGTTATGTTATCAGCCCTTGTGTTGTCATTGTTTGTTCAATGTAGGTTGTAATTGTGTTTTCAGTTAATTCAGAACTGCAATTTCAAGTGTAGAGGATACAGTCGAGTGATAAACAGATCACCTAATTTTTGTGTCATTCAGTCTCATAATTGAATAATTAGAGGATACAGCAGAAATATGAGTCTATAGATAGTTTTTTTAATGTAAAGTAGCCAAATCTGAGTGAAGCTACATAAAGAAAAGTCATTGTACTTGCACAAAGCAGGCAGACGTGGCCCTTTTCATGATGGTAATAATGATAGTGTTTATTATTCTGTGGGCCCTCTGTCTGTGGGATACTCTCTCATCATGCATTTTTTGTCTGGTCTCATTGTGTGTGGACTGATTCTTAGGAACAGTTTAAGCTGATAACGATGCTCAGTAAATCATCACCTCCTGGGTTGTAGAAAGGCTGATTAGGTTTACGGCTGTTCGGAGCATAAACGTGTATATATGTGGCTGAAGTGGTTTGTCTTGTGTAATTCAACAAATCTGTGATGATGCATGGCATCTATCTTCATATATACAACCTCTTGTGCAGGAAATGAGCTTATTAAATTTGTGGTAACTTATGCTCATAGATTTGTATATTTGTGAGGCAGAAATAATTTTCCTCGTGAACACAATGACTCTTGAACAATAATGGCAGACATGTGCCTACATGTTTTGTACCTTGCTGTTTTTGTTAGTTACATGAATGTGATGACAAATCTTGATGTATACATCCGGCCTGTTAAGTGGTGCCGGGACATTAGGCCCTTCAACTGCATGCTGTTTCCTGTGTTTTTATTTATTTTTAACCCAGGATGCATTGCCAGTTTAATCTGTTTCTGTGGTGGACGTGCGCAGATGCTGCTCATTACTGCACTCACCATCTCACAGTATCACCTCAGGGCCCTGCTGTCAATCACCCTGCCAGACTCCCAATCCGTAGCTGTTTCCTAAAACTAGCCATGTCATTTTAGCTTGTCTAGTCACTGGAGTCCTCAGCACTGAGACACCTGGATGCTGGGTTGAGCTCAGAAAAACTGAGCTACATAACCAAAGTGTTACTTGACAGTCCCTCATGATACAAGTAGTACCCAGTTCGCCTGGGTCTCCTTAACTTACTGCTCATTTAAATGAAGCCTAGGTTTCTGCCAAGGTGGGTGAATTTCTTGAGTTCATTACTCCCACAGATAACTGACACTGCTGACTGCTGAGGCCAGAGACATGGCATAGATTCTCCTGATGATTAAAAAAAATAAGCTCAGTAATCTATCTTTCAAAGTTGATCCATTATTTGAGTGCCAAATATTGTAAATACCAAATTTGAGTTTTATGCTTCCATTCAGAGCTGATTTATTGCTTTCTAAATATGCAAATGCAGGTTCAAAATTGGTTCACACCATGTTATGGTACCCTACTTTGCAAGTTATTTTCACTATGAAGGCATTTGAGCTAGATAAAAAATTGACATAAAGGTTATCAATAAGCTCTCCACAAAAAATGATGAAGTGGCTGAGCACTTGACCACATGATCAACTCATAAAGAGACTGGAAGCCTATTTTTGACATTCTGCAATCATGTTCGATTTTCAAGAGTCAATACTTCAAAAACCCTTCAAGTTATGACCACAGTGTTTTACACACATATAACTAGTACCCCAGATATGTGTATAATATGAAGAGTATCCATCGAATCCCTTCTTTAGTACAGCTCTTTGAAATGTTGGACGAATGGACAAACTGCCATTTTTGTGATGCTACAGAATGAAAAATTAGTGCTGTATCCCATTTTTGAAATTTACTACTGTATCCGGGGTGACTAAATAGGGTGTATTCCAAATTTGATCTTTATATTTGTATTTTTAGCTGAGATAATGCCTTTAAAAAAAAAAAAAAAAAAAAAAACCTCAATGCATTTGCGAGTGAAAAATGGGATTGTGGGTCCTCTATTAAAAAAAAAAAAAATTATATCTAAAAACTACTTGGAATTAAGCAGAAAATATTTTGCATGTGTTCATCAGATATATGTGGGTAACCCTAAACCCCTAACCCTAAAAAAAAAAAAAAGATAATCCGAGTCGGTGACCCGGGAAGATTTTTTCCCATGGAATGACTGTAAATACAGTCCATTGGACCATTTTTACACACACACACACCCACACACACACACACACACACACACACACACACACACACACACACACACACGCATTTGACTGTTATAATATAGATAATACTTCATAAACTTGTTGTCGGCTCTCCACAGTGTTTTATTTAGCCCCAGCAGGTATGGAAGTTTTTTTCCCTCATTGTTAATGTTTTCAAAATCTTGTTGCCTGGTCGAAATCTGTCGATAGTATTCACCTCTGATGTCTTGGTACAGTTGGCAGGTGGTTCTTTCCTTCTTCAGCATTTATTTAACCAGATAATAAAAACCCATTGAGATCAAGACCTGGCCAAGAAAGGCAAGGAGCACATGGCACACAAGACAAACCAAGTAACAAAACAACACAACCACTAGGGCTATATATTTAGTCACATCCCTTGTGATACGAAGCAAGGTGGGGCTGTTGCTCTTATTTATAATTCTAGGTTTAGCTTATTAGCTGTTGGGGGTCACAAATATAACTCGTTTGAGCATCTGATTCTCTGCTTTGCTCAGGATATTACACTTTGCCAAGGTCAGAAGAATGAAAATTAGCCATATTATTTTGTCATGTATATAGGCCTCCTGGCCCATATTCTGAATTCTTAGATGAGTTTGGTGTGTTCATCTCTAACTTCTCAACAAGTGCAGATAACATTCTGATCATTGATGACGTTCATATAAATAAGCCTTCTGATCCCTTCTGAAGATCATTTATGGAAATTGTGGATGCATTAAGATTTCGGCAATGCATTCAGGTCTCGACGCACATTAGTGGAAATACCCTGGATTTGGTTCTCACATGTGGTATTGCTGTCACGAATATGACATCATGCCTCTTACATCAGTGGTGTCTGATCACTCACTTATTAAGTTTACAGTTTCGCTGCCGTGTTTAGTGGAACAACAACCTTATATATCATTACAGCGATGCATCAACTCCTCAACTAAGACTGAACTCAAAGCTAGACTGCCTGATGTCTTAGCTTCACATTTGACAAATACCCAGTCAGTAGACAGACTTGTGGATAGTTTAAACTCAGTGCTCAAAACTACACTCAATATGATTGCGCCACCTTTGTTAAAATTGTGCCCCTCCCAAAAACACAGTCACCTTGGTTCAGTGATTACTTGCGTGACTTCAAGCATAAGGCTAGAGGTCTAGCACGGAAATGGCGTCATTCAAAATTAGAAGTATTCCACCTTGCGTGGCGTGATGCTATCTTAAGCCTGGTTCACACGACAGGATTTTAAAATTATCTTGAGGTTTCCAAAACCTGAGAGACCATACACGTGAAGATAAAAATCATAGCTCTAACAGGTTTGGTGGTACAGTGTGTGGTGTTCAGCCACACGGTAAGAACAAACACCACACACGAACAGATTTCCACACGAACGTTCTCAGGTCAGACAGGAAATTTCGCAAAATCTCTTGAGATTAAATATGACTTCAGAGTAAACAAACAGAGGTACTTTGTGGACTACCTGCTGGTTAGTAAGACTGTGCCTATCACCAGATTTGAAAAGTGGTAAATCTTAGCTACCTTCATTTATCCGGAAATACACCAGTGTTAAAAGACAAATTAAATATCAATTTTAACGGGCTACTAATGCAATGAATTGTCTTTAATGATTAAAAATATCTAACCCGTCACTATCACAGGAATATTTACTTTTAATTTAAACACAGTAGTAATATCATTCTCACTCATTTCACCAAGATAAAAAGATTGCATGACTTTGCTTTCCCCTTTCCAACTGTCTTTATTTTGCAAAAGAAAAGTTTTAGCTAAATTTGGGCCAACATTAACAAAAATGAATTAAATTCATCAGCCATTTGTAATGCACTTTTTTCAACATTCTGTTCATTTGTTAAATACGATGGCAAACTAAAGCTCCTTTTAGTGCCAATTACATCCCTTAACACTTTCCACATTCCTTTAATATTATTTTTGTTTTTCATTAACAAATTTGTATAATACTCTTTTTTTTTTTTTTTTTTTTGCATGCCTGATTATAGAAGTCAGTTTGTTTTATAGGCCTTATATCGCTTTTCAGTGTTTAATGTCCGATAAAGCTTATTCATTTTTTTTTTTTGCAGGATTTTAATATACCTTTGATATCCAAGGTTTATCATTACATCTTGTTTTAACTTGCAAGTTTTCAGGGGGCAATATTGATTATATAACCATAAATACTTTTGTAAAAATAACTGATAGGCATTATTTACATCATTAGTATTATACACACTGTCCCAGCGTTCCTTTTAAAAGGTCATTCTTAAATTTGTTTACTCTTTCTTCAGATCTAACTCTAACCACTTTAGTATACTTCTCTGTTTATTTTTAGTTCACATGAATGTGTTACAAATACTGGTAAGTGATCTGTGATGTCATTTCTCAAAAGACCACTTTTAAGTGTTTCCTTGGACATTTATAAAAATATTATCTATCAGTGTGGCACAACTTGAAGTTACACGACTTGGCATGGTAATAGTTGGATAAAGGCCTTTACTATACATTAAATCCAAGAAGTCAGAGCTACTTGTATGATTTGATACGTTTAAAAGATTTATATTGAAGTCACCGCAAATTAAATACATTTTATTTTCATTGACCCCAGATTGCAGTAAGAATAAGAATAATGCACATTGACTGTCATACTGGTGCAGTTTGAGTGCCACCTGAGGTCTGGATGGAAGCCAAGAAAGGTTAAAGATATGGCAGAATGAGTGCTGTAGTTTGCTATCTGCTGAAAACCTGTCATGTCTCACTGCTGGAATTCGAATGACATCCATCCCATGAACTGATTACATGTAAACCACGGTCCCCTGACTATCGCAATGCTATAGTTCATGTGATTGTGTGTGATCAGATTATTACAGTCATGAGATCACTGACATGCACACTCTGAACCGTTAATCCCAGTAATAGCCACCATTCCGCGGCACATCGTAGTACACCCATGATTGGGGGACTCTGGCTTACATACATCAACCCATATATGGATATAATACGAAATCCAGAGGAGAGGTAAGGCAGGTCCTGACATTAAAGCATTACACAGTGGCTGCACCCCCCCCCCCCTCCCCACTCTCCAGGAAATCAGCTGTTGAGCAGACAGCGGGATGCTCCGCCGTCCAGACAGGCTCAGGCACGAGCAACATGGAAGAGGCATGTGCTGTCGGCACTTGACTGACGTAACCATGCTCCCAGGATGACAGGGATTTTATCACAGGCTGCTACCTGCTGTTGACTGTTCCAAAGGTGACCTTCTATTTTATTTATATTGTAATGGCTTGGCAATACAGTTGGACCGTTATTACCCTAAAGAGTTCGATGATGTACATGTCATAATATGTGTATTATAGCTGTGACACGTCGTTAAGTTGTGTTGTGGCATTGCGGCACATCTGCATGTGGTGTTACAGCTATGATGACCATAGATATTTACATACATTATCTGACCTATGGGAAGGAGTGATAATGTGTCTGCAATATACGTTTATTAGGGATATGAGGCCCCGTTCAGCTCTACGCACTGCTCCACGTCGCTGAGATGCATCAACATAACAGTCGCAGTGACATACAGTGCTTTGGTTTGATTACACAATGTTCATGGGTTAAAGTTCTCCATCACCATGATGGATTTCCATCATTTGGAAAATTTAACCACACATATGTGCGCGCACGTTGTGTCATGCGTGTTTTGGGGCCGAAATATGACACTGTCACGGTCAGAGCAACATTCCATCTGCTCTAATCAAAGTAGCAGGAATGTCAGCGTGGATAGCACTGCACTGCGGAGGAAGGGACCGTGTGAATTTCACTCCTCCCCGCACTGTTCACTGCTTGCCATAAGCCATGGTCCTGTTGGTCGGGCCTTAGTACATGGGCCGGCCCGGGCTCAGCCCGAAAGAGCGACGTGGGCCCGCCCTCCTATGGGTTCACCACCTGCAGAGGGGGCCATGGGGGTCGGGTGCAGAGAGGATTGGGTGGCAGTCGAGGGCGGGTGGCCCGGTGGCCCGGTCCATGCTCACAGCCCCTGTTGGGACATGGAATGTCACCGATCGCTGGGGGGAAGGAGCCCGAGCTGTGCGGGAGGTTGAGAGATACTGACTAGAGATAGTCGGGCTCACCTCCACGCACAGCTTGGGCTCTGGTACCCAACTCCTGGAGAGGGGCTGGGCGCTTCATTTTTCTGGTGTTGCCCACGGTGAGAGGCAGAGAGCTTGTGTCGCATTGCTTATTGCCTCCCCAGCTCAGTTGCCATGTGTTTGGAGTTCACTCCGGTGAATGAGAGGGTCGCGTCCCTACGCCTTCGGGTCGGGGACAGGTCCCTCACCGTTGTCTCGGCCTATGGCCGAGCGGCAGTGCAAAGTACCCGACCTTCCTGGAGTCTTTGGGAGGGGTACTAGATAGCGCTCTGACTGGGGACTCCATTGTTCTCCTGGGGGATTTCAACGCCCACGTGGGCGGCGACAGTGAGACCTGGAGGGGGGTGATGGGGAAGCACGGCCTCCCCGATCTGAACCCGAGTGGTGTTCAGTTGTTGGACTTCTGTGCTAGTCACAGTTTGTCCATCACGAACACCATGTTCGAGCACAAGGGTGTCCATAAGTGCACGTGGCACCAGGACACCCTGAGCCGGAGGTCGATGATCAACTTTGTAGTTGTATCATCTGACCTTCGGCCACGTGTCTCGGACACTCGAGTGAAGAGAGGGGCAGAGCTGTCGACCAATCACTACCTGGTGGTGAGTTGGATCTGCTGGGAGGGGAGGAAGTCGTCAGACCTGGCAGGCCGTATCGTGATGGTCTGCTGGGAACGACTGGCGGAACCTTCTGTCAGCGAGGTCTTCAACTTCCACCTCCGGGAGAGCTTCTCCCAGATCCCTTGGGAGGTTGGAGACATGGAGTCCGAGTGGACCATGTTCTCCACCTCCATTGTCGATGCGGCCGCTCGTAGCTGTGGTCGCAAGGTCTCTGGTGCCTGTCGCAGCGGCAATCCCCGAACCCGGTGGTGGACACTGAAAGTAAGGGATGCCTTCAAGCTGAAGGAGTCCTACTTATCTTTGTTGGTAGGTGGGACCCCAGAGGCAGCTGACAGGTACCTGCAGGCCAAGCATGCTGCAGCCCGTGCGGCCGCAGAGGCAAAAACTCGGGTCTGGGAGGAGTTCGGGGAGGCCATGCAGCAGAGAACCAGTCACTTGGAAAAATCATTGAAGTTCCACAAAACCACACATGAAGGATATATTTTTTTCTTTCCTTTTTTTACATGAAGGGCTGTAACTTCAGCTTGTCAGTGTGCCCACGTGACAAGCTGTTTTGAAACACAAGGTTCGGTCAGATCGGCACACAGAAATGATCACACAGACTGCATTTTGCTAGAATAAAAAGGCGTATATTTATTCCCCACAAAAGCAGTTACATCAAACACAAGTGGTTGCAGCGCATTTTTCTCTCTTACCGTGACGCCTTTAAGGTGGAGAGCCAACACCTTCAGCAGAGTGCGCCTGTCAACCGGCTGGGCGTTCGTACGTTAACCCGCAGCAGACTCTGTTGAAGCATGGTTCTACTCCCTCTTTTCTAGTGTGTCCGCGAAGGGAGGGTGAGTGGCCAACTCAACCTCCCTGGCGCACATAATTTCTTTAATCAACAGGCATCTGAAAGTTAGTTTCAAAGATATAATAAAAGCAGTTCTTCACTCCCAGTTCATAATGATCCCAGCATGGCTTCACTCCCAGTCGTTAGTGGCTACGAAAACAAAGTCGTGCTATGCAGTGTAATAATGAGTAACATCCAGCTCTTCGCTCCCAGTTCAGACTGACCCAGAGTGCTAAAAACAAAATTAATAACAATACATTCTCAGGGTTACTTTAAACACAGGTGCAAAACAGCACAATAACATTTTTATTATACACAAGCCCACGTGACATCGCGCGCATGTGAAAGAACGAGTCACGTCTCATAAGGGAGGATATTATTTTAACTAAAGTTGATGAACTGGCGAAGTGACAGATATTAATGATCCAGTCTGGGTGTGAGAGTTGGCTGCCCCTCAGAAAAACCATGTTCATGAGAAACGAATAAAAACACTGGTGGGACACGGCGGGCGAGCCTTGTTTCTTGATCTCACCAAGAGTCCTGGTTAGCAACTTTAATCCACAAAAAGGTGAGTCACGATTGATATCTTTAAATGGCTTTGATGAAGTTTAACTTGCGGTATGCTTTTAAAAATATTCTGGGGGAGATCCCCCAGACCCCCCATAATCAATACTGTTTTTATTTCACAGTTTGAAATGACTTTTGTTTCAGAGGGCTTCATACCCTTTAAAATTCACCAGAATACACAAAATTTGACTTGTTCTTTTAAAAATGTTCAGGTTTTGCTTTTTTTTTAAATGCTTTTTCTCTCTCTCCTTAGAGGCTATTTAGAATAGATTTGTATACTGTATTTACTGAGAGAAAAAAGAGTGTGTGCCCCCATTGTGCCGCATTTTATGGAATTGCTGGCATTGATTTTTGCCAGGAAAAAAATTCAGTCAGATGAAAATTTATTGCTTTAACCCATGGTCTAGTTCACAAGATGAATGCGTGCCATAGACATTACACATAACAATATTTCCTTTGCGCACCCCTAATGGGATCCAGTGGAGGTGCACATACGGCTCATCTGTGGCGCAGTCGGGACATGCTGGCAGGATTTGATGTGCCTGACCATGGCGAATGTCTCTTGAGTGCGATCAGACTGTTCCGAATCCTGTTTTGACACCGCAAGAATATTTAGAACACAGTCTGGCTGTGGTCAGCATGCACTTCGACTGCCGTTCTAGCTTTTTCCACCTCGACTACATCTCAAATGTTACGAAGATGTGCTAAACATTTTGGCTGGCTACAGGAATTTGCCCGACTGTTTGGAATGCATGCAGAATGCTGTGGGAGGTTTTCGATTGTGTCTCGACTTTGCCTGAATGGAGGTCGAATTTTCATTCGTATGGCTTTCTGGCTCTAGCATGACAGGGTTATAACCAAGGCAAAACGAGCATTACACCCGGAAGTGTGTCTGACGTACGCATGAGGATCGGGCTTCAGCTAGTCCTTGGCATTCATTGATTATTACATTAGTTCTGTGGGTGCCTCCCAAACACTGAATATAGCGGACCGGCAGACGATGAAAGTGTCTCCAGGGAGCGATGTTTCAAGGACTGGCAGAGAGCGTGATGCATGGCAGTTCGCTGTATATCCACGACCGGCAGGGCTAGAGTTGATGACCTAGTATTGTGAATGTGGCATGTGGGCGCTAATGTCCTCATGCTTGCGTGTGTGTACACCTTGTCTCTTAACATTAATACCATAGTCAGTAAAAGTAAGTCCTTTGGGCTTCTCCTGTGTTTCACTTGGGGTTGCCACAGCAGGTCAAAGGCAGATTTGCATGGTGATTTGTCATAAATTTCACATCAGATTATTGATTAATGTAGTGGTAATATTTCATTAAATGAAATAGTTTTGGTCACTTGTTCTCCAGAGTAAAGACCAAACAAGATTGGTGTCCATTGGATTCTGTCACGTGACCCCGTAATGTGATGACTAAGCATAACAGATGCTGCAGACTATTCCTTTTTGAAACCCTTTAACTAGTGTGCCTTAATTGAGAGAGTGGTGTCAACTCAGAACATGGTGCCATTTTGAGTCCAACTGCGCTGAACAACTGAATTAGGGATGAGCGAGTGCACCGCTGTCTGTATCTGTGTTCAACCATCTCAAGTATCTGTATGTGTACTCGGGAATGGGCGGGGCCTAAACCAGAAGTAGTGGGCGTGGCTCAACTGAAAAATGGGTGGGGCTTAAATTGGTACATTATTTTAAGCCTCAAATTGATAAGGATTGATCAGAAGTTGCTATATTTACTATTTACAGAACAGCCTCATATTTGAGATTCAAATAAATGATTTTGATCACAAAAGTAAGAGAACTATTTATAGAACAAGTTTTTTATGAACTCAGAATATCAGTATTCTTAAGTGTATGAGTGAATATTTACAGAGCACCCTCAAATTTGAGATTCAAATCAATGATTTTGATCACAATAGTAAAGGAACTATTTTACGGAACAAGTTTTTTATGAACTCAGAATGGGCCTCATGTATCAAAGTTGCGCACTTGTGGCATAAATTTACGGTGTAAATTTGAAGTACACCAAAGTTGCCGTGACATGTATCAAGCAGTACGCACCTGCCCATTTCCAGTGTACGCCTGACGTGACCTTGATAAATGCGGCGGGTGAAAACAATCGTAATTATAATAAGCACGCCCATAATATTCAGACTCCGCTTCAGACCACACCCTCATTTTACGACATGGAAGCAGGAAGACGGCAAAGAAAAAGAAACTCCACCAATCACGATGCGTGCCAGTAGTAGCGTCAAAAGCGGCCGTCGCATCAATTGTTTTGTAGTATAATCAAAAAAGTGTTACAGTGGTCCCTCGTTATCGCGGGAGTTAGCTACGTTCTAAAATAGTCTGCAAAAAGCGAAGTCCGCGATGTAGTCAGCGTTATTTTTTTACAATGATTATAGACTTTTTAAAGCTGTAAAAAAACCTGTAAACCACTTTATAAACTTTTCTCAATCAGGCATGAACATTTTCTCACTTTTCTCTCGTGTGTAAACACTCTCAAGTTCAAACCTTAGTAGAAAACTAAGACCAACCTGTTTTCAGGCCCAACATTTGTTTGAGAATAAAAATAGAACATTTTCCTATAAATAATTATGATGGCTTTTAGAACTAACAAATTTAATTTTAATGATCACGTACGAGGTTGGACACATAAGAATTATTAATAGTGACTGACCAGTATTTCACAGATCGCGCCTCTCCGTCCTGACCCCGCGGCTTTTTCCTCTCACACCTCGCTGCAGGTGTCTGTTTCCGAGTGACAAACACAGTATGAGTAGTTGTTGGCGCTCTTTTTTCTTCTGGGCAAGAAGGTTCTTATAAACAGACACACAGAACACTTAAAAAAAAAAAAAAAAAAAAAAAAAAAAAAAAAAAAGGCATGCAAAATTGGACTAAAAACTCCGCGAAACTCCGAGGCCACGACAGATGAACCGCGTTATAGCGAGGGACCACTGTATTCTCTTTTCACGTCAATAATTCTTGACATGTGGATATTTGCTCGCTCAATTAATAAGACATGCCTAATCTGTCAGATTTCTTTATTTTAAATGTATTTCGGTATTATTTTATTGTGACAAACGAATGGAGACGACACAACCTGATTGCAGCACGGGCGAAGGGAATGACAACACTACAGTTGTTATCAATTTCATTGTCCTAAAATGATCACACCACATAAAGTTAAGCTCAGCGCTGCTCTGGCTCCAGGCTCTGGAGAAAAGGCGAGCAGCGCTTTCCTTGCAGTCAGCGCTGTGGCCACGAATCGTGCTCGAGACCAACAATCCACAAAGCGGGATTGTATTGATTATTATGTAGTACTAGAAGGAGACAGGGACTAGAAGGAGAGAGCATATTTCACCCATATTGGCCTCTCTTCATTGGCTTTCTGTTAATTCTAGAATAGAATTTAAAATTCTTCTTCTTACTTATAAGGTTTTGAATAATCAGGTCCCATCTTATCTTAGGGACCTCATAGTACCATATCACCCCAATAGAGCGCTTCGCTCTCAGGACTGCGGGCTTACTTGTAGTTCCTAGGGTTTGTAAGAGTAGAATGGGAGGCAGAGCCTTCAGCTTTCAGGCTCCTCTCCTGTGGAACCAGCTCCCAATTCAGATCAGGGAGACAGACACCCTCTCTACTTTAAGATAGGCCTTAAAACTTTCCTTTTTGCTAAAGCTTATAGTTAGGGCTGGATCAGGTGACCCTGAACCATCCCTTAGTTATGCTGCTATAGACTTAGACTGCTGGGGGGTTCCCATGATGCACTGAGTGTTTCTTTCTCTTTTTGCTCTGTATGCACCACTCTGCATTTAATCATTAGTGATTGATCTCTGCTCCCCTCCACAGCATGTCTTTTTCCTGGTTCTCTCCCTCAGCCCCAACCAGTCCCAGCAGAAGACTGCCCCTCCCTGAGCCTGGTTCTGCTGGAGGTTTCTTCCTGTTAAAAGGGAGTTTTTCCTTCCCACTGTCACCAGTGCTTGCTCACAGGGGGTCGTTTTGACCGTTGGGGTTTTTCCGTAATTATTGTATGGCTTTTGCCTTACAGTACCAAAGCACCTTGGGGCAACTGTTTGTTGTGATTTGGCGCTATATAATAAAATTGATTTGATTAGTATAATCAGGAAAGTGTTATTTATGTAACATATGCATTGATTTGTATAATGGCACTGTTTATCATGTTGATCAGTTTCATTGTTATGTGGATTCCAGCGCTGGTTCATTTTGGTGTATAATTTACACCTCTCGACCTGGTGTATATTTTCAGCGCAGCGTACGCCAACGACCACATTGATAAATGCCAAGTAGCGCAGCTGTTTTGGCGTACACCCCATATACGCTCAAATATCGCCGTACGCACGTTGATACATGATGCCCATTGTCAGTATTCTTAAGTGTATGAGTGAATATTTACAGAGCACCCTCAAATTTGAGATTCAAATCAATGATTTTGATCACAATAGTAAAGGAACTATTTTACGGAACAAGTTTTTATGAACTCAGGACATGAATATAATATATGAGGAGGAAGCGTAGCCCTAAACAGAAGCCCCGTGTACACCGTCAACACCGTTCACATCTCTAACCGTTTTTTCCCCACTCGACGATACACTCGCCGAGGATAACCTCTGGTTATTGGCGACTCTGTTTGAGAAATGTGAAGTTAGCGACACCAGCAACCATTGTCAATTGTCTTCCGGGGGCCAGAGCAGGCGACATCGAAGGACATTTGAAATTGCTGGCTAAGGCTAAGCGTAAATTTGGTAAGATTGTAATTCACGTCGGCAGTAATGACACTCGGTTACGCCAATCGGAGGTCACTAAAATTAACATTGAATCGGTGTGTAACTTTGCAAAAACAATGTCGGACTCTGTTGTTTCTCTGGGCCCCTCCCCAATCAGACCGGGAGTGACATGTTTAGCCGCATGTTCTCCTTGAATTGCTGGCTGTCTGAGTGGTGTCCAAAAAATAAGGTGGGCTTCATTGATAATTGGCAAAGCTTCTGGGGAAAACCTGGTCTTGTTAGGAGAGACGGCATCCATCCCACTTTAGAGGGAGCAGCTCTCATTTCTAGAAATCTGGCCAATTTTTTGGGATCCTCCAAACTGTGACTGTCTAGCGTTGGGACCAGGAGGCAGAGCTGTGGTCTTATACACCTCTCTGCAGCTTCTCTCCCCCTGCCATCCCCCTATTACCCCATCCCCGTAGAGACGGTGCCTGCTCCCAGACCACCAATAACTAGCAAAAATCTATTTAAGCATAAAAATTCAAAAAGAAAAAATAATATAGCACCTTCAATTGCACCACAGACTAAAACAGTTAAATGTGGTCTATTAAACATTAGGTCTCTTTCTTCTAAGTCCCTGTTGGTAAATGATATAATAATTGATCAACGTATTGATTTATTCTGCCTAACAGAAACTTGGTTACAGCAGGATGAATATGTTAGTTTAAATGAGTCAACACCCCCGAGTCACACTAACTGTCAGAATGCTTGTAGCACAGGCCGGGGCGGAGGATTAGCAGCAATCTTCCATTCCAGCTTATTAATTAATCAAAAACCTAGACAGAGCTTTAATTCATTTGAAAGCTTGTCTCTTAGTCTTGTCCATCCAAATTGGAAGTCCCAAAAAACAGTTTTATTTGTTATTATCTATCGTCCACCTGGTCGTTACTGTGAGTTTCTCTGTGAATTTTCAGACCTTTTGTCTGACTTAGTGCTTAGCTCAGACAAGATAATTATAGTGGGCGATTTTAACATCCACACAGATGCTGAGAATGACAGCCTCAACACCTGCATTTAATCTATTATTAGACTCTATCGGCTTTGCTCAAAAAGTAATGAGTCCACCCACCACTTTAATATATTTAGATCTTGTTCTGACTTATGGTATGGAAATAGAAGACTTAACAGTATTCCCTGAAAACTCCCTTTTGTCTGATCATTTTTTAATAACATTTACATTTACCCTGATGGACTACCCTGCAGTGGGGAATAAGTTTCATTACACTAGAAGTCTTTCAGAAAGCGCTGTAACTAGGTTTAAGGATATGATTCCTTCTTTATGTTCTCTAATGTCATATACCAACACAGAGCAGAGTAGCTACCTAAACTCTGTAAGGGAGTTAGAGTATCTTGTCAATAGTTTTACATCCTCATTGAAGACAACTTTGGATGCTGTAGCTCCTCTGAAAAGAGAGCTTTAAATCAGAAGTGTCTGACTCCGTGGTATAACTCACAAACTCGTAGCTTAAAGCAGATAACCCGTAAGTTGGAGAGGAAATGGCGTCTCACTAATTTAGAAGATCTTCACTTAGCCTGGAAAAAGAGTTTGTTGCTCTATAAGAAAGCCCTTCGTGAAGCTAGGACATCTTTCTACTCATCACTAATTGAAGAAAATAAGAACAACCCCAGGTTTCTTTTCAGCACTGTAGCCAGGCTGACAAAGAGTCAGAGCTCTATTGAGCTGAGTATTCATTAACTTTAACTAGTAATGACTTCATGACTTTCTTTGCTAACAAAATTTTGACTATTAGAGAAAAAATTACTCATAACCATCCCAAAGATGTATCGTTATCTTTGGCTGCTTTCAGTGATGCCGGTATTTGGTTAGACTCTTTCTCTCCGATTGTTCTGTCTGAGTTATTTTCATTAGTTACTTCATCCAAACCATCAACATGCTTATTAGACCCCATTCCTGCCAGGCTGCTCAAGGAAGTCCTACCATTATTTAATGCTTCAATCTTAAATATGATCAATCTATCTTTGTTAGTTGGTTATGTACCACAGGCCTTTAAGGTGGCAGTAATTAAACCATTACTTAAAAAGCCATCACTTGACCCAGCTATCTTAGCTAATTATAGGCCAATCTCCAACCTTCCTTTTCTCTCAAAGATTCTTGAGAGGGTAGTTGTAAACAGCTAACTGATCACCTGCAGAGGAATGGTCTATTTGAAGAGTTTCAGTCAGGTTTTAGAATTCATCATAGTACAGAAACAGCATTAGTGAAGGTTACAAATGATCTTCTTATGGCTTCGGACAGTGGACTTATCTCTGTGCTTGTTCTGTTGGACCTCAGTGCTGCTTTTGATACTGTTGACCATAAAATTTTATTAGAGATTAGAGCATGTCATAGGTATTAAAGGCATTGCGCTGCGGTGGTTTGAATCATATTTGTCTAATAGATTACAGTTTGTTCATGTAAATGGGGAATCTTCTTCACAGACTAAAGTTAATTATGGAGTTCCACAAGGTTCTGTGCTAGGACCAATTTATTCACTTTATACATGCTTCCCTTGGGCAGTATTATTAGACGGTATTGCTTAAATTTTCATTGTTACGCAGATGATACCCAGCTTTATCTATCCATGAAGCCAGAGGATACGCACCAATTAGCTAAACTGCAGGATTGTCTTACAGACATAAAGACATGGATGACCTCTAATTTCCTGCTTTTAAACTCAGATAAAACTGAAGTTATTGTACTTGGCCCCACAGTCTTAGAAGCATGGTGTCTAACCAGATCGTTACTCTGGATGGCATTTCCCTGATCTCTAGTACTACTGTGAGAAATCTTGGAGTTATTTTTGATCAGGATATGTCATTCAAAGCGCATATTAAACAAATATGTAGGACTGCCTTTTTGCATTTACGCAATATCTCTAAAATCAGAAAGGTCTTGTCTCAGAGTGATGCTGAAAAACTAATTCATGCATTTGTTTCCTCTAGGCTGGACTATTGTAATTCATTATTATCAGGTTGTCCTAAAAGTTCCCTAAAAAGCCTTCAGTTGGTTCAGAATGCTGCAGCTAGAGTACTGACGGGGACTAGCAGGAGAGAGCATATCTCACCCGTGTTGGCCTCCCTTCATTGGCTTCCTGTTAATGCTAGAATAGAATTTAAAATTCTTCTTCTTACTTATAAGGTTTGAATAATCAGGTCCCATCTTATCTTAGGGACCTCATAGTACCATATTACCCCATTAGGAGCGCTTCGCTCTCAGACTGCGGGCTTACTTGTAGTTCCTAGGGTTGTATGAGTAGAATGGGAGGCAGAGCCTTCAGCTTTCAGGCTCCTCTCCTGTGGAACCAGCTCCCAATTCAGATCAGGGAGACAGATACCCTCTCTACTTTTAAGATTAGGCTTAAAACTTTCCTTTTCGCTAAGGCTTATAGTTAGGGCTGGATCGGGTGACCCTGGACCATCCCTTGGTTATGTTGCTTTAGACGTAGACTGTGTTTCATAATTATTGTATGGCCTTGCCTTGCAATGTGGAGCGCCTTGGGGCAACTGTTTGTTGTGATTTGGCGCTATACAAGAAAAAAGTTGATTGAAGTTGATTGATTGAATATTCTTAAGTGTATGAATGAATAACAAAACAGCCTCATAATTGACATTCAAAGTAATTATAACTACTAAGTATGCATGAACAAGAGTTGTCATAGTCATCACAACTTCTTTTTTAATTTTATGATCAAACAGACTTTTTTTTTCCAATTATTTATTTATTTTTACTACCTAACGTTCTTGGCATTTTTTCCCAACACAAAGTTAAACAATATTGATTAAGGTCTCTGTGCGTGTGTGTGACTGAGTGAGAGGCAGAGAGAGCACTTTTTCTAAGACTGTTTTTTTTTTTTAATGATCTGTGTGAACTTGGTGAGTCATGCAAACATCCAGTGATGGCAAACAGGGAAATAATTTGTCAGCCTTGTTCACTGTATTCTTCTCAGAAGCACCGCATTCAGTGCGAGCAAAGTTTTCCAACTGACTTTATATCACCAGCCAAACTAAGAGCAAACAAACAGTATAAAAAAAAAACAACAAAAAAAAACGACTGGAGTGGAGGCGGTGACCAACACAACACGAGCCATTTTCAGCTCTGTCTTGTCAAATGCACTGCGTACATTATGAAACAAGTTCACCAAGTAACTTTAAATATCATACAAGCCAAAATAGAGGCAAACTGAAGAAAACCTAAGGAGTGCTGAGAGAGCAACGTGAGGTAGAATCAAGCCAAGCCCAGAGAGAGAGATCAGTTCCTGTGTATGCGAGTGTGAGTCTGGGTGCAGAGAGATGTGTCTGTGTAGGGAGGGGTGGGCACTGTGTGTGACTGGCCAATCACAGAGCGTGAAGACAGTCAGTTACCCAATCAAGAGTTTCCTTCAGCTCGTTAAAAATGCTTTATCCGTATCAGATACTTGTCTGAAACGGGTATCCAGCTCAACCCTAAACTGAATGAACCTTTAATGTTTTCAACATTTTTTTTAAATCATTTATCCACATACAGCAACAGATCCAGGCACAGGTGCTGTCAAAATAAATATAAAAATAGTTAAGCTAAAAGTTCTCCGTACTTTATTCTGGACTTGTTGATCAATCAATCAATCAATCAATTTTTTTTTTATATAGCGCCAAATCACAACAAACAGTTGCCCCAAGGCGCTTTATATTGTAAGGCAAGGCCATACAATAATGATGTAAAACCCCAACGGTCAAAACGACCCCCTGTGAGCAAGCACTTGGCTACAGTGGGAAGGAAAAACTCCCTTTTAACAGGAAGAAACCTCCAGCAGAACCAGGCTCAGGGAGGGGCAGTCTTCTGCTGGGACTGGTTGGGGCTGAGGGAGCTTGTTGATCCTCAACAAGCTTTTCTTTCTAAGCTGTACATTTTCCTTTTTTATGACTTGGTGCTGTAAATTTGCAGACTTTTGTGATCCATTTTTAATCAGCGTGTGCACTGTATAAACTACTATAATATGATGGCAGACGAAGGAGTAAAAGCAGAAAGTGTCAAATCACAGCCTTTTGTGTCTGATTTAACAGGTGCATGTCAGGCTTCAGGAGGTCCAAGTCTGAGTACAGTGTGAAAAAATAAGCGGTCGGGCTTTTAATCAGGTAAATGACTCCGGTCCCACTTTCCTCATATTGGCAAGTGTCGGGGCACTGAAATTTAATTTGTACCTCTGTTACTGTGCACGTCCAGGTTGCTCAGGGTTTTTAATGGAAATACATTGCAATCGGACGGGCATTTTATCCAATGTGAGCGAAAAATCCGTTAGTGTTATATATAGTGTTTATTACATGGAAAGCAAAAAGGGGGGCAAAATCTTAACCTCCATATGTGTTTATCAGCAACACACACAGATGCAACATAGAACTAATGGCAGCAAAATGCACATGCTTTTTGCTGGATCTTCATAGGGTCTGTGCTGCTCCTTTGTAACTTTTACAACCCCAATTCCAATAAAGTTGGGACGTTGTGTAAAATGTAAATAAAAACAGAATACAATGATTTGCAAATCCTCTTCAACGTATATTCAATTGAATACACCACAAAGACAAGATATTTAATGTTCAAACTGATAAACTTTATTGTTTTTGTGCAAATATTTGCTCAATTTGAAATGGATGCTCAAAGAACACCTGTTTGCAACATTCCACAGGTGAACAGGTTAATTGGAAACAGGTGAGTGTCATGATTGGGTATAAAAGGAGCATCCCCAAAAGGCTCAGCCGTTCACAAGCAAAGATGGGGCGAGGATCACCACTTTGTGAACAGCTACGTCAAAAAATAGTCCAACAGTTTAAGAACAATGTTTCTCAACATTCAGTTGCAAGGAATTTAGGGATTCCATCATCTACAGTCCATAATATAATCAGAAGACAGAGAATCTGGAGAACTTTCTACACCTAAGTGGAAAGGCTGAAAACAAACATTGAATGCCCATGACCTTTGATCCCTCAGGCAGCACAGCATTAAAAGCCAACATCACTGTGTAAAGAATCTTACCGCGTGGGCTCAGGAACACTTCAGAAAACCATTATCAGTTAACACAGTTTGTCACTACATCTACAAGTGCAAGTTAAAACTCAACCATGCAAATTGAAAGCCAAACATCAACAACATCCAGAAACACTGCCACCTTCTCTGGACCCGAGCTCATTTGAAATGGACAGACACAAAGTGGAAAAGTGTGCTGTGGTCTGATGAGTCCACATTTCAAATTGTTTTTGGAAATCATGGACATCGTGTCCTCTGGACAAAAGAGGAAAAAGACCATCCAGATTATTACCAGCGCAAAGTTCAAAAGCCAGCATCTGTGATGGTATGGGGGTGTGTTAGTGCCCATGGCATGGACAACTTACACATCTGTGATGGCACCATCAATGCTGAAAGGTACATCCAGGTTTTGGAGCAACACATGCTGCCATCCAAGCAACGTCTTTTCAGGGACGTCCCTGCTTATTTCAGCAAGACAATGCCAAGCCACATTCTGCACGTGTTACAACAGCGTGGCTTCGTAGTAAAAGAGTGCGGGTACTAGACTGGCCTGCCTGCAGTCCAGACCTGTCGCCCATTGAAATGTGTGGCGCATTATGAAGCACAAAATACGACAACAGAGACCCCGGACTGTTGAACAACTGAAGTCGTACATCAAGCAAGAATGGGAAAGAATTCCACCTACAAAGCTTCAACAATTAGTGTCCTCAGTTCCCAAACGCTTGAGTGTTGTTAGAAGGAAAGGTGATGTAACACAGTGGTAAACATGCAACTGTCCCAGCTTTTTTGAAACGTGTTGCAGGCATCCATTTCAAAATGAGCAAATATTTGCAGAAAAACAATAAAATTTATCAGTTTGAACATTAAATATCTTGTCTTTGTGGTGTATTCAGTTGAATATAGGTTGAAGAGGATTTGCAAATCATTGTATTCTGTTTTTATTTACATTTCAGAGATGCGAAGTGTATGGCCAGCTTTAATGTGTAACTCTGCAGAGACTGGGTTGCTTCCTCGTAGCCGCATTTGAAATCCATATAAGCGTGGATCGTGGACCTAATGGGGCTCTTCTTTCTTTTTTCTTTTTCTTTGAAGGATCGTATTGGGCGACCATCAGAAACGGGTATTATTGGAATTGTGGACCCAGAATGTCGCATGATTGGCTTACGCCTGTATGATGGGTTGTTCAAGGTCATTCCATTGGACCGAGACAACCGTGAACTCAAAGCTTTCAACATCCGACTGGAGGAGCTACAGGTTATCGACATACACTTCCTGCATGGCTGCCAGGCTCCAACTGTTTGCTTCATCTACCAGGTGCATTCACTTTGGCTTGCTTGGGGTTTGTTGGTTTAAGTGAAAAAGAGAAGTTTTGTTGATGAATGAATTTTATGTTAAATTCCTTTGTATGAATTTATCAGCCCGGGACGTAGGCTTTAAGCAGAGGGTAAACAGAGTCTGGTCTGCTTGAGGTTTCATTTTTTTCATTTCATTGCTTTTTATTTATATAGTGCCAAATCATAACAAAGTTGCCCCAAGGCGCTTCACACAAATAAATAAAATCAGGCATCAGAAAGACAACAAATAGTGCAATTTGTCAGCATTAAGCAACAAGAAAAACAGAAGAAATACCAAGGTGATCACTGGCCACCAGCCCCAAGTGCCACCAAAACACCCAGAATCTAGATAAAGTTAAGACCACGGCCTGCTCCATTTCCTAATAAAATGAATTAAAAGATTAACTCATTGAGTGCCAACCATTTTCAAAATTCAGCACATCCCAGTGCCAGGATTTTTCAGCATTTTAGTGTTTTTTTCAATACCCATAGAAAATTGAGTTCTATGTCCATGTCAACAACAAACATACCAAAAGAAACTTTAGACTTTCCTTTATCATCAGAAAAAAAAAAACGGTTGTTTGTACCTCTTTCCATTCTTTAGTAATTGTCTGCAGAACATGGGTGGGTATCACTAAAAATGATGATTTCTGACAAAAAACTGCGAAAATTGGCTTTTTGTGACAAGCAACATTTCAAGGAGAAAATGTCTTTGATTATAATTGTTTTTGCTTCAGTGACATCTCAGACATTATGAAAAGTGATCCTATTGTATAATGCACCAAAAAAAAAAAAACCTGTCAGGGGAGGGACTCCGTCTGTCCTTTCCCTCTGGCTCCCGCGTATCGGACCTTTTTTATTTTTTTCAAAAACCTGATGGATTTGAATCACGTGCATGAGCCTGTCGATTGCGTCATTTGCTTGTAAGCAGCCTTTCTGTGAGGTGTGTGTCGTGCGCTCGGCGTTTTTTCATTCCAAGGAAAAAGACGGAACGACTGGAGCAGCGCAACTGCATAACAGTTTGACAGACAGCCAGGTGGAAACCAGTCGGATTAGGAGCGGTACAACCGTAAGACGTCCGCACAACGGTGGAGAGCGAGTCACGCTCTGGTCCACACTCACACTGCTACCACCCACAGAATGGGTTCCCTTGTGATTACAACTCTAATTTTTTTTACACAAGCTAGCGATACCGCGTCTTTGGCACTGAGCGTTACTATCTGAAAAGACGCGTTTAAGTGTCAATGGCACTCAATGAGTTTAAAAGCATAGTAACATACTAAGAGGTTTCTTCCTCATTATCATCAGAGATAGTTTTTTTTTTCTTACCACTGTTGCCTGTGTTCTTGCTCTGGGGGTTAGTAAGGTTAGACCTTACTTGTGTGAAGCGCCTTGAGGCAACTTTGTTGTGATTTGGTGCTATATAAATTAAAATAAATTGAAATTGAGTTGAACTGGAATTATAGGAGCCAGAACACACTCTTGACAAACACCAGTTTTCATTGGGGAAAAACTCAGTCTCTTCCTCCACACAGCATTCACAGCATCTGTGTATAAGTTGGCTTTGATGTCCAGTAGCTTCTTGGGGGTCCCACGAATTCTCAGGATGTCCCACAGAGCAGTCTGATCAACTGGAGCAAACGCTTTGCAAAAATCAACAGAGGCTGTAAAGAAACACTGCTGATACTCATGCTTGTGTTCAGTGGGTACCCGCAGAGTTAAAATATGGTCAACAGTTCACTTCTTGGGGGTGAAGCCAGACTGTTCTGGTTGCTGAACAGCAAGTAGTTGAAACTGAATCCTATTGAGAATGATCCTTGCAACCGCCTTCCCTGGCACAGAGAGCAGTGTGATGCCTCTATAATTGTTGCGATCCATACGATCACCCTTTCCACATCGGGATAACGAGACCTCTCTTTCAATCTCAAGGGATGACACCTGTCTCCTAGATTGAAACAAAATTTTTTTGCAATGCCAGGAGAACAGTATCTCTACCATCCTGGATGACCTCAGCTTCAATGCCACACATCCTGGAGCTTTTCCCACCCTCAGTTGGTTCAGGGCTTTTGGGATCTCACCAGGTTCACAGTTGACTGGAGAATCAACTCCAAGAACCCTGGTGCTTATTTCCAGTCCTTCCAATATTGTGAATCCACTTGTTTCAAAGCATTGGATTCTTAGGAGAAACATAGAAGTTCTTCTTTATCCCTGAGATGGTTATTGAAGCATCTGTGGACACAAGAAGTAATCCCTGGCATTCTTAGCCTTTTGTTGACTTCCTGAGTGTGTCTGTGCAGCTACAGCAGGCACACATTTCCCACAATCCCCTGCACAACCAGAATACAATATGGCGGATATGCTATCCCCTGTTGAAAAGTTTTAATGGCGTGAATGGTTTAGTGTGTGCAGTTCACACATTTTAGGTGGAGGTTAATGTCTGACTTTTATTTCTTTGTTGTCCAACTAATCTCTCCCCCCTTTTTAAACCCCCTCTTGTTTTTTCTTCCTTTTTTTTAATGTGTGGTGTAGATGTCAGATTCTGACGCCTGACACTTTTTTATTGAAGGCTCTGATATGGTTTGCAATGGAAGTTGTGCTGCTGAATGTTGTGCTGCTGTCAGGTCACTGCTGGTAAGATAAAATAAGATGATTATGATGCTGTCAAGCATCATTTGCTCCATAGATTATTGTTTGTGTGAGAGAATACTGGAATCAATATGCTCCTGATCCAGCGATGATTATGGGCATCCAAATTAATGGATATTTGACCTATTTTTCATTGGCATTATTAACAAAATATTTCTATATTGGTTCTCGTTAGTCTGGTGGCCCGCCAGGCATATGGTGGGGGTGGGGGTAGTTGTTCAGAGAAACAAGCACATGGATGCAAGCATAACCTGAGGTAACAGTGTGGGGCTTTATTGTGGTTGTGTGCATTCTTGCCAACGAATGTTGTCATCCTAATTAAATATCACAACAAATAGTGGAACTTTGTTTGGCAGCAACTATCACATAAGTAAAATGAAATGTTTCCTGCATAGAAAGAATTTTTTAAAAATGTAACCTGATGAGATGTTTGTTGTAGGACCCACAAGGACGCCATGTGAAGACCTATGAAGTTTCTCTCAGGGAGAAGGAGTTCAACAAGGGCCCCTGGAAACAGGAGAATGTGGAGGCTGAGGCATCCATGGTTATCCCAGGTGATCACAGTGTACATTATTGTTCACTTCAGAAGTTCATAAATTAACCAAATTAAGTGGAAGAAGTAGATTTTAAAAAAATCTATTATTTATAATTATTAAAAACGACTAAATGCCAACTTATATATAGTCGGCACCATTAAGGCAATATGTTATTAATTTGAATCATACATTTCATACATCAAGAAAACATGATTGTACTTGCACAAAAGCAGGCAGACGTGGCCCTTTTCATGGACTTTTTGTATTTTTCTTCTTGACATTATTATTATTAATAATAAATTAATTATTATTCCCATTTTTATTATTTCAAATAAGTGTTTCTGTTCCGGACCATTTAAAAATACAAACTTCTGGTTTTGTTCAAAGACTTGCTACAGACTGAGTGTATATGATGCGTTTTTAAAAACAAGCAGGAGTGCCTTGGTGGTCACCAGACCAAGGCTTTGGAAAGGAAAGAAACTGATAAACCACCTTATTTCATGAATAATTTCAATTCTTGCAAAATCCTTTCTGCAGTGTGTTTTCAACCGTGACAATTTTTAGAATGTTAAATAATCAGAAAGCACTGGTTTATTTCCCGGACTTGGCAGATTTCTTCACAGAAGTGCGCTCTCTCTCATGGACCCCATTCACTTTGCCTCGCTTGACCACCTACTGCGCTTTATTTCTGTTTTGCAGCTTAATTCATACCAAATCCTTTCCACAGTGTTGTGTCAAAGTTACGGTTTGGCAGTTGGGCAGTGCAGTCTCGTTTGAGGGCAGGCACTAAAGGGGTAAAATACAACGCAGTAATCCTACATCCAGGGACAGGCAGCCCTTGTGTGTCTCCATCAGAAACATGGCACTTTCTGAGTTTTTGGGCAAATTACATGCAAAAAAAGTGAAAATGTAGAGAAAAATTGATGATGTGGTGGAAAGTGTACGTGTTGTGGTTTGTTTATGACCCGGAGCTCAAACATGTGGAAGCGAGTAACAGCAGCAACTCTGGCTGGCGACATGACCTCTATCTGTGTAAGCTAACACTTACCCACACGACATCTTCCATTTGCCTCGTCTTCCCTTCTCTATTGAGAACTGAAAAACTGCACTTTTTGCGACTGCTGCGGTGTTTGCAACTGAAAACAAAACCGTACACTGTTTATCTGTGTGAAGTGATGTTGTGTTTGTGTTGCATAACGGCACGCTGTCCCTGGAAGTGGTCAAATACTGTGATATCACACAGGGGTTCAAACAAGACTGAGCTGCCCCATTGGGAGTGTTCATTGCTGGTGACTGACCGACATCATGATGTGCAGCCACCATCATGATACCAGGCCTCCTTGCTTTGCCCAAACACAAAAACGAAAATTCCATTAGCATTGCTAATGGAATTTTTGCCACAAATGCCACCATTTTGAAGTCCCCAGTGACCTCCCATCCATACTCATCATAGTTCAAAGCTTCCAGCAGATATTTGACACTGTAATCCTCCTTGAGATGCACTGAATGAGCCAAAGGAAGTGATGGATACTTGTTCCCAGTGTGCAGCAGCACAGCCTTCAGGCTTCTCTATCAATGAAGAGTCTCCACTCATTTGGATTACATGCAGTTCCAATTGCATTGAACAGTCCTGAAATGTCACAACAGCAGCACAAACTCTCTTCCTTGGCAAAGAAGCTAGAGAAAAGTTGGTGACGTTTTCTTTGGCTTGTTACTTGCGCACTTTTCATCCAACAAGTCCCACTCCTTCAGCCTTGAGATCAAACACTCAGCATTTGACTTTGTCAAACCAAGATCTCTGATGAGGTCATTTAGATCTCCTTGACTGGGAAAGTAAGGATTCCTCTCACAAACTGTATCTGTAATGTCACAGTCCACTTCACTGTGCTCCCCATCATCGGATTCAGTGCTTTCTTCTTCTGATGGATGTTTTCTTTCTGGAGGTGAAGGTACAGGAAGCTCAGCACTCTGTGGCACTGGTCCAATGGAACTGGAATGTCAGGATAAGGAATAGCAGGTGCATTGCTCTCTTTTCCCCTCTGTTGTTTAGGTTGTTTAATTTTCTTTGATTAAAGAGTGAAATATTCATGAACAAAGGAGATTCTTCAAACCTCTCTTGAAGGTTCTTGCTCAATCTGTACAAATGAGGAAGGTTTTCATAAATATAATTGCTTTATCAACATTGTATGATGTTTGAACCCTTTTGACATGATCACAAAAAGAAAAAATATGATGACCACAACTCTGACAAATGGACTTAACCTTTCCAGAAATTAGTACTGACCGCTCGGTGAATGTGAAAACTGGTTAATTTGCAACTTCAATGTCCTGACCACAAAACCAAAGTTTGGAGGTCAAGACCACTCTTTTCTCTTTTGATTGGTTGTGAAGAAATGGGAAATTGTGGTTTTAACCCAGGAACAAGACAAAAGTGAAAAGTTGTTAATTTGTGTAGTTTACATGGAAGAATGACAGTTTGGCTGTGCAAAAAGTTGGCTTTTTTTTTTTTTTTTTTTTTTTTTTACCTACCACCAGAACTAAATTGTCCTGTTTTTATACACTGCTGTGCAAAATGAAGTAAATTATAATTCTTGCTGTTAACACTGAAAAATGACCAAGCCTAATGTCCTCATGTACAATCTGCCACTAATGCAGTACATGTCAGGAGGAATTCTGCTGTAACAACCAGCATGCTGGATTTAGTCCATGTGATTGCAGCATGATGAATGTGTACTTTGACTTGTAGCCAGACATTGCACATCTAAAAGACTGCAGCGAGTCATTTTGTGAAAAGTACAAGGTTATTGTTTGGTTGTGACTGTGACTTGGAAGCTAACAGTGAGGAATGTAATGACTGGATGTCTCTTATTGTGTCCCTTCAGAGGATCGTTGGGTACTGCTGGAATGACTCTGTCAAACAAATGGTTATTTAGGGAGACACCAGTGACTTGTTTCACTTCCTGAGAGGGAACATTAGGTTTGATATCTTGGCCATGTAGCGTGTAAAGGAGGCACCGGTGTTTAGTCTCCTACTCAGACTTGTGTTATGTACTGATAAGTTTATCGTGTCCTTCTCTGTCACCAGAGAGTGAAATGAAGGACAAATTGAAGTCATGAAGTGCTTTTTCTCTTTGGCTTTTAACACAGCTTGACACTGTTTTTTTTTTTGTGTGTGTGTGTGTGTTTTTGCTTTTAACTGTAACTTTTTATTTATTAAATTATTTTAACTTGCCTGTTTTTGTTGTGTACAGCGCTTTGGTTGTTGGTGCATTTTAAAGTGCTTTATAAATAAATTGAGATTGAGATTGTATTCAGTGATCTTTAAATACTGCTGTACAGGATCAGAGAATGTGGTCTCCCCATCACATTATGGTCTTTATACTAATCTGGACCAAAACCTCTTTTTAGGATTGTCCTGATAAAGATAATATAAATACAATGTTTTTTTTCTTTGAAGAAACTGCATTGATTATTTTATGTGCTTGCATTTCAGTGCCAGAACCATTTGGGGGCGCTATAATCATAGGACAGGAGTCTATCACCTATCACAATGGAGATAAATACTTGGCTATTGCACCACCCACTATCAAGGTACCATACTTGTTTCTGAGTGTTATGTTATCAGCCCTTGTGTTGTCATTGTTTTGTTCAAATGTAGGTTTGTAATTGTGTTTTCAGTTAATTCAGAACTGCAATTTCAAGTGTAGAGGATACAGTCGAGTGATAAACAGATCACCTTAATTTTTGTGTCATTCAGTCTCATAATTGAATAATTAGAGGATACAGCAGAAATATGAGTCTATAGATAGTTTTTTTAATGTAAAGTAGCCAAATCTGAGTGAAGCTACATAAAGAAAAAGTCATTGTACTTGCACAAAAGCAGGCAGACGTGGCCCTTTTCATGATGGTAATAATGATAGTGTTTATTATTCTGTGGGCCCTCTGTCTGTGGGATACTCTCTCATCATGCATTTTTGTCTGTCTCATTGTGTGTGGACTGATTCTTAGGAACAGTTTAAGCTGATAACGATGCTCAGTAAATCATCACCTCCTGGGTTGTAGAAAGGCTGATTAGGTTTTACGGCTGTTCGGAGCATAAACGTGTATATTAATGTGGCTGAAGTGGTTTGTCTTGTGAATTCAACAAATCTGTGATGATGCATGGCATCTATCTTCATATATACAACCTCTTGTGCAGGAAATGAGCTTATTAAATTTGTGGTAACTTATGCTCATAGATTTGTATATTTGTGAGGCAGAAATAATTTTCCTCGTGAACACAATGACTCTTGAACAATAATGGCAGACATGTGCCTACATGTTTTGTACCTTGCTGTTTTTGTTAGTTACATGAATGTGATGACAAATCTTGATGTATACATCCGGCCTGTTAAGTGGTGCCGGGACATTAGGCCCTTCAACTGCATGCTGTTTCCTGTGTTTTTATTTATTTTTAACCCAGGATGCATTGCCAGTTTAATCTGTTTCTGTGGTGGACGTGCGCAGATGCTGCTCATTACTGCACTCACCATCTCACAGTATCACCTCAGGGCCCTGCTGTCAATCACCCTGCCAGACTCCCAATCCGTAGCTGTTTCCTAAAACTAGCCATGTCATTTTAGCCTTGTCTAGTCACTGGAGTCCTCAGCACTGAGACACCTGGATGCTGGGTTGAGCTCAGAAAAACTGAGCTACATAACCAAAGTGTTACTTGACAGTCCCTCATGATACAAGTAGTACCCAGTTCGCCTGGGTCTCCTTAACTTACTGCTCATTTAAATGAAGCCTAGGTTTCTGCCAAGGTGGGTGAATTTCTTGAGTTCATTACTCCCACAGATAACTGACACTGCTGACTGCTGAGGCCAGAGACATGGCATAGATTCTCCTGATGATTAAAAAAAATAAGCTCAGTAATCTATCTTTCAAAGTTGATCCATTATTTGAGTGCCAAATATTGTAAATACCAAATTTGAGTTTTATGCTTCCATTCAGAGCTGATTTATTGCTTTCTAAATATGCAAATGCAGGTTCAAAATTGGTTCACACCATGTTATGGTACCCTACTTTGCAAGTTATTTTCACTATGAAGGCATTTGAGCTAGATAAAAAATTGACATAAAGGTTATCAATAAGCTCTCCACAAAAAAATGATGAAGTGGCTGAGCACTTGACCACATGATCAACTCATAAAGAGACTGGAAGCCTATTTTTGACATTCTGCAATCATGTTCGATTTTCAAGAGTCAATACTTCAAAAACCCTTCAAGTTATGACCACAGTGTTTTACACACATATAACTAGTACCCCAGATATGTGTATAATATGAAGAGTATCCATCGAATCCCTTCTTTAGTACAGCTCTTTGAAATGTTGGACAGAATGGACAAACTGCCATTTTTGTGATGCTACAGAATGAAAAATTAGTGCTGTATCCCATTTTTTGAAATTTACTACTGTATCCGGGGTGACTAAATAGGGTGTATTCCAAATTTGATCTTTATATTTGTATTTTTAGCTGAGATAATGCCTTTAAAAAAAAAAAAAAAAAAAAAAAAACCTCAATGCATTTGCGAGTGAAAAATGGGATTGTGGGTCCTCTTATTAAAAAAAAAAAAAAATTATATCTAAAAAACTACTTGGAATTAAGCAGAAATATTTTGCATGTGTTCATCAGATATATGTGGGTAACCCTAAACCCCTAACCCTAAAAAAAAAAAAAAAAGATAATCCGAGTCGGTGACCCGGGAAGATTTTTTCACATGGAATGACTGTAAATACAGTCCATTGACCATTTTTACACACACACACACACACACACACACACACACACACACACACACACACACACACACACACACACACACGCCATTTGACTGTTATAATATAGATAATACTTCATTAAACTTGTTGTCGGCTCTCCACAGTGTTTTATTTAGCCCCAGCAGGTATGGAAGTTTTTTTCCCTCATTGTTAATGTTTTCAAAATCTTGTTGCCTGGTCGAAATCTGTCGATAGTATTCACCTCTGATGTCTTGGTACAGTTGGCAGGTGGTTCTTCTCCTTCTTCAGCATTTATTTAACCAGATAATAAAAACCCATTGAGATCAAGACCTGGCCAAGAAAGGCAAGGAGCACATGGCACACAAGACAAACCAAGTAACAAAACAACACAACCACTAGGGGCATATATATTTAGTCACATCCCTTGTGATACGAAGCAAGGTGGGGCTGTTGCTCTTATTTATAATTCTAGGTTTAGCTTATTAGCTGTTGGGGGTCACAAATATAACTCGTTTGAGCATCTGATTCTCTGCTTTGCTCAGGATATTACACTTTGCCAAGGTCAGAAGAATGAAAATTAGCCATATTATTTTGTCACTGTATATAGGCCTCCTGGCCCATATTCTGAATTCTTAGATGAGTTTGGTGTGTTCATCTCTAACTTCTCAACAAGTGCAGATAACATTCTGATCATTGATGACGTTCATATAAATAAGCCTTCTGATCCCTTCTGAAGATCATTTATGGAAATTGTGGATGCATTAAGATTTCGGCAATGCATTCAGGTCTCGACGCACATTAGTGGAAATACCCTGGATTTGGTTCTCACATGTGGTATTGCTGTCACGAATATTGACATCATGCCTCTTACATCAGTGGTGTCTGATCACTCACTTATTAAGTTTACAGTTTCGCTGCCGTGTTTAGTGGAACAACAACCTTATATATCATTACAGCGATGCATCAACTCCTCAACTAAGACTGAACTCAAAGCTAGACTGCCTGATGTCTTAGCTTCACATTTGACAAATACCCAGTCAGTAGACAGACTTGTGGATAGTTTAAACTCAGTGCTCAAAACTACACTCAATATGATTGCGCCACCTTTGTTAAAATTGTGCCCCTCCCAAAAACACAGTCACCTTGGTTCAGTGATTACTTGCGTGACTTCAAGCATAAGGCTAGAGGTCTAGCACGGAAATGGCGTCATTCAAAATTAGAAGTATTCCACCTTGCGTGGCGTGATGCTATCTTAAGCCTGGTTCACACGACAGGATTTTAAAATTATCTTGAGGTTTCCAAAACCTGAGAGACCATACACGTGAAGATAAAAATCATAGCTCTAACAGGTTTGGTGGTACAGTGTGTGGTGTTCAGCCACACGGTAAGAACAACACCACACACGAACAGATTTCACACACGAACGTTCTCAGGTCAGACAGGAAATTTCGCAAAATCTCTTGAGATTAAATATGACTTCAGAGTAAACAAACAGAGGTACTTTGTGGACTACCTGCTGCTTTGGACTTTGAACTAATAGTCTTTTTCAAGACTTTTTTACTTTTTTACCTTTTTTTTTTTTTTTTTTTTTTTTTTTTTTTTTTTTTTTTTTTTTTTTTTTTTTTACTTTTTTACTTGACTCTACTGGTGGTCGGCTCTCACTGCGGTATTGTATCACTTCTTGTTCCGGAGCACAGCGGTGTTTTTCTGTATCTGTTAGCTGTTTGATCTGCGCAGTTAGATTGATCTAGTTATCTAGATTACGATTTGTTTCCCAGTGTAATCTTTACGTGCCTTAACTAAAGCACTCCTTCTGCTGAATCACCTCTAAATTATTTACACATTATTCGCTTTGCGTGTTTTTAGGAATCCGCTAGCTTAGCGTAGCTACTAGCTCTTAGCCGATTTAGCATGGCGGCTTCTCCTGTCTCTCCCGCACTTTTCTGCTCTGGGTGTGAAATGTTTAGTTATTCCTCGGCCTCCTTTAGCAGTAATGGTACTTGTAATAAGTGTAGCTTATTCGTAGCTTTGGAGGCCAGGCTGGGCGAATTGGAGACTCGGCTCCGCACCGTGGAAAATTCTACAGCTAGCAAGGCCCCTGTAGTCGGTGCGGACCAAGGTAGCTTAGCCGCCGTTAGTTCCCCCCTGGCAGATCCCGAGCAGCCGGGAAAGCAGGCCGACTGGGTGACTGTGAGGAGGAAGCGTAGCCCTAAACAGAAGCCCCGTGTACACCGCCAACCCGTTCACATCTTTAACCGTTTTTTCCCCACTCGACGATACACCCGCCGAGGATCAAACTCTGGTTATTGGCGACTCTGTTTTGAGAAATGTGAAGTTAGCGACACCAGCAACCATAGTCAATTGTCTTCCGGGGGCCAGAGCAGGCGACATTGAAGGAAATTTGAAACTGCTGGCTAAGGCTAAGCGTAAATTTGGTAAGATTGTAATTCACGTCGGCAGTAATGACACCCGGTTACGCCAATCGGAGGTCACTAAAATTAACATTGAATCGGTGTGTAACTTTGCAAAAACAATGTCGGACTCTGTAGTTTTCTCTGGGCCCCTCCCCAATCAGACCGGGAGTGACATGTTTAGCCGCATGTTCTCCTTGAATTGCTGGCTGTCTGAGTGGTGTCCAAAAAATGAGGTGGGCTTCATAGATAATTGGCAAAGCTTCTGGGGAAAACCTGGTCTTGTTAGGAGAGACGGCAGCCATCCCACTTTGGATGGAGCAGCTCTCATTTCTAGAAATCTGGCCAATTTTCTTAAATCCTCCAAACCGTGACTATCCAGGGTTGGGACCAGGAAGCAGAGTTGTAGTCTTACACACCTCTCTGCAGCTTCTCTCCCCCTGCCATCCCCTCATTACCCCATCCCCGTAGAGACGGTGCCTGCTCCCAGACTACCAATAACCAGCAAAAATCTATTTAAGCATAAAAATTCAAAAAGAAAAAATAATATAGCACCTTCAACTGCACCACAGACTAAAACAGTTAAATGTGGTCTATTAAACATTAGGTCTCTCTCTTCTAAGTCCCTGTTGGTAAATGATATAATAATTGATCAACATATTGATTTATTCTGCCTAACAGAAACCTGGTTACAGCAGGATGAATATGTTAGTTTAAATGAGTCAACACCCCCGAGTCACACTAACTGTCAGAATGCTCGTAGCACGGGCCAGGGTGGAGGATTAGCAGCAATCTTCCATTCCAGCTTATTAATTAATCCAAAACCCAGACAGAGCTTTAATTCATTTGAAAGCTTGTCTCTTAGTCTTGTCCATCCAAATTGGAAGTCCCAAAAACCAGTTTTATTTGTTATTATCTATCGTCCACCTGGTCGTTACTGTGAGTTTCTCTGTGAATTTTCAGACCTTTTGTCTGACTTAGTGCTTAGCTCAGATAAGATAATTATAGTGGGCGATTTTAACATCCACACAGATGCTGATAATGACAGCCTCAACACTGCATTTAATCTATTATTAGACTCTATTGGCTTTGCTCAAAAAGTAAATGAGTCCACCCACCACTTTAATCATATCTTAGATCTTGTTCTGACTTATGGTATGGAAATAGAAGACTTAACAGTATTCCCTGATAACTCCCTTCTGTCTGATCATTTCTTAATAACATTTACATTTACTCTGATGGACTACCCAGCAGTGGGGAATAAGTTTCATTACACTAGAAGTCTTTCAGAAAGCGCTGTAACTAGGTTTAAGGATATGATTCCTTCTTTATGTTCTCTAATGCCATATACCAACACAGTGCAGAGTAGCTACCTAAACTCTGTAAGGGAGATAGAGTATCTCGTCAATAGTTTTACATCCTCATTGAAGACAACTTTGGATGCTGTAGCTCCTCTGAAAAAGAGAGCTTTAAATCAGAAGTGTCTGACTCTGTGGTATAACTCACAAACTCGTAGCTTAAAGCAGATAACCCGTAAGTTGGAGAGGAAATGGCGTCTCACTAATTTAGAAGATCTTCACTTAGCCTGGAAAAAGAGTCTGTTGCTCTATAAAAAAGCCCTTCGTAAAGCTAGGACATCTTTCTACTCATCACTAATTGAAGAAAATAAGAACAACCCCAGGTTTCTTTTCAGCACTGTAGCCAGGCTGACAAAGAGTCAGAGCTCTATTGAGCTGAGTATTCCATTAACTTTAACTAGTAATGACTTCATGACTTTCTTTGCTAACAAAATTTTAACTATTAGAGAAAAAATTACTCATAACCATCCCAAAGACGTATCGTTATCTTTGGCTGCTTTCAGTGATGCCGGTATTTGGTTAGACTCTTTCTCTCCGATTGTTCTGTCTGAGTTATTCTCATTAGTTACTTCATCCAAACCATCAACATGTTTATTAGACCCCATTCCTACCAGGCTGCTCAAGGAAGCCCTACCATTATTTAATGCTTCGATCTTAAATATGATCAATCTATCTTTGTTAGTTGGCTATGTACCACAGGCTTTTAAGGTGGCAGTAATTAAACCATTACTTAAAAAGCCATCACTTGACCCAGCTATCTTAGCTAATTATAGGCCAATCTCCAACCTTCCTTTTCTCTCAAAAATTCTTGAAAGGGTAGTTGTAAAACAGCTAACTGATCATCTGCAGAGGAATGGTCTATTTGAAGAGTTTCAGTCAGGTTTTAGAATTCATCATAGTACAGAAACAGCATTAGTGAAGGTTACAAATGATCTTCTTATGGCCTCGGACAGTGGACTCATCTCTGTGCTTGTTCTGTTAGATCTCAGTGCTGCTTTTGATACTGTTGACCATAAAATTTTATTACAGAGATTAGAGCATGCCATAGGTATTAAAGGCACTGCGCTGCGGTGGTTTGAATCATATTTGTCTAATAGATTACAATTTGTTCATGTAAATGGGGAATCTTCTTCACAGACTAAAGTTAATTATGGAGTTCCACAAGGTTCTGTGCTAGGACCAATTTTATTCACTTTATACATGCTTCCCTTAGGCAGTATTATTAGACGGTATTGCTTAAATTTTCATTGTTACGCAGATGATACCCAGCTTTATCTATCCATGAAGCCAGAGGACACACACCAATTAGCTAAACTGCAGGATTGTCTTACAGACATAAAGACATGGATGACCTCTAATTTCCTGCTTTTAAACTCAGATAAAACTGAAGTTATTGTACTTGGCCCCACAAATCTTAGAAACATGGTGTCTAACCAGATCCTTACTCTGGATGGCATTACCCTGACCTCTAGTAATACTGTGAGAAATCTTGGAGTCATTTTTGATCAGGATATGTCATTCAAAGTGCATATTAAACAAATATGTAGGACTGCTTTTTTGCATTTACGCAATATCTCTAAAATCAGAAAGGTCTTGTCTCAGAGTGATGCTGAAAAACTAATTCATGCATTTATTTCCTCTAGGCTGGACTATTGTAATTCATTATTATCAGGTTGTCCTAAAAGTTCCCTAAAAAGCCTTCAGTTAATTCAAAATGCTGCAGCTAGAGTACTGACGGGGACTAGAAGGAGAGAGCATATCTCACCCATATTGGCCTCTCTTCATTGGCTTCCTGTTAATTCTAGAATAGAATTTAAAATTCTTCTTCTTACTTATAAGGTTTTGAATAATCAGGTCCCATCTTATCTTAGGGACCTCGTAGTACCATATTACCCCAATAGAGCGCTTCGCTCTCAGACTGCAGGCTTACTAGTAGTTCCTAGGGTTTGTAAGAGTAGAATGGGAGGCAGAGCCTTCAGCTTTCAGGCTCCTCTCCTGTGGAACCAGCTCCCAATTCAGATCAGGGAGACAGACACCCTCTCTACTTTTAAGATTAGGCTTAAAACTTTCCTTTTTGCTAAAGCTTATAGTTAGGGCTGGATCAGGTGACCCTGAACCATCCCTTAGTTATGCTGCTATAGACGTAGACTGCTGGGGGGTTCCCATGATGCACTGTTTCTTTTTCTTTTTGCTCTGTATGCACCACTCTGCATTTAATCATTAGTGATCGATCTCTGCTCCCCTCCACAGCATGTCTTTTTCCTGGTTCTCTCCCTCAGCCCCAACCAGTCCCAGCAGAAGACTGCCCCTCCCTGAGCCTGGTTCTGCTGGAGGTTTCTTCCTGTTAAAAGGGAGTTTTTCCTTCCCACTGTAGCCAAGTGCTTGCTCACAGGGGGTCGTTTTGACCGTTGGGGTTTTACATAATTATTGTATGGCCTTGCCTTACAATATAAAGCGCCTTGGGGCAACTGTTTGTTGTGATTTGGCGCTATATAAAAAAAATTGATTGATTGATTGACTATTTAAAGCAGAGGGAAAAAAACAAGACAAAAAGAAAAGGCATTCTTTAAAGGAGTGGAGACAGTGGTAAGTCAGAACAGCTGTTTTGATTGTATTTTCCACTCCGTGCATCCGTCACCTCGCTTTCTGATTGGCTTCACGTCACATTCAGCAGGCTGTGAGCTCGTTTGTGGTTGAAGGACACAACACACACTGCGATATCGGGCCAAAAAAATCCCAACATGTTGAATATCCCCGATTTGCGATCGGCGCGCTCCTGACGCCCTTCCGAGCAGATCAGAGCGCTCTGAACACACCACACACAGGAGGAATATCTGATAAGATTATCTTTAGTGTCATCACGATTGTCGGGGCGTCGTTAAGATTGTCGGAAGGAGAAGATCGGGTCCGATATCGGCCTAATTATCCTGCTGTGTGAACCCGGCCTAAGAGTATAAGCATGCATTTCTGGCTAAAAAGTGGACCTCTGATTTGATCAACAAAAACAAGCATAACTCAAAGTTCTTGTTCGACACAGTGGCAACACTTATTCATGGACAACCACCTGCAGTTCGCTGTCCTTTTACAGCACAAGATTTCCTGGATTACTTTGAGAAGAAAATAGAAGACATCAGGTTAAACATATCCCAGCATGCCTTAACCCAGCCACTACACCCTGCTATTGATGTGGGTGCCATTACTGAGGTATTACCTACATTTACAGAATTTGATAGTATCTCTCTAGGCGTGCTGACGAATCTCGTAACATCTACAAAAAGCACAACCTGTTTATTTGATCTTATACCAACAAAACTGTTTAAGGACCTGTGGTCCACTCTTGGGTCGACTGTGCTGGAAATTATTAATCTTTCTTTAACTTCTGGATCTGTTCCTAAATGTTTCAAATCTGCAGTGATTAAACCATTACTTAAGAAATCTAATCTTGACTCTAGTGTATTGACAAACTATCGGCCGATATCAAATCTATCATTTTGCTCTAAAATTCTGTAAAAAGTGGTGTCACGGCAACTCATAGACTATCTTACTGAGAATAATCTCTTTGAGCCACTGCAGTCTGCTTTTAGAAAATATCATTCCACAGAGACAGCTCTCACTAAAGTGGTGAATGATCTTCTGCTTACAATGGATTCAGACACCACTACGGTTCTGGTGCTGTTAGATCTCAGTGCTGCATTTGATACAGTGGATCATCATATTCTACTTGATAGGCTGGAAAATCATTTTGGGATTACTGGGAGTGCCCTTGCATGGCTGACGTCATACTTGACCAGTCGTTCTCACTGTGTTTTGTACATTAACACTACCTCTAACCTTAGTGACATGAAATTTGGGGTTCCACAGGGGTCCATCTTAGGCCCCCTGCTTTTCTCCCCTTTCATTGCTATGCTGATGATACTCAGTTATACATGCTGATAACTGCTGGTAATCTCATTCACATAAAATGTTGTATGTAAAAGTATGTTGATTTAATATCTTGTCAATGGATCACATGACCTCTGCTGTGTGTGCGCACTGAGGCAGGACCTGAGAGGCTATTTTTGGAGCAGCTCTCTTGCGCACACAATTCCACCTGCTCTCTGCGCTGGAGTCTATATAAAATAATTATTTTGTAGCGGATTAATCATTTTCTGTCAAACCTTGGATGCTGAAAACACCTCTAATCACTTCTGGAATTAATGGATCACATGAGCTCCGCTGTGTGTGCACACTGAGGCAGTGACTCATCATCACGCTTCAAAGGAGCATTTAGGCAGAACGCCAGCTCACAAAAGAGTGATTTTTCAGTCAATATTGGATGAACACAGTTAAAATTTGGGTGACTGCGTGAAAGTGGATGTGTGTTTAAAGCCATGGAAGATAATAACTCCCGTGGAGCAGCTAAGAGTAGGAGCTGTGCGGCAACACAGGTGGAGAGCGCGCAAAAGACCGATTTTGAAGACATAACGCAAAGTTAAAAGCAGTTTCATGGTGACTTGTAAGCTGCAGAAGAAATATATATATATATATATATATATTAAAAAATGATACACAGGTGTATATAATACAACGGTCCCCTCATTCTATATGCAGAACGGCACCGCGCTCAAAAGAGCGCTTTTGCAGAAATAAACGGACGAACACAAAGTTAAAAGTGGATTCACGTTGTAAAAATGATTGTGTTTAAAGCCAAGGAAAAAATAAAGCCAGCAAGCCACGGATGGAAAGGAAGCCACAAGAGCAGAGAGGCGGCTGTCCATGAAAGGACAACAGCAGCGTGCGCGCAAAAGAGTGATTTTGCAGAAATAAACGGACAAAGATAAGGTTTTGTGTGTTTAAAGCCGCAGAAGAAAAGCCAGAGAGCCGCGGAGCCAGTGAGGAGCACAGAGGCGGCTCTTCAGGAACCCGTGGTTCGGGTCTAGCTGTTCTGGTGCATTACAGGTGGACAGCAGCCTGGCGCACAGCGCACAACTGCGGAACTGTGCTGGAGTGTCTATTTTTGGACTGCATTTAAAAAAAGAAAAGAAAAAAGGGACATTTTTAAATGCTGCTGTGAATCTGTGAATTGAAAACCCACACTTTGAAGGGATCAGATGTGGGAGGGCTGGAGGTTTGGACCAAACTCATGCCTAAACGTGCACCAACATGGTGTTATCATGGCGCTATCATGGCACTACGTGGCTTAGTGTGGCTGATGTGAGCCAATCGAGGCTGTAATGACAGGTCGGTCGTGGCTCACTAGAGGCTGCTACGCGGCACATGGGGGGTACAGAGAGGCACATAGAGGGACCTTCATAGTGGATACGTGATAGATCAAAACGTGGGTCATTCTTCGAATAATCACCCCACACCCATGCGTGGCTCCTTCTTCAGCTTTTATTATTCGGTGAGACCGAGGCTTAAGAAATCTAAGGGCAGACGGAACAAAGGATTTTAAATATCTATTTGATTTGGCCTGGCAAAGGAACGAATACCTCCTTTTAAAATGCACTTATTTTCCCTTTCATATGACTAGCATACTGGCATACACTCTTAACCTGAATTAGTTGAGTTTACTAGAAAATTGCGTGGAAACCCGTTGCCTTAAACTCCTTTAGTTTTTACACAAGCTAAAACTAATCAGGTTAAGTTGTATTAACAAATCACAGTAGTAGTTGTTACTCAAAATCATTAGTTCACATAAATGATTTCTCATTGGTGCCTAAAATAACTATTTTAAATTAAACATACGTAAACATATAACAAATAACATAATAAACATTATTAATCAATAGTTAAAACAATTTCTTAATATAAGTAATGTCTTGTAATTTAATTAACTACTCCATCTTTATTTTGAGATTATAATGCATTGTTTCAACAAAAGTGTATGGAAGGGAAGGAATTAAAGAATACTGTGGCAAGTGGTGTGGAAGAACGAGACGCTCTGAGCTTTTCTGCACTCTGCCACAAGGAGGTGCCGTTTTATTTGCAACCCTAACAACACAGAAAATGGTGGAAAGCATCAAATGCAATACACTTTTCACTTATGGTGGCAACAGACAAATAACTAAACTTGACTAACTCAACTGAACTATTGAACACAATAAATCAGTAACACTAACCACACTATTAAACTAACATGAAACACATTAACAACACTTAAAACTCTCAAAACCCTGTACTCCCATGATGCACTGCAGCATAACAGTTCAGTCTTAGCAACCGGCCGGCGATTGCTACAATACATTTAAATGTTCCAAAGACTTTTATTTTAAAATATTACAAAGGAACACCTCATGAACACCTTGTCAACCAAAAGACAAGTAAAAACAGGAAAAAATGCATTAAAACTGTACTGTAAAAAATGTGACAAATGTTTACTAAAAAAGGCAACAAAGTGACATAATATAACTGAATAGATTTTAAGTTCTACAATTTTGTTTAAAGTATTTAATACATTAACTAAACCTAAACAAAAAAATTAAGTGCATGTTAAAAAAAAAAAAAGCAACAGTTGAAATGTGTTTGATTTAGTAATAGCACACCAAATGAGTTATATTGCCAAAAAATAACTTAGCTAATAGCTAACGTGTTCTCACTGGACCACTCTTTGGGCGAAACTAATTTCCAGAAAGTTATCAACAAATAACTAACTTGAAGCCTCTTTCAAAAACCCACAGCCAAGTGTACACTGCGTACAGCGGAGAGAAAAAAAGAAGCAGCAGCACTTAAACACTAAGCTATTTTCAGTGAACCGTCTTTTGACCAGAAAGTTATGTGTTGCTCTCAAAATCCACAGGTTTTGAATTTGAGCACAGCAAGCCATGAACAGAAGCAGCAGGATGAGTGGAGTCTTCACACTTGACATGGTTGCTAGGTAGAATTTAAAATGGGCCCCTCCCCTCCCTTACAGAAACTTGAGACAAAAAGTTAACTCTGCTTAACATGATCATTGCACCGAAAATTTCAGTTGAATAGTACAATCTACTAATTTAGTTTAGTAATGAGAATGCTTTTTTACAAAACACGAAAGAATAATTAATGATAACTCAGAAATTTAAGTTAAAACAAAATCTGGGTTAAGAGTGAGTATGTGACTATGCTTTTTACTCTTTTAATTCATTTTATTAGTAAACAGAGCGTGCCACAGCCTGAACTTTATCCAAATTCTGGGTCTTTTAGTGAAGTTTAGGGCTAGTGGCCAGCGATCACCTTAGTATTTCTTCTGTTTTTCTTGTTGTTTAATGCTGACAAATTATACAGTATTTTTTTGTCTTTCTGATGCCTGATGCTGTTTTTTCTCTCTGTTTAAGGTGCAGCTCCATCCAGAGATGGTAGTTGTATTCGTGTTGGAGACCCTCCTGTCCTGTGCACCAACAACATTTCCTGTATATTCTTTTTGTGAATTGTTCTGTAATTTGTCTGTATCATGGCCCAAGCAGAGGGTCACCCCTTTGAGTCTGGTCTGCTTGAGGTTTCTTTCTCAGAGGGAGTTTTTTCTTACCACTGTCACTTGTGTTCTTGGTCTGGGGGTTGGTAAGTTTAGATCTTACTTGTGTGAAGCGCCTTCAGGCAACTTTGTTGTGATTTGGTGCTAAATAAATGAAATAAATTGAAAAGTGCTTTGAGCTTCTGATGCAGATGGAAAAGTGCTATATATGCAATCCATTTACAAACCCAATTCCAATGAAGTTGGGACATTGTGTAAAATGTATATAAAAACAGAATACAATGATTTGCAGATCCTTTCACATCAGGGGCGATGCCAAAAATAAAAATCATTTTTTTGGGGCCAAAATTATTTGATGTGATTTGACATCATTTGAAGTATATTTGGGTGTAAATAGAGTGGAAAAAGGGTACAAACAACAACCAAAACAGGGTACAAACAACAACCAAAACAAGACATCTTAGGGCAATTTTCTTAGATTCACATTTTGTGATTCATTGTTAATTTTACACATCATAATTTGCAAGTTCAAACATCAGAGCCATGAGCTATAAATTGTGTTGTTAGTGTAAGTTCCAAGAGGTACCTTATTTCTCTTGTGATAAATGTAGATCCAAAACTGCATAACTCTGAAATTAGTTTACAAATAAACCCATTCAAAGGACATTCTATATAAATTCCAAACTGAAAATACTGCATTTTAAGTGTTTTGTTGTGTTCGCTACTTAAAGCAATCAGCCTGGGTTTAAACAGCCTTCTGCACGGCACCCACAGGCACCCATGCAACACTGACCACTCTTAAAGCACTTACAGGCTGCAGTCTTGCATTTTGCCTCACATCCCTTTTTCCCCTCTATTTACACCCAAATATACTTCAGATGATGTCAAATCACATCAAATCATAGTTTTACCAAAATCATATTATGTTTTTCCATAACATGGGTGGTAATCAGTTTAATTTTTTATGGAATGCCCCTTTAAGGTAACTGAAATTTGTCAATTTGGTACTAATAACAAAAAAAATAATGTCAGTGGGTGTACTGAACTTATTTTGAATGGTTCTGATACTTGAGGTATCAAGTGTATGTTGTGTAATGGAAACAATGAATCATAAAAAATTATTTTAATAAATTAGCCATAGTGTACTCTAAAATGTCTGTCTTCTTTGCTTTTGTATTCTGATTTTCTTTATATTCACAAAAACATACTTATGCAGTTCTTATATTTAATTAATGTGCTTGATGTAAAAGAGGCCAATAATGATAAATTTTGATGTCATAACCATTTTGAAGTTGGATAAAGTTAATCAATAGACCCATCTTATCTGACATAATTGTATTTTCATAGTTAAGACTGGCATAATGGTCTATGTAAGTTGTCTTATTGGTTTTCTTGTGCAAGAAAACATATAATTAGACACCAGAATTGTCATAATCGGACCATCATAACAGATTTTATGAATTTGACCCTTCACGAAAAGTGCGTTGACCTTTCCATATTTTCAGTCATTGTGATGTAATGCAAGGTCAGAAATAGGTCAAACTATATATTTTTGAACTGTACTCGCCAAGACGAGTAATTTGATATGTATATCAAAAGGATTGGACCATTTATGAATTTTGACCCAAAAATGGCCAAAAAAAGATTTTTATTTTTGGCATCACCCCTGATGTGAAACCTTACTATATAAGGACTTGATCTAGCATAGATGCCTGTTTGTAACAATAAATGCCGAAAACATTTTTTGAAGCACTTTTCTGCCATCTGCTGGCTGTCTGCACCTAGTGTCTTTATTTGGTGGGTGTCTCTTCAGTGAAATTCTTCACTTATAAGTTGGTGGCCTTGTCATTCTAAATTGGAATGCTGTATGAATTGATCCAGGAATAGTGTTTCAACACAAATGCGGATGTGTATACTTTCACTTTTAGGTTTATATTTCCAAAGTTTATGCTTCCAAAATTTTTGGGTTCAATAACACTATGTAACACATTTTTGTTCCTGGTTTCTAAGTGTTATATTTCAACTGCTTATGTCTAAAGTCTGTGGAAAAAATGACTACATTCAGCACAAATTTTGATTTTATTTATTTATTTATTTTACATTCTAGAAAGTTCTAAAAGTTTCTTGAAATTTCTAGATAATTCTGGAAACTTCTAGAAAATTCTGGACAGTTCTAGCAGTTATAGAATATTCTAGAGGACTACTCAGTACAACCCCTGGCAAAACTGATGGAATCACTGGCCTCGGACGATGTTCATTCAGTTGTTTAATTTTGTAGAAAAAAAGCAGATCACAGACATGACACAAAACTAAAGTCATTTCAAATGGCAACTTTCTGGCTTTAAGAAACACTAAGCGGTTTCTTACAGTTCGGTCACAGACGTTGACTCCAGTTTCCTCCCATTCGTTCGTCATTTGTTTTGTTGTGCATTTTCGATTTTTGAGACATATTGCTTTAAGTTTTCTGTCTTGACGCTTTGATGTCTTCCTTGGTCTACCAGTATGTTTGCCTTTAACAACCTTCCCATGTTTGTATTTGGTCCAGAGTTTAGACACAGCTGACTGTGAACAACCAACATCTTTTGCAACATTGCGTGATGATTTACCCTCTTTTAAGAGTTTGATAATCCTCTCCTTTGTTTCAATTGATATCTCTCGTGTTGGAGCCATGATTCATGTCAGTCCACTTGGTGCAACAGCTCTCCAAGGTGTGATCACTCCTTTTTAGATGCAGACTAACGAGCAGATCTGATTTGATACAGGTGTTAGTTTGGGGGATGAAAACTTACAGGGTGATTCCATAATTTATTCCTCAGAATTGAGTGAGTCCATATTTTTTTCCCTCTGCTTGGTCTAAAAAAGTAACCGTTACTGACTGCCACAATTTTTTTTTCCTGATTTCTTATAGTGTTCAGCGCCGCCGTTCGGCATAAGCAGACTATGCAGCCTGCGTGGGGCACCAACCATGTTGCACTAGTTTGCAGGGCCTCCAATTGACTGAAAAATGTGTTGAAATTATTACATTATTACCAGTGATGCCGGTAATGTGTTACTCTAATCTAACCACTTTTTTTGTAACGAGTAATCTAACGCGTTAATCTTTCCAAATGAGTAATCAGATTAAAGTTACTTCTCCAAGTCACTGTGCGTTATTATTTTTGCATTGTGGGTCGATAGCAGCATTAAACTTGGTCCTTGGGCAGGAAGTCGGAGTTGGACTGAACTGCCCACTTTAAGCGGGCTGTGAGCTTTTCATCAGCTAGGCTCGTCCTCACCTCTTAAAGCACGGTGAAAACAGCACACCTGCACTGAGCTTTACAAAGTCGTTTTTATGCTTTATTTTTCTCCTTTATTTAGAATTCTGAGCTGAGCCGCTCCATATCGTCTCGTTAAAAACAGCTGATCCTCCGCTACGTGTCAACAACTAACACTATTTTCCACTCAAATGCACCTAAGTTCTCTTTCTGAGGACCACATGATGTGAAAACACAATAAAACTTTCTTACCTGTAAATCCGGTCATGTTTTCTGCATAAATAAATGTTATCCATTCTTTGTGCTCAAACGCCAAAGCAGGGGCGAATCCAGATGGAATGGGGGCGTGGGGGAGGGATGTGCTCCCCCCCCACAACACCCCTAGATTAAAGGTCCAGTTTTGAAGCCGTTTTTTTACTACAACTACTAATACTACTTAAAATAATAATTTTTGACAAGTAAAATGTTTATAGAGAATTTAAATGTTAGAAAAATGTTAGAATTTAATAGTTACATTTATAAACAATGTAGGTTAGAAATTGCAAGTTTTACTGTTACAGTGCTGTCAACAGTTAAATATGAGGTCAAGAAAGATTATTTTCCTTTTTATTAAACAAGTATTTGTTTTCATTGAAGTCAAGAAAGGGTGACTATAAAGTGAGTTTTGGCAAAACAAGTATCATTGTCATGTTGAGGTGGCAGAGGGTTGTTGTCGGCAGCTGGGGAAAGTAACTAAAAAAGTAACTAGTAATCTAACTTGGTTACTTTTACAATTGAGTAATCAGTAAACTAAGTTACTTTTTCAAGGAGTAATCAGTAATCGGTAATTGGATTACTTTATCAAAGTAACTGTGGCAACACTGATTATTACATTTCAAAATCAATATGAATTATTTATGAATAGGCCCATCATTTTTGTTTTTAAACATTGTGTAGGCCCCTACCCCATTACTTAATTGGGGCAAATTAACAGTTTTTTTTTTGCCTAATATAAAGCCCCCATCCACCCCCGCCCCGATTCCCTTTATTTTTACAGCCCTGTTTGCGTCTTTCTCTGTTCGCTGTGTCGCCTAACCAGGGTTGCCAGATGTGACGATTTCCAGTCCAATAAATGCTCAAAAATGCATGGAGGCACTAAATCCTGCGCAATTTGAACTGATTTTTAAAATGTGTGTGGCAATTCTGTACAAAAAACTCGTCCAGTGCCATATTTTTACCCTAAACAAACAAATTGGATGGGAAAACACCCAATCTGGCAACCCTGCGCCTAACTGAAGTAGCACTGCTAGCCCACATTCGATTCTGACACGAGACGACAAGTTGCCACTATGCCACAATTAAACAATGAACTGACAGCAGGAGTCTGGAGCTGAAAAATGGAGGAAAAAGAAACAAAAAGATGATGCCCGTGCATCCCTTGCTGGTAAGTACGTGTTAAAGGTTTAAATTGTTTTGATTACTTAATGTTCAGTGGTGCTGCTTAAGCTAGGTTGCATTGGCTTTGCTGATTTGATGTAGCTTTAAACAATAAACTTAAACGCTTTAATAAATAGTAATGGTTTGAGTAGAACTTTTGTGTGTGTGTGTGTGTGTGTGTGTGGGGGGGGGTTTCTCTTGTATGGGGGTGGGGGGGGCCTCCCTGACCAGTTATGCTTAGGGCCTCCAAAACCTTAGCAGCGGCCCTGATAGTGTTTCTTAAAGCCAGAAAGTTGCCATTTGAAATGACTTTAGTTTTGTGTCATGTCTGTGATCTGCTTTTTTTCTACAAAATTAAACAACTGAATGAACATCCTCCGAGGCCGGTGATTCCATCATTTTTGCCAGGGGTTGTAGTAGTGAAGGCGAATCGAGAATATTCATGAAAACAGACAAATTTCAAAATATCATTGTCCTGATTACAGAAACAAAGTTTCTGTGGAATAACAGCTATTTTCTATTTATTTAAGGCAGAACAGGTTAGGAAAACACACTGTGTACCCAGGAACAAAACAAAAATAAAAATTTATTACATAGTGTAATGCAGCCCAGTCTCACTTTTTTTTTTCTCGTACTCCCGTCATGAAATGTGTCAAATTTTTGTGACGGAGTTTTTTTTAACTCAATATTACACTCCCCACTCCTTCCCCCAACCCTAACCTTAACCCCCCGCTTCACTTTTAATTTCGTGCAGCCATCGTGGAATGAATTAGAATGAATTTGTGCTGCTGTGATGAAAATGAGGCACTTTTCGTCATAGTATCACGAACCAGTAGATTAATGTATATTTCGTGCTGCTGAATCACAACTTGCCGTGAGACCAGGTTGAATAATGCATTCACTCTCTTCAAATGGTTTGTTCGCTGTTACCTCTGATCACCTCACACACATACGGAGCACCCTGAGGGCGCTGACCCCACCTCCTCCTGCACAGAGCATGAAACTACAGGGACACAGTCTGTGGACATGAGCAGTGCAGCTTTCTGCTATATTGTCTTATGGCAGGGGTAGGCAACCTGTTCCAGAAAGAGCCATGAGGGTGCAGGTTTTCTTTGCAGCCACTGACTCCACCAGGTGATTTCACTGATTAACTGATTCCATCTGCTCAAAGTGATATTAATCAGCTACAAACTCAAAACTATGATTTTCAGAGCGCTTTAACAATCCTGTGAATCACTAAACTAGTATTTAGTTGTATAACCACAGTTTTTCATGATTTCGTCACATCTGCGAGGCATTAATTTTGTTGGTTTGGAACCAAGATTTTGCTGGTTTACTAGTGTGCTTGGGGTCATTGTCTTGTTGAAACACCCATTTCAAGGGCATGTCCTCTTCAGCATAAGGCAACATGACCTCTTCAAGTATTTTGACATATCCAAACTGATCCATGATACCTGGTATGCCATATATAGGAGAAACATGCCCATATCATGATGCTTGCACCACCATGCTTCACTGTCTTCACTGTGAACTGTGGCTTGAATTCAGAGTTTGGGGGTCGTCTCACAAACTGTCTGCGGCCCTTGGACCCAAAAATAACAATTTTACTCTCATCAGTCCACAAAATATTCCTCCATTTCTCTTTAGGCCAGTTGATGTGTTCTTTGGCAAATTGTAACCTCTTCTGCACGTCTTTTATTTAACAGAGGGACTTTGTGGGGGATAAATTAGCTTCACACAGGCGTCTTCTAACTGTCACAGCACTTACAGGTAACTCCAGACTGTCTTTGATCATCCTGGAGCTGATCTATGGGTGAGCCTTTGCCATTCTGGTTATTCTTCTGTCCATTTTGATGGTTGTTTTCCGTTTTCTTCCACGCGTCTTTTTTTTTTTTGTGTCCATTTTAAAGCATTGGAGATCATTGTAGATGAACAGTGTATAATTTTTTGCACCTGCGTATAAGTTTTTAATGACAGCCATCTCCCCAGTGCCTTTACCTGACCTGCAGCCCCATATCATCAATGACTGTGGAAAAGTACATCTCATTGGAACAGCACCAAACAAAAGTTCCAGCATCATCACCTTGCCCAATGCAGATTCGAGATTCATCACTGAATATGACTTTCATCCAGTCATCCACAGTCCACAATTGCTTTTCCTTAGCCCATTGTAACCTTGTTTTTTTGTGTTTAGGTGTTAATGATGGCTTTCGTTTAGCTTTCCTGTATGTAAATCCCATTTCCTTTAGGCGGTTTCTTACAGTTCGGTCACAGACGTTGACTCCAGTTTCCTCCCATTCGTTCCTCATTTGTTTTGTTGTGCATTTTCGATTTTTGAGACATATTGCTTTAAGTTTTCTGTCGTGACGCTTTGATGTCTTCCTTGGTCTACCAGTATGTTTGCCTTTAACAACCTTCCCATGTTGTTTGTGTTTGCTCCAGAGTTTAGACACAGCTGACTGTGAACAACCAACATCTTTTGCAACATTGCGTGATGATTTACCCTCTTTTAAGAGTTTGATAATCCTCTCCTTTGTTTCAATTGACATGTCTTGTGTTGGATCCATGATTCATGTCAGTCCACTTGGTGCAACAGCTCTCCAAGGTGTGATCACTCCTTTTTAGATGCAGACTAACGAGCAGATCTGATCTGATGCAGGTGTTAGTTTTGGGGATGAAAATTGACAGAGTGATTCCATAATTTATTCCTCAGAATTGAGTGAGTCCATATTTTTTTCCCTCTGCTTGGTCTAAAAAAGTAACCGTTACTGACTGCCACAATTTTTTTTCCTGATTTCTTATAGTGTTTCTTAAAGCCAGAAAGTTGCCATTTGAAATGACTTTAGTTTTGTGTCATGTCTGTGATCTGCTTTTTTTCTACAAAATTAAACAACTGAATGAACATCCTCCGAGGCCGGTGATTCCATCATTTTTGCCAGGGGTTGTACTTTGATATAAATTGTGTGTGATTCGGGCTGATCTATTCTGGAAAGGCATTTTATGAAGAAAGGATTGATCAAGAGAAATTGACTTCAGTCTCACAAATAAAGACCTTTATTTTGAAAGAAATCTAACAAATTAAGAACACAACAAATCATGACTGTAACATTATGTTAACAAATCATGACTGTAACATTATGTTAACAAATCATGACTGTAACATTATGTTAACAAATCATGACTGTAACATTATGTTAACAACACATGACTGTAACATTATGTTAACAACACATGACTGTAACATTGTTAACAACACATGACTGTAACATTATGTTAACAACACATGACTGTAACATTATGTTAACAACACATGACTGTAACATTGTTAACAACACATGACTGTAACATTGTTAACAACACATGACTGTAACATTGTTAACAACACATGACTGTAACATTGTTAACAACACATGACTGTAACATTGTTAACAACACATGACTGTAACATTGTTAACAACACATGACTGTAACATTATGTTAACAACACATGACTGTAACATTATGTTAACAACACATGACTGTAACATTATGTTAACAACACATGACTGTAACATTATGTTAACAACACATGACTGTAACATTGTTAACAACACATGACTGTAACATTGTTAACAACACATGACTAACATTGTTAACAACACATGACTGTAACATTATGTTAACAACACATGACTGTAACATTATGTTAACAACACATGACTGTAACATTATGTTAACAACACATGACTGTAACATTATGTTAACAACACATGACTGTAACATTATGTTAACAACACATGACTGTAACATTATGTTAACAACACATGACTGTAACATTGTTAACAACACATGACTGTAACATTATGTTAACAACACATGACTGTAACATTATGTTAACAACACATGACTGTAACATTATGTTAACAACACATGACTGTAACATTATGACGTTAACAACACATGACTGTAACATTATGTTAACAACACATGACTGTAACATTATGTTAACAACACATGACTGTAACATTGTTAACAACACATGACTGTAACATTATGTTAACAACACATGACTGTAACATTATGACGTTAACAACACATGACTGTAACATTATGACGTTAACAGCACATGACTGTAACATTATGACGTTAACAGCACATGACTGTAACACATCGCGACTGTAACATTATGACGTTAACAAAACAACACATCGCGACTGTAACATAATGTTAAACAGAAAATTGCTCTTCCTAAAAACAAATAACATTCACTAATTGTGAGTGTCATGATTGAAAATGCCAATTGAAAATGTGTGGCACATTATGAAGCACAAAATACAACAACGGAGACCTGGTCTGTTGAACAACTGAAGTTCAAGCAAGAATGGGAAAGAATTCCACCTACAAAGCTTCAACAGTTAGTGTCCTCAGTTCCCAAACGCTTATTGAGTGTTGTTAGAAGGAAAGGTGATGTAACACAGTGGTAAACATACCACTGTCCCAGCTTTTTGAAACATGTTGCAGGCATCCATTTCAAAATGAGCAAATATTTGCACAAAAACAATAGTTTATCAGTTTGAACATTAAATATCAATCAATCAATCAATTTTATTTATATAGCGACAAATCACAACAAACAGTTGCCCCAAGGCGCTTTATATTGTAAGGCAAGGCCATACAATAATTACGTAAAAACCCCAACGGTCAAAACGACCCCCTGTGAGCAAGCACTTGGCGACAGTGGGAAGGAAAAACTCCCTTTTAACAGGAAGAAATATCTTGTCTTTGTGGTGTATTCAGTTGAATATAGGTTGAAGAGGATTTGCAAATCATTGTATTCTGTTTTTATTTACATTTCACATAACGTCCCAACTTCATTGGAATTGGGGTTGTATTATTGCTAATGATGTCCTGTTTGATCTAAAACCATATTGGTTATTGGAGAATTTGTGCTTTTCAATGAATTTATTCAATCTATTATTAAAGTGTTTTTCTTGTATTCTGGAAAATTTTGCAAGTAAAGACACAGATCTGTAGTTATTAAAATGATGTTTGTTCCCAGTTTTGTACAGTGGAATGACTGGCTATTTTCATCTTGTTTGGGGAAATGAACCAGTTTGAAATGATAAATTACAGATGTATGTTAAAGGTTTTGAGATCAATGACCTGTTTTACTGTTGTCATATCAGTGTCATTATAATCAGTTCATGTTTTGTTTTTACATTTTTAACATCATCTAATATTTCTTTCTTTTCCACCGCTTTGGGAAACATTGAGGTACAGTTTCGTCAGTGGCGAATGCTGGTCTTTCAAGGAGGGTACGCTCAGTTTCGGCCTCCATCATAAAATGTGTCGGTTTATTTATAAGTAAATTCTACCCTCCGTTCCTTTTCAAGAAAATGATCTGTGACCCTGTCGTACCAACAAGACGTCTTTTCCAGAGACTTGACTAGTGTCTTCTCAGTGGCCAGCAGAGCTAGGCTGCTTAAATGGCCTTGGCCCATGGTGTTGCGGGTGGAAGACTTGAGCCACTTTAAACAGGAGAAGCTCCTCTCTACACCTGCAGATGTAGCTCCAGTCGTTGCCACTAATGACAATAGCTTGTACACCTGAGGCATTGCACTGTCCAACACCATGTCTTTCAGAAACAGCAAGAAATCACATAGCTTTCCCCTGTTGCCCTGCAAGTCCTGGTTTGAATATAGGACTTGAAGTTCAGACCTCAGTCTCCCTGAATCAAAGAACTGGCTAAAACTTTTCAGGACACTCTGAAATACCTCCTCTGGAAACACTTATCTCATCAAATTTCCCTGGATTGACCAATTCCAAGAAGCGCAGACTTTACAAATTTGCAAAACGCCGAGGTAGCTGCTCTGTGAGATTGTCTAGGATGGCCATGTACAGCTTTCTGTAGCGCTCCTTGGGATCTTGATTTATTCTGCCTTACAGAAACCTGGTTACCAGCAGGATGAATATGTTAGCTTAAATGAGTCAACACCCCTGAGTCACACTAACTGTCAGAACGCTCGTAGCATGGGCCGAGGCGGAGGATTAGCAGCAATCTTCCATTCCAGCTTATTAATTAATCAAAAACCCAGACAGAGCTTTAATTCATTTGAAAGTTTGACTCTTAGTCTTGTCCATCCAAATTGGAAGTCCCAAAAACCAGTTTTATTGTTATCTATCGTCCTTCTGGTTGTTACTGTGAGTTTCTCTGTGAATTTTCAGACCTTTTGTCTGACTTAGTGCTTAGCTCAGATAAGATAATTATAGTGGGCGATTTTAACATCCACACAGATGCTGAGAATGACAGCCTCAACACTGCATTTAATCTATTGTTAGACTCAATTGGCTTTGCTCAAAATGTAAATGAGTCCACCCACCACTTTAATCATATCTTAGATCTTGTTCTGACTTATGGTATGGAAATAGAAGACTTAACAGTATTCCCTGAAAACTCCCTTCTGTCTGATCATTTCTTAATAACATTTACATTTACTCTGATGGACTACCCAGCAGTGGGGAATAAGTTTCATTACACTAGAAGTCTTTCAGAAAGCGCTGTAACTAGGTTTAAGGATATGATTCTTTCTTTATGTTCTCTAATGCCATATACCAACACAGTGCAGAGTAGCTACCTAAACTCTGTAAGTGAGAGAGAGTATCTCGTCAGTAGTTTTACATCCTCATTGAAGACAACTTTGGATGCTGTAGCTCCTCTGAAAAAGAGAGCTTTAAATCAGAAGTGCCTGACTCCGTGGTATAACTCACAAACTCGCAGCTTAAAGCAGATAACCCGTAAGTTGGAGAGGAAATGGCGTCTCACTAATTTAGAAGATCTTCACTTAGCCTGGAAAAAGAGTCTGTTGCTCTATAAAAAAGCCCTCCGTAAAGCTAGGACATCTTACTACTCATCACTAATTGAAGAAAATAAGAACAACCCCAGGTTTCTTTTCAGCACTGTAGCCAGGCTGACAAAGAGTCAGAACTCTATTGAGCTGAGTATTCCATTAACTTTAACTAGTAATGACTTCATGACTTTCTTTGCTAATAAAATTTTAACTATTAGAGAAAAAATTACTCATATCCATCCCAAAGACGTATCGTTATCTTTGGCTGCTTTCAGTGATGCCGGTATTTGGTTAGACTCTTTCTCTCAGATTGTTCTGAGTTATTTTCATTAGTTACTTCATCCAAACCATCAATATGTCTATTAGACCCCATTCCTACCAGGCTGCTCAAGGAAGCCCTACCATTATTTAATGCTTCGATCTTAAATATGATCAATCTATCTTTGTTAGTTGGCTATGTACCACAGGCTTTTAAGGTGGCAGTAATTAAACCATTACTTAAAAAGCCATCACTTGACCCAGCTATCTTAGCTAATTATAGGCCAATCTCCAACCTTCCTTTTCTCTCAGAAATTCTTGAAAGGGTAGTTGTAAAACAGCTAACTGATCATCTGCAGAGGAATGGTCTATTTGAAGAGTTTCAGTCAGGTTTTAGAATTCATCATAGTACAGAAACAGCATTAGTGAAGGTTACAAATGATCTTCTTATGGCCTCGGACAGTGGACTCATCTCTGTGCTTGTTCTGTTAGACCTCAGTGCTGCTTTTGATACTGTTGACCATAAAATTTTATTACAGAGATTAGAGCATGCCATAGGTATTAAAGGCACTGCGCTGTGGTGGTTTGAATCATATTTGTCTAATAGATTACAATTTGTTCATGTAAATGGGGAATCTTCTTCACAGACTAAAGTTAATTATGGAGTTCCACAAGGTTCTGTGCTAGGACCAATTTTATTCACTTTATACATGCTTCCCTTAGGCAGTATTATTAGACGGTATTGCTTAAATTTTCATTGTTACGCAGATGATACCCAGCTTTATCTATCCATGAAGCCAGAGGACACACACCAATTAGCTAAACTGCAGGATTGTCTTACAGACATAAAGACATGGATGACCTCTAATTTCCTGCTTTTAAACTCAGATAAAACTGAAGTTATTGTACTTGGCCCCACAAATCTTAGAAACATGGTGTCTAACCAGATCCTTACTCTGGATGGCATTACCCTGACCTCTAGTAATACTGTGAGAAATCTTGGAGTCATTTTTGATCAGGATATGTCATTCAGTGCACATATTAAACAAATATGTAGGACTGCTTTTTTGCATTTACGCAATATCTCTAAAATTAGAAAGGTCTTGTCTCAGAGTGATGCTGAAAAACTAATTCATGCATTTATTTCCTCTAGGCTGGACTATTGTAATTCATTATTATCAGGTTGTCCTAAAAGTTCCCTAAAAAGCCTTCAGTTAATTCAAAATGCTGCAGCTAGAGTACTGACGGGGACTAGAAGGAGAGAGCATATCTCACCCATATTGGCCTGTCTTCATTGGCTTCCTGTTAATTTCTAGAATAGAATTTAAAATTCTTCTTCTTACTTTAAGGTTTTGAATAATCAGGTCCCATCTTATCTTAGGGACCTCGTAGTACCATATCACCCCAATTGTTTTAGCACTGTTGTCGTGCGTTGCCTGTGCTGCTCCACAGCCTGTCCAGTGGATTTTTATTTTTATTTTATTTTATTTTTTAGCACTGTTGTTGTGCGTTACCTGTGCTGCTCCACAGCCTGTCTAGTGGATTTTTATTTTATTTTAGCACTGTTGTCGTGCGTTGCTTGTGCTGCTCCACAGCCTGTCTAGTGTCGGATTCCCTGTTTGGGAATCCGCTAGCTTAGCGTAGCTACTAGCTCTTAGCCGTTTTAGCATGGCGGCTTCTCCTGTCTCTCCCGTACTTTTCTGCTCTGGGTGTGAAATGTTTAGTTATTCCTCGGCCTCTTTTAGCAGTAACGGTACTTGTAATAAGTGCAGCTTATTCGTAGCTTTGGAGGCCAGGCTGGGCGAATTGGAGGCTCGGCTCCGCACCGTGGAAAATTCTACAGCTAGCCAGGCCCCTGTAGTCGGTGCGGACCAAGGTAGCTTAGCCGCCGTTAGTTCCCCCCTGGCAGACCCCGTGCAGTCGGGAAGGCAGGCTGACTGGGTGACTGTGAGGAGGAAGCGTAGCCCTAAACAGAAGCCCCGTGTACACCGTCAACCCGTTCACATCTCTAACCGTTTTTCCCCACTCGACGATACACTCGCCGAGGATCAAACTCTGGTTATTGGCGACTCTGTTTTGAGAAATGTGAAGTTAGCGACACCAGCAACCATTGTCAATTGTCTTCCGGGGGCCAGAGCAGGCGACATCGAAGGACATTTGAAATTGCTGGCTAAGGCTAAGCGTAAATTTGGTAAGATTGTAATTCACGTCGGCAGTAATGACACTCGGTTACGCCAATCGGAGGTCACTAAAATTAACATTGAATCGGTGTGTAACTTTGCAAAAACAATGTCGGACTCTGTTGTTTTCTCTGGGCCCCTCCCCAATCAGACCGGGAGTGACATGTTTAGCCGCATGTTCTCCTTGAATTGCTGGCTGTCTGAGTGGTGTCCAAAAAATGAGGTGGGCTTCATTGATAATTGGCAAAGCTTCTGGGGAAAACCTGGTCTTGTTAGGAGAAACGGCATCCATCCCACTTTAGAGGGAGCAGCTCTCATTTCTAGAAATCTGGCCAATTTTTTGGGATCCTCCAAACTGTGACTGTCTAGCGTTGGGACCAGGAGGCAGAGCTGTGGTCTTATACACCTCTCTGCAGCTTCTCTCCCCCTGCCATCCCCCTATTACCCCATCCCCGTAGAGACGGTGCCTGCTCCCAGACCACCAATAACTAGCAAAAATCTATTTAAGCATAAAAATTCAAAAAGAAAAAATAATATAGCACCTTCAATTGCACCACAGACTAAAACAGTTAAATGTGGTCTATTAAACATTAGGTCTCTTTCTTCTAAGTCCCTGTTGGTAAATGATATAATAATTGATCAACGTATTGATTTATTCTGCCTAACAGAAACTTGGTTACAGCAGGATGAATATGTTAGTTTAAATGAGTCAACACCCCCGAGTCACACTAACTGTCAGAATGCTCGTAGCACGGGCCGGGGCGGAGGATTAGCAGCAATCTTCCATTCCAGCTTATTAATTAATCAAAAACCTAGACAGAGCTTTAATTCATTTGAAAGCTTGTCTCTTAGTCTTGTCCATCCAAATTGGAAGTCCCAAAAACCAGTTTTATTTGTTATTATCTATCGTCCACCTGGTCGTTACTGTGAGTTTCTCTGTGAATTTTCAGACCTTTTGTCTGACTTAGTGCTTAGCTCAGATAAGATAATTATAGTGGGCGATTTTAACATCCACACAGATGCTGAGAATGACAGCCTCAACACTGCATTTAATCTATTATTAGACTCTATCGGCTTTGCTCAAAAAGTAAATGAGTCCACCCACCACTTTAATCATATTTTAGATCTTGTTCTGACTTATGGTATGGAAATAGAAGACTTAACAGTATTCCCTAAAAACTCCCTTTTGTCTGATCATTTTTTAATAACATTGACATTTACCCTGATGGACTACCCTGCAGTGGGGAATAAGTTTCATTACACTAGAAGTCTTTCAGAAAGCGCTGTAACTAGGTTTAAGGATATGATTCCTTCTTTATGTTCTCTAATGTCATATACCAACACAGAGCAGAGTAGCTACCTAAACTCTGTAAGGGAGTTAGAGTATCTTGTCAATAGTTTTACATCCTCATTGAAGACAACTTTGGATGCTGTAGCTCCTCTGAAAAAGAGAGCTTTAAATCAGAAGTGTCTGACTCCGTGGTATAACTCACAAACTCGTAGCTTAAAGCAGATAACCCGTAAGTTGGAGAGGAAATGGCGTCTCACTAATTTAGAAGATCTTCACTTAGCCTGGAAAAAGAGTTTGTTGCTCTATAAGAAAGCCCTTCGTGAAGCTAGGACATCTTTCTACTCATCACTAATTGAAGAAAATAAGAACAACCCCAGGTTTCTTTTCAGCACTGTAGCCAGGCTGACAAAGAGTCAGAGCTCTATTGAGCTGAGTATTCCATTAACTTTAACTAGTAATGACTTCATGACTTTCTTTGCTAACAAAATTTTGACTATTAGAGAAAAAATTACTCATAACCATCCCAAAGATGTATCGTTATCTTTGGCTGCTTTCAGTGATGCCGGTATTTGGTTAGACTCTTTCTCTCCGATTGTTCTGTCTGAGTTATTTTCATTAGTTACTTCATCCAAACCATCAACATGCTTATTAGACCCCATTCCTGCCAGGCTGCTCAAGGAAGTCCTACCATTATTTAATGCTTCAATCTTAAATATGATCAATCTATCTTTGTTAGTTGGTTATGTACCACAGGCCTTTAAGGTGGCAGTAATTAAACCATTACTTAAAAAGCCATCACTTGACCCAGCTATCTTAGCTAATTATAGGCCAATCTCCAACCTTCCTTTTCTCTCAAAGATTCTTGAGAAGGTAGTTGTAAAACAGCTAACTGATCACCTGCAGAGGAATGGTCTATTTGAAGAGTTTCAGTCAGGTTTTAGAATTCATTATAGTACAGAAACAGCATTAGTGAAGGTTACAAATGATCTTCTTATGGCTTCGGACAGTGGACTTATCTCTGTGCTTGTTCTGTTGGACCTCAGTGCTGCTTTTGATACTGTTGACCATAAAATTTTATTACAGAGATTAGAGCATGTCATAGGTATTAAAGGCATTGCGCTGCGGTGGTTTGAATCATATTTGTCTAATAGATTACAGTTTGTTCATGTAAATGGGGAATCTTCTTCACAGACTAAAGTTAATTATGGAGTTCCACAAGGTTCTGTGCTAGGACCAATTTTATTCACTTTATACATGCTTCCCTTGGGCAGTATTATTAGACGGTATTGCTTAAATTTTCATTGTTACGCAGATGATACCCAGCTTTATCTATCCATGAAGCCAGAGGATACGCACCAATTAGCTAAACTGCAGGATTGTCTTACAGACATAAAGACATGGATGACCTCTAATTTCCTGCTTTTAAACTCAGATAAAACTGAAGTTATTGTACTTGGCCCCACAAATCTTAGAAGCATGGTGTCTAACCAGATCGTTACTCTGGATGGCATTTCCCTGATCTCTAGTAATACTGTGAGAAATCTTGGAGTTATTTTTGATCAGGATATGTCATTCAAAGCGCATATTAAACAAATATGTAGGACTGCCTTTTTGCATTTACGCAATATCTCTAAAATCAGAAAGGTCTTGTCTCAGAGTGATGCTGAAAAACTAATTCATGCATTTATTTCCTCTAGGCTGGACTATTGTAATTCATTATTATCAGGTTGTCCTAAAAGTTCCCTAAAAAGCCTTCAGTTGGTTCAGAATGCTGCAGCTAGAGTACTGACGGGGACTAGCAGGAGAGAGCATATCTCACCCGTGTTGGCCTCCCTTCATTGGCTTCCTGTTAATGCTAGAATAGAATTTAAAATTCTTCTTCTTACTTATAAGGTTTTGAATAATCAGGTCCCATCTTATCTTAGGGACCTCGTAGTACCATATTACCCCATTAGAGCGCTTCGCTCTCAGACTGCGGGCTTACTTGTAGTTCCTAGGGTTTGTAAGAGTAGAATGGGAGGCAGAGCCTTCAGCTTTCAGGCTCCTCTCCTGTGGAACCAGCTCCCAATTCAGATCAGGGAGACAGATACCCTCTCTACTTTTAAGATTAGGCTTAAAACTTTCCTTTTCGCTAAGGCTTATAGTTAGGGCTGGATCGGGTGACCCTGGACCATCCCTTGGTTATGTTGCTTTAGACGTAGACTGTGTTTCATAATTATTGTATGGCCTTGCCTTGCAATGTGGAGCGCCTTGGGGCAACTGTTTGTTGTGATTTGGCGCTATACAAGAAAAAAAGTTGATTGATTGATTGAATAGAGCGCTTCGCTCTCAGACTGCAGGCTTACTTGTAGTTCCTAGGGTTTGTAAGAGTAGAATGGGAGGCAGAGCCTTCAGCTTTCAGGCTCCTCTCCTGTGGAACCAGCTCCCAATTCAGATCAGGGAGACAGACACCCTCTCTACTTTTAAGATTAGGCTTAAAACTTTCCTTTTTGCTAAAGCTTATAGTTAAGGCTGGATCAGGTGACCCTGAACCATCCCTTAGTTATGCTGCTATAGACGTAGACTGCTGGGGGGTTCCCATGATGCACTGTTTCTTTCTCTTTTTGCTCTGTATGCACCACTCTGCATTTAATCATTAGTGATCGATTTCTGCTCCCCTCCACAGCATGTCTTTTTCCTGGTTCTCTCCCTCAGCCCCAACCAGTCCCAGCAGAAGACTGCCCCTCCCTGAGCCTGGTTCTGCTGGAGGTTTCTTCCTGTTAAAAGGGAGTTTTTCCTTCCCACTGTTGCCAAGTGCTTGCTGACAGGGGGTCGTTTTGACCGTTGGGGTTTTACATAATTATTGTATGGCCTTGCCTTACAATATAGAGCACCTTGGGGCAACTGTTTGTTGTGATTTGGCGCTATATAAAAAAATTGATTTGTTTATTGAATACCACTTATTGATTTATCCTCAAGTTTGTTAGTGTATATGTTGTCAGTCAAGGTGGCACAATGGGGGATTTTCAAGATCCTGCTAGACAACGCCTACGCGCATGCGTGATGATGTCACAACTCTATCCAGTTAGGGAGACGCGGTTTCTTTCAATAGCAAGAACTGTCAATAAAAACTTTCTTGTGTGGTTGGAGTTATGTGTACGGTAGGAATTAGGGATGGATACCTTTCACATTTGAACCGATATGGTACTGATACAGGTCTGCAACGGTACCAATTTTCTGTACTTTTATGCATTGTTTTTGAAATAAAATCTAAAAAAAAAAATTACAATTTCACAGATTTATTTCTGACCAACATTCTGCCAAGAATGTTGGTATTTTGGTTGTTGTACTTTCCTAGTAATGAAGCCCCGGTCACACGGCACTAACGAAGGATACTAAAGCCAAACCCAAACAATAAATCTGGGCGTACGTTGACTTTCAGAGACATCATTTAACTGTCGTCCAGCTTTGTTCATGCATGAATCCCTAAGGTTAGACCTTACTCCTGTGAAGCGCCTTGAGGCAACTTTTTTTGTGATTTGGTGCAATATAAATAAAATAAAATTAATTGAATATTGCCTCTTCTGCAAAGGTATTGTCATTACCAAAAAACCTCTATCCAGGGACCTTTTGACTCCATACACCTTTCCCAGACCTCTCTCAATCTCAAAGGGTTAGGATAAACACCGCTGTCATGTTAAATATCTCTCTACCAAATATAGACATCACCTTGACTGCTGAGCCCAGGAACTCATAAAAGCCTAGAGCTTTACCTTGATCCAGGGCATTCACAAACCAAGATGTTCTGACTCCTCACTTGGCTTTCCAAGCCATAGGCTTGCACGATATGATGTGTATGCACACACACACGGCACACGACAGACGGTTGTACGCACAGCCTCTCCAGCCTTGTGTGTGTGTATAATGTTCATGCAAGATGTTGGACTTGGGAGGTTGAATGAAGTTGGACAACAGTCATTCGGAATGCTGATGGTACAGGAATTACGCAAAAATGATGAGAAACAGTCAAGACAGAAAGCAAAATCCCTGCTGCAGTGTGTGAAAACTTGGTCAAGAACTACAGGAAATGTCTGACCTCTGTAATGGCAGTGTTGTTAAGCTCTGTTTTTGTAGGGGGTCAGATACTTATTTTATGCAATAAAATACAAATTAATTATTTAAAAAATCATACAATGTGATTTTCTGGATTTTTTTTATTTTTTTTATTCTGTCTCTCACAGTTGAAGTGTACCTACGTAGGTAAAAGAGCATACATAAAGTAAATACATTTTTTTTTCTTGGATTAAAACCATTTCTCTGCTGAACACCATACACCTGTGTGACTGACTGGTGATGTAATTGTGATGATTGATGTGAGTGAAGTCCAAGACACATCCAGTGACTCAGAAATGTGTCCTTCCCTTCGCCCCTCCAAACAAAACCGTGTGTAAAAGTCACACTTTACAGTAAATTCATCAGTTTGCCAGAAGCTACCCCCCTTTTTTTTCACTATATGAAGACAGTTTTTTTGCTCTTCTCTGATGATCACTTTGCACGTTTAATTCAGTATTCTGACAATAGAAAATGTATTTTGTACATATTTTAAAATCTGGTCTTAAAATTCAGAGGTGCCAATAACTCTGCCCAGCACGGCCGTTGGAAGGTTGAGTGGAGTTTTTGTATTTCACCCCCAAATTCATGTCAAATGACGGGAGCTTTCTCTTGAAGAACCAAAGGTTTTAAATGTGTATTTTGTCTGTCTATTTATGGGTTTTCTGACATAAAAGTGGGTTGGGACTCTCCCATTGGCTGTCTTTGACACATCTTGGTGACAAAATATCATCAGGTTTTCCTATGCAATTGTGACAAGTGGAGAAAATGGGAAAATGTTGTCTTTAGTGTTATGTGTCGGACGCAGCTCGGAGAACCGACCAGCGTTTGAAGGACCCAGTATGAAATAAGCAGAGCACGGTACAAAGGCTAACTGAATTTAATACATAACAGTGATACAAAAAACAACAAAAGAAAGTGCGGTCTGGCGTGGTGCGCTCCCAGCAGCGCTAACGGTCCAGAGCCAGAAGCTGTTCGGACCCAAGGACCCCACCGACACCCCCCAGGTGGCCGCAACAAACCGAGTCTGTGAAAGAAGGAACCATTATGTGAGTCCACACTCTACACACAGAGAGAACACTTAAAGGTGTACAAACAGCAAACACTTCCTGGCTTGATTACTAATCAGCTTCCCAACCTGCAGGCATGGAACATCCAGTTCACAAAACTCCACTGCAGTGGAAGCCGATACATGACTAACATACAGCTCAATATAATAAAGGTGTGAGGGACACCACATTTACTGACTGTATAAATGTTAGTCACAAAATCTAACGTACCTCAGGAAGTGTGCTGACGAGCGTGAGACCTCACCCCCTCCTCTTTCACAGACCGTGCATCAAACCCTGGACGTTCTCTGCATCCACTGATGATGAGATGGCTCCCGAGACGACGATCTCACCCGTCTGGTCACAAGGTCGAGTCTCTGGCAAATCCACACTGTATACTCCAGTCTTAAATGCCACCATGTTCCAATCCATATAGATGCACCTCAGCTGTGAGTCCTGACGAGCCGCAGGTGATCAGGGTGAGGTCCTGATAACCTCAGCAACACAGCCACTCAGTCCCAAATGCAAGCCACCTGGAAGGAAAAACAAAAGACAGAAACAAAAAGGCAGCCAGGCCCCCCAGCCATACAACATTTAGTAGTAGTATGGAGCTGTGTGGTGTGCAGCTCCACGGCCTGCAGTGGCTGTTTCTCCACATCCTCTGGTGGAGAAGAACGGCCCATCTGGTCTGATGCTGTGTACACTGACACATGAATGCAGCATCAGAGCTCTTTCATGTGTCGGCAGCTGTGTGAGCTGAACACCAGGTGGTGAAAATGATGATTTTATTGCACTGGAGTAACTGGAGATGTATTTTCAAATTGTTCATCCATCTTAAGTATCATTTAAAGGCTCTTTCTGTGTTCCACTCTCTGTCTTAGCAAAGCACCATTGTGTGTCATAACCAAGTGGATCCCAATGGCTCCCGTTACCTTCTGGGGGACATGGAGGGACGTCTGTTCATGCTGCTCCTGGAGAAGGAGGAGCTGATGGACGGCACAGTGGTGCTCAAAGATCTGCACGTGGAACTGCTCGGAGAGGTGATTCATGTCTGAGGCTGTCTGTCTGTTGTTTTCTCAGGACTTACTAACACAGCCTTTTCTCTTGCTTGTCAGTATGTATCCTACATTTTGTTTTCTTTCTCTTCATACTGTATCATGATGGACATTTTAATGGAAGTTTTTTTCTTCTTGGAAATTTGTTCCAAGCACTCTGCTCAAGCAAACATGAGCAGGGGGACTGCATTAGCATGTTATATACAGAAACCACATTTTGAATTAAAGAACACATTTATGCTGATTGCATTAAGCCATTTTGCAATTTAAATCAAGTTTACAGCCCACACTGCATTGCCACAATAAATTTTGATGTAGCGCACTGTTATGGCCAAGAAAACCATTGCTATTGGTGATACAATCAGTGTGCTTTTGTTTTAGTGTGACCCATATCTATGGGCAGACAAATTGTGTTAATCTGGTCTTTAATTTAGATTAAACTAGGCATTGTCATCATGCATTTAAAAAGCAACAGGTTCAATTATGATCATTTCAGCTTGGTTCTCATTTTGCCAGGAAACCACAGAAAAGTTGTAAAAGACACTCAGTTTACCAGCAGTGAATCAAGTGCAGAAATTCCACAGCAAGTGCACACTATTTGCAGTGCTCTGGTCAATTTTCAACAGGGCACACACTCAGCATTATAATTTAATTTTAGCTTAAACTGTAACTGCATTAACTGTAGCTTATAGAGAAATGAACTGTAGGCAGTCATTTGAACTTTCTATGACTGGGAAAGAAATCACAGACTTGGAAAAGTTTAAACAGATTTTTAAAAGTCATTTCCACCATATGGGGGGGGGGGGGGGGGGGGGGGGGGGTCCTGACTGCTTTTGGGTTACAGCAAGTAACTTTGTGGTCTGAACTTTTACCAAACACTCAGAGTTCTGACACACAGGATCTGGAATCTAAAAATAACAATGGAGTTATTAAGTTTACATCTGTTTGTATTTGAAGAAGCAACTTGTAATCTTGTTTTGCTAAGTCCGTTTTATCTGCTTTACTGAGCGGTATGGGCCCTGTCTTGACGGCACGTGCTGAATGAGAGTTGCAATTGCTTTTGAAGCACATCCAGCTTCTGTTTAGAGGATCTCTGCACTGATATTTCCGTCTGATATCTCCATCTGATATCTCCATACAGACCGAGCAAGTGATGTTAATAATTAGTTTATTATATTGCTATATATATATAGGGGGTGGTGGCCAAGTGGTTAATGCGCTTGGTTTCAGTTCAGAAGGTTCCGGGTTCAAATCCCACCCCTGCCACATTTCTCCATGTAATGTGGAGTTGCGTCAGGAAGGGCATCCGGCATAAAACTTGTGCCAGTTCAACATGCAGATCCACCTTGGATTTGCTGTGGCGACCCCAAGTGCAAACAAGGGTGCAGCCGAAGGGACTTACTTACTATATTGCTATATATATATATATATATATATATATATATATATATATATAATAAACATACAAACTTACAGTATCGCCCAAATATGAAAGCTGCTGACGGCTCGTAATCCGACCTGTTATTCACTTCACTGTTGTGAAAGTGTAGGAACACGGACCCACAACAGGGGGCGTAAAAGAATGGGCAATGGATAAGCCAAACAGTAACAATTTAATGTTGTAAATTGTGCACAACGGAATACAGACAACAATCAGTTTGGGACTACAGTCAATTACACGTTGGGTGACGTGTGGGCAGGCTTGAGGATAGGAGACGCCCGTCCAGAACCGAACCGGATCCCACACGGCCCTCACCGCCAACGGACCTGAAGAACACCGTGCAGCTCCTGTCTAATCACTTATCTGGTTGGGGTGTGAAGCGAAGCCGTCGCTGATCACACCAAACGCCATTCCCACAAATAAGGAAAACACCACAGGAAAACGGCTGCAAAGAAGTTAAGATTATTACTCAATGTTAAGTTAGCAGAGAAATTACCTCCAAGGTAGCTGATTTCTCGGCGAGGAGGTGGAGTTGCAGTCCGGCCTTTATGGTGATGGTGATGAGTTGACTGAGTGACAGCTGGTGTTGATGAAGAGTGACAGCTGTCACTCCCAGTGGCTCCGGCGCCCTCTCGTGCTTGAAGCCCGCACTCCAAGCAGGGCGCCATCTGGTGGTGGTGGGCCAGCAGTACCTCCTCTTCAGCGGCCCACACAACAGGACCCCCTGGCGCCCGACCAGGCTTGTCCGGGTGCCGCCGGTAGAAGTCGACCAGGAGGGCCGGGTCCAGGATGAAGCTCCTCTTCACCCAGGAGCGTTCTTCAGGTCCATACCCCTCCCAGTCCACCAAATACTGGAACCCCCTGCCCTTTCGACGGACATCCAGGAGCCTGCGCACGGTCCAGGCAGGCTCTCCATCTATGATCCGGGCAGGAGGCGGCGCCGGTCCGGGGGTGCAGAGAGTTGATGTGTGGTAGGGTTTGATCCGTGAAACATGGAACACTGGATGAATCCGCAGTGAAGCTGGTAGCTTCAGCTTCACTGCGGCCGGACTGAGGACTTTGAGTATGGTAAAGGGTCCTATGTACCTGTCCTTGAGCTTCTGGGAATACACCTGCAGGGGGATGTCCTTTGTGGATAGCCAAACCTCCTGCCCGGGCTGGTATGCAGGGGCTGGGGAACGCCGGCGATCTGCATGGGCCTTAGCCCTCGTCCGGGCTCTGAGCAGGGCAGAGCAGGCGGTACGCCACACCCGACGGCACTTCCTCAGATGGGCCTGGACCGAGGGCACCCCGACCTCTCCCTCCACTAGCAGAAACAATGGGGGCTGGTACCCCAAACACACCTCAAACGGGGAGAGGCCGGTGGCAGATGAAACTTGGCTATTATGAGCATACTCGATCCAGGCCAGATGGTCACTCCAGGCCGTCGGGTGCGCGGAGGTCACGCAGCGGAGGGCCTGCTCCAGTTCCTGGTTCATCAGCTCTGCCTGCCCATTCGTCTGTGGGTGGTACCTAGACGAGAGACTTACGGTGGCCCCCAGTTCCCTGCAGAAACTCCTCCAGACTTGGGAGGAGAACTGAGGACCACGATCCGAGACAATGTCCGATGGAATCCCATGCAGACGCACGACATGGTGGACCAGGAGGTCTGCAGTCTCCTGGGCCGTCGGGAGCTTTGGGAGGGCCACGAAGTGGGCCGCCTTGGTGAACCTGTCCACTATCGTGAGGATGGTAGTCATGCCCTGGGACGGCGGGAGGCCCGTGACAAAGTCCAGGCCGATGTGAGACCAGGGGCGATGAGGCACGGGCAGAGGCTGGAGGAGGCCTTGGGCCTTGTGGTGGTCGGCTTTGCCTCTGGCACAGGTGGTGCAGGCCTGGACATACTCCCGGACGTCGGCTTCCATAGACGCCCACCAGAAGCGCTGCCGGACCACTGCCATTGTCCTTCGTACCCCTGGATGACAGGAGAGCTTGGAACCGTGACAAAGTCGAGGACCGCAGCCCTGGCCTCTGGTGGGACGTACATTTTGTCCTTCGGACCTGTCCCCGGGTCCGGGCTCCGTGTCAGGGCCTCCCGGACGGTCTTCTCCACGTCCCAGGTGAGGGTGGCCACGACAGTGGACTCGGGGATGATGGTTTCCGTCGGGTCTGACAGCTCGGTCTTGACCTCCTCTTCATGCACCCGGGACAGGGCGTCAGACCGTTGGTTCTTTGTCCCGGGGCGGTAGGTGATCCGGAAGTCAAAACGCCCAAAGAACAGCGACCAGCGGGCTTGCCTGGGGGTTCAGACACCTGGCGGTCCGAATGTACTCCAGGTTCGATGGTCCGTGAAAACCGTAAATGGTACCGATGCTCCCTCCAACAGGTGTCTCCACTCCTCAAGAGCCTCCTTCACCACAAGAAGTTCCCTATTGCCGACGTCATAGTTCCTTTCAGCCGGGGTCAACCTGCGGGAAAAGTAGGCACACGGATGGAGAACCTTGTCGGACTCCCCGCTCTGGGATAGCACGGCTCCTATCCCTGAGTCAGAGGCGTCCACTTCAACTACAAACTGGCGATTGGGATCGGGCTGCACCAGAACCGGTGCAGTCGAGAACCGGCGTTTCAACTCCCTAAACGCGGCTTCGCACCGATCCGACCAGGTGAAGGGGACTTTTGTGGAGCCCTTCATCTCACTCCCGTCGGTGTTCTGTTAATCGGTTGTCTAACCGTATAACCAGGTCGATAAGCCCGTCTAAATCCCGCGGCTCGTCCTTCGCCACCAGGTGCTCCTTAAGGACCAGAGACAGTCTGTATACAAAGGCGGCGCGGAGCGCAACAGCATTCCAGCCGGCTCGCGCTGCCGCGATGCGGAAGTCGACTGCATACTTCGCTGCGCTTCGACACCCCTGTCGTATCGACAGCAGCACGCTTGAAGCGGTCTCGCCTCTATGAGGGTGGTCGAACACCTGTCGGAACTCCCTCACAAACTCAGTGTAAACCGTTAGGAGCCGTGAATTCTGCTCCCAGAGCGCCGTAGCCCAGGCGCGTGCCTCTCCTCGAAGCAAATTTATAACGTAAGCCACCCGGCTAGCGTCCGACGCGTACATGACGGGACGCTGTGAAAAGACGAGCGAGCACTGCATCAAGAAGTCCGCGTACGGCTCCGGAGGGCGTATGTATGCTTCAGGGGAAGGTGGGGGGGTTCGTTGAACGACCGGTGGAACGTCTGTCTCTGGCATTCGGTTAGCAGGAGGAGGTGCTGCAGCAGCGCCCAGAGCATGCGCTTCCACCTGGGCGGTGAGAGCCTCCATCCTTTGATTGAGAACAATGCGCTGCTCGGTAACTAAGTCCAACCGAGCAGTAAAAGCGGTTAAGATGTGCTGCAGCTCACCTAACACGCCTCCTGCTGGCGCCTGTGCACCTCGCTCTTCCATTGGCTGTTCAAGCGATGGTTGACGCCCCTCGGGATCCATGACGCTGGCCGAGAAATCCTGTTGTGAAGTGTAGGAACACGGACCCACAACAGGGGGCGTAAAAGAACGGGCAATGGATAAGCCAAACAGTAACAATTTAATGTTGTAAATTGTGCACAACGGAATACAGACAACAATCAGTTTGGGACTACAGTCAGTTACACGTTGGGTGACGTGTGGGCAGGCTTGAGGATAGGAGACGCTCGTCCAGAACCGAGCCGGATCCCACACGGCCCTCACCGCCAATTGACCTGAAGAACACCGGAGCCACCAAGTCCTGGGTCCCCAGGTGGTCACCGTCTTCAGCTGTCAGACCTGGTACTGCTGGTAGAGAACAGAAACGGCACAGGTGAGTGTGAGTACGCACACTCAGTAATCCCACAGTCTGTGTTCAGTAAGGAGGGAGCACCTCCACCTCCAATCACACACTCGTGCAGCTCCTGTCTAGTCACTTATCTGGTTGGGGTGTGAAGCGAAGCCGTCGCTGATCACACCAAACTCCAGTCCCACAGATAAGGAAAACACCACAGGAAAACGGCTGCAAAGAAGTTCAGATTATTACTCAATGTTAAGTTAGCAGAGAAATTACCTCCAAGGTAGCTGATTTCTCGGCGAGGAGGTGGAGTTGCAGTCCGGCCTTTATGGTGATGGTGATGAGTTGACTGAGTGACAGCTGTCACTCCCAGTGGCTCCGGCGCCCTCTCGTGCTTGAAGCCCGCACTCCAAGCAGGGCGCCATCTGGTGGTGGTGGGCCAGCAGTACCTCCTCTTCAGCGGCCCACACAACATTCACCTCCATAATGCTAACATATGGTTTGGTCGTTAGCTGGTTAGCGTTCAGTCTGTTTTTTCAGATGCTGTTTAGATATTTACGGACTATGTTTGTCTTTTTTGTTTTTGGTTTGGTTTTTTAATCGTGTTTTTTGCTTCCTTGTGTGTAACAAAAATACACGTTGTGGACTGATTGTCATGGTAACCGGTCCAGATATGGGAAAATATTGGCCCAGTAATCGGCCAGTTGGAGCGCATGTAGTGTCACAACCATGTAATAAAGTCTTAATGAGAGAATGTGAGGGCTGTGCCTAAAAAAGATGACAGCTGCTGCTTATGGAACCAAGCAATAGAGCTTATGTTGCAGTGTACGCTGCTTTGCACCTGGTGGAAAATGGAACCCCACACACACACACACACACACACTTTTAAACAACATTTCATCATGATCACTCTCCATTGATGAAAATCTTTTAACAGTGTTGTCATTTTGGGGAGACTTGCCCTTTGACTTGGACCAGTATTCACTGTGCCAAAGGAATGCCGAATTAGCTTATTTCAAGACTTTTGACGTTTTTAACTTGGGGCCTATTTTGGGTCAAAGTGGTTATCTGACTGTTTTTTAGGATGAATACCAAGCTGATTTCAAATCTTTTTATTCCCAAGTGAAAAACTGAACCCAGAACAATCTAAAAAATAGGGCCCAGGTTAAAAAAAAAGTTGGTATCCTCCTATTAATGGAAGATGACATTTCCAAAAAAAAAACAACAAAAAAATCAGCTGTATATTGCATTAGTTTGTATACCTGACATAAATTAACTAAATGTTTTTTTTTTCCTCATTCCATTCAAAGACATCAATTGCTGAGTGCTTGACGTACTTGGATAATGGGGTGGTGTTTGTCGGCTCCAGACTGGGAGACTCACAGTTAGTGAAGGTAAGTAACAAGATATTTGATTCTTTCATGTGATAAACAATTATGAAATCCGTACATTTTATATCAACTCTGAAGATAAATGTAATTTGATCAAATGTTAAAAAAAAATACCGAGTTGGAAAAGTCATACTGGAATTGTTCCTATCAGTAAGTATTTATTCTGCTCATTCAGAAGCATATGGATGTCCATTTGAACAGGTCGTGTATCATATTAAGCCAGGGTCCCACCAGATAATGAAGGATGAAGAAGGAGCCACGCAGCATGTTTTCTTTGCTACGAGAGGGTTTCTTCAACTATTGTGGGAGTTTCATGGCTCTGAGTGGCTCTTAGAGGCGTTATCTTCAGTTAACAAGGCTCCTCTCTGAGCGTGGAGCTAATTATAAGATGTTCAGAATTTAGCAACAACAGCATGGCGCAGTTTGTGTGCGAGTTACTACAATGACTTAGAGGCGTGTGTGGTGCTTACGAGTCTGCTAAAAGCCCGTTATCCGTGCACCTGGCAGCTATGCAGGACCTGAGAGGCTGTTTTTGGAGCAGCTGCCCTCTTGTGCACACAATTCCACCTGCTCTGTGAGCTGGACGCTGTGTATAAAATCATTTTCTGCCAGACCTTGGATGCTGAAAACACCTCTAATCACTTCTGGAATCACAGAGGACTGTTTTATCTGGATGCTTTTTTTCCTCTCTTTCCTGCTCCATGTGGAATGTATTTTGAACAGCTTAAGGTAACTATTTTTAATGTTTTTATAGCTTGATAAAACAGTTCTAACAGTAAAAGTAAGTATGGTTGATTTAATGTCTTGTTAATGGATCACATGAGCTCCACTGTGTGTGCGCACTGATGCAGTGACTCATCACGCTCCAAATGAGCATTTAGGCAGAATGCCGGCTCAAAAAAGAGTGATTTTTCAGTCAATAATGGATGAACACAAAGTTAAAATTTGGATGACTGTGTGAAAGTGGATGTGTGTTTAAAGCCACGGAAGAAATAACTCCAGTGAAGCCGCTAAAAGCAGCGCAGAGCTGTGCAGCAACACAGGAGGAGAGCACGCAAAAGACCGATTTTGAAGACATAACACAAAGTTAAGTTGTATCATGATGACTTGTAAGCTGCGGAAGAAATAATGATATTTTTTTTTTGAGTGATCCACAGGTGTATATAATTAAAGCGGCCACCTTGTGTACGCAGAATGGCACTGCGTGCAAAAGAGTGATTTTGCTGAAATAAATGGACAAACACAAAGTTAAAAGTGGGATCACAGTGTAAAAATGATTGTGGTTAAAGCCAGGGAAAAAATAAAGCCAGTAAGCCACGGATGGAAAGGAAGCCAATGAGAAGGAGCACAGAGGTGGCTGTCCATGAATGGAGAACAGCAGCACGCGCACAAAAGAGCGATTTTGCAGAAATAAACAGACAAACATAAAGTTAAAAGTGGGATCACGGTATGTGTGTTTAAAGCCACAGAAGAAATAAAGCCAGCGAGCCATGGAACCAGCGAGGACCACAGAGGCGGCTCTTCAGGAGCCCTTGGTTCAGTTCTAGCTGGTCTGGTGCATTACAGGTGGACAGCAGCCTGGTGCACAGCGCACAACCGTGGGACTGTCCTGGAACATCTATTTTTGGACTGCATTTAAAAAATGTGACATCTTTAAATGCTGCTGTGAATCTCTGAATTGAAAACCCAGACTTTAAAGGGACCAGCTGTGGGAGGGCTGGAGGTTTGGACCAAACCCATCATGGCTAAATGTGCACCGACATGGCGTTATCATGGCGCTATCACGGCACTATGTGGCTTAGTGTGGCTGATGTGAGCCATTTGAGGCTCTAATGACAGGTCGGTCGTGGCTCACTAGAGGCTGCTACGTGGCACAGAGGCACATAGAGGCACCTTCATAGCAGATACGTGATAGATGAAAACATGGATCATTCTTCGAATAATTGCTGACACACCCATGTGTGGCTCATTATTCATGGCTTATTATTCGGTGGGACCCAGGCTTTACGGTGTTTCCCAGTCTCTGGACTGCCAGTGCTCTATGGAGCTCCGGGGGCGTACTCCCCACAAAAGAAAATCTTGTACATTTTTAATAACAATGCATCAGTTATGTGCACTTTTCCAGTTCACTGAACCTGCATGTCTTTGAGCAGAGGGTTGCCCCTTTGAGTCTGGTCTGCTTGAGGTTTGTTCCTCAAATCAACAGAGGGAGTTTTTCCTTACCACTGTGGCCTGTTCTCTTGCTCTGGGGGGTTGGTAAGGTTAGATCTTACTTGTGTGACGCGCCTTGAGGCAACTTTGTTGTGATTTGGCACTATATAAATGAAATAAATTGAATTAAGTTGAATTTTGAGAGGAAGCTAGAGCACCTGGAGGGAACACACACAAACACGGGGAGAACATGGAAATGCCACACAGAAAAAGGCCTTAGGTGGGAATCGATCCCGTGACCTTTGTGGTTAGCACTGTTGCCTCACAGCAGGGGCAGCACAGCGGCTTAGCTGTTAGGCTCAAACTATGAAAAACAATATAAACTTCTCATATACAGTTTTGTGCTGTGTAAGTAATGTAATTATTATATCCAGCGTCTTGTTTCTCAGTGACCAGACAGTCTGGCTTCACACTCAAGAAATCAACCATCGACTGCATTCCAGCTCTGCACGTACTCACGGAACCCAAAAGTGAATATCAGCAGTGCTTTTTTGCAATCTAGGTTGATTTTTGCAAAGCTTTTGATTCAGTTGATCGGACTGTTCTCTGTGGCATCCTGAAAGTTACTGGGATCACCAAGAAGTCACTGGGGATCGTAGTTAGCCTTTGCACAGATACTGGGAATGCTGCACTGAGCGGATGTAGAGACTTGGTGTTCCCAGTGAAAAGTGGATTTTGGCTCCTCTAGTGGGTAACTCAGACCACCATGTGGAGAACACACAAGATTTTGTGAACAAAATCAAGGACCTGCAGCTGGAGGCAGATGAAACTATGGTGTCATTTGATGTGACTTCGTTGTTCACCTGCATCCCCACCGCTGAGGCTGTCTCAGCTGTGAGGCAGAGACTGCTGGAGGATGTGTCTCTACTTGAAAGGACCAAACTCACACCAGACCACATCTGCCAACTCTTGGAGATCTGTCTCAACACCACGTATTTCCTGTTTAGGGGGAATTACTACAGACAGATCGATGGTTGTGCGATGGGGTCTCCGGTATCCCCCATTGTGGCCAATCTGTACATGGAGCGAGTGGAGAAGACAGCCTTGACGTCGTTCACGGGCATCTCTCCCAGTCACTGGTTCAGATATGTCGATGACACATGGGTTAAAATCAAGCAACAGGAGGTCGAGGACTTTACAGAACACATCAATTCGGTGGACTCCAATATCAAGTTCACATGTGAGGATGCCAGAAACAACCATTTAGCCTTCTTGGACTGTGATGTTACGATTGGAGAGAACAGGCAGCTCCAGACAGAGGTTTACAGAAAACCCACTCACACTGACCAATATCTGCTCTTTGGCTCAAACCACCCCCTTGAACACAAGCTCGGGGTGATCAGGACTCTTCAACACAGAGCCCTACAGGTGCCCACAACTGCAGAGGGAAGGGCTAAAGAGCAACAACTTGTACGGAAAGCCCTCACAGTATGTGGGTACCCACGATGGTCCCTGGACAAAGTGCAGAAGTCCCAGAGAACAAAGAGACCAGATAGACAGAAGATGGAGACAAGAAGACGAGTGTCTCTCCCTTATTTAGCAGGAGTAGGGGAAAAACTACAGAGGCTCTTCAGACAGCACAAAATCCCAGTTTACTTTAAACCGGTTAACACCTTGAGACAGAAATTAGTTCACCCTAAGGACAGGATCCCTAGTTACAAACGGAGCAATGTAGTGTATTCTATCAGATGTCAGGAAAACTGTAATGAACACTACATAGGTGAGACTAAGCAACTTTTACACAAGAGGCTATACCAGCACCGTAGAGAGGGCGCCAGTGGACCTCAGTCTGCAGTTCATCTCCACCTTAAAGACACCACACGTTTGAGGACAAGGAAGTTAAAATCTTAGCCAGAGAGAAGAAATGGTTTGAGAGAGGGGTCAAGGAGGCATTCTTTGTAAAACGTTTGAAACCCAGCCTTAACCGGGGGGCGGGTCTCAGACACGCTTTGTCCCCTGTTTACAATGTGGTACTCAGGTCAAAGCAGTTTCAGTCTTTGTTCATGGTAATGAGTCATTCACGTCATCAGGAGGGAGTCGTCAAGGGAGCCGGCAGGGGAGGCTTCTATCCTGTCATTAGGAGAGTGCTAACTAGAGCACAATAGGTGCTAATTAGAGCTATTATTTAGTCACTAGCCTATAGCAGTCTGCCTCTCGGTAGGTGGGGTCTGGTTAGGTTAAAAAACTCCAGCTTTTGTTGGCTTCTGGTTTATTCTTCTCTACAACAGTCAAGACAGAAGTCAGACTACCAGAGCAAGAATTTTAGCTGAAGAGGCTTCTGTGATTTGAAGCGAAACGTCCTCACGTCAAGCAACCCAGTCCAGTCGAAGATTCAAGCTTCTCTACTTCCCAGTGAAAACGTGTTCCTCAGGGATGTGTTCTGGCTCCCACACTGTTCAGTGCATGCATAGCCTAGGTGGTGGGTAGGGTCATGGAAACCAGCATCTTCAGTGCTTTTGTTGATGAAGAGAGGTTAAATGATCTTTTGACTTTCCCGACAATGCTGTGATTTTTGCAAAATCAATTGATACTGTTGATTGCAGTACCCCAGAAGCTGAATGAAGAATCGTGAGTGTCTGGGTTTGCCATTGTCCTGAATCAGACTAAGACCCAGGCTTTAATGGCCTCCTGGACTCAGCCATCAGAAGTGTATCTGTATCTGCTGAAAGTTTTGAACTTGCAGACATTCACTTACCTCAACAGTGATATACGTGTCTTTGGGTCCTCAGCCTGTGAGGTTGAGAAATGCCTGGGAAGCAGTGGTGGGCACAGCTAACCAAAAAGTTAGCTTCGATAACCGTTAATCCGCTAACTGAAAACTTATCTTTTGTAGAGCTAAACCGATAAATCCCTAAAAAAAATTTTTTGCGAAAGTTACAGATAAAAGCTAAACTGATAACTTTCATTGTTGACTTCAGTACACGGCAGCTACTGACACAACAACGAGTCAGCGCTTCTGTGTCAGGTCAGCCTTCTCTCAGCAAAAGAGACCCGGTGATCAGAGAGAAAGGAGAGAGGAAAAAGAAGATAATTTGTCTCCACACAATACAGACCTGGTGGTCATTTCACCTGAGTCTCACAGTTTTGAATTGTGTTTATAATTTTAAACAAACTGATTCTGGACAAGTTACTGAAATTAACATCACGTCTGTTGTTTTACAAAGTGAAATTATCAGCTATATGTTTTAGTTTTAAAGTAATGCACTAATTTTGAAGGTTTTAGTGTTCAGACACACATGCCACAGTGCATTATGGGTACATCAGTGGTTGCCTGGTCAGTATAACACACAATTACTGAAACGTGGTGGGTTTTACAAATAAATCTGTATTTTCAAATGTCCTTTTTTTTCATTTGTAAAAAAAAAAAAGGCAATTTGAAAACTGAAAATTCTTTGAGCAGCCACACATTCAGAGCTTATGGAGACATGACTAGTGATGGGTATTGATAAGATTTTATCTGTCTGCCATTATCAATTCCGCTTATCGATCCGATTCCTTATCGATTCCCTTATCAATACCTCTTGTGAATTTTCTGTGTACTAAAAGTCGGCTTTACAGGTTTTCTATGTCAACAACATTTTAAATTGGTCACTGGATCCTTGATCTCTGGACATAAATAAAAATAAAATCTGTAGTTTTTGTCAAAAGCATTTCCTTTCAGACATTTTGGCATGAATGTCTCTCCGTACCTCTGAGCTGAGCTCATCCTGCTGCACGTCAGCACAGGACGTCTCATTTTGGGAGGAAAAAAAAACATTTTGATCGATTTGCAGTTTGTTTGTATTACAACATTTGGAAAGAGGTGTCATTTGATTTAAACTGTGCTTCACTTTGAAGTTATTAATTCCGACTGGACTCTATCGTTCTAACTTGACTCGTCAGAGAGCCGCGCAGCGTTTGGAGCTGTGTGAACAGAACGGAGGACGATTCTCGTTTCTTTCTCCCAACAAGACAGGAGTCCCAGTTAGTGACTTTAATTCACACAAAAGTGACTCACGATTGACATATTCAGGGATGAAAGTGGTGAAAAACAAAAAAAGCTGAAACCCCAAATTACCCCCCAACACCACCTGCACGAAAACGTTTGAATTCTAGAAGCTCTGAAATGCAATCTGGGACTATTCCAGACAATAAACTGCAGTGAGTGCAGCATCCATTTAGTGGGAAAAAAACCCAACTTTCCTTATTCAAATTCATTCCAGTAGTATTCTGCTCTTACTAGGATGCAGCAGTTTTCTAGTTTGGCAGATAGTTCTGGAGGAAATAACTGAAGAAATTAACACATTGAAAATATGGTTTGACCAAAACAAACTGTCATTAAACTTAAATAAAACAGGGATGAAGTGGAAGTGTAAGAGTCACTAGGTGTTCACAGGAAACACTTATTTATTTCTATATTTCATTGTTAGTTGGTTTTATCTTTTCTGTTGTGTTTTGTTTCGTCAGGTTCTTTTTGTCTCTTTTTGTCTAAAATTGTACTGTAGCAATATTAGTTATTTTGAGTTATTATTACTACTATTATTGTTGCTATTATTAATATATTAATAAAATTAATTTTAAAAATATAATTTGACTTCTTTACGACAATGAACGTTGAGCATGATTATTATTCTGTATAATTATTATGCAGAAAAGAAATGCATACAAATGTGCTGACTGAGACGCAAACAGCTTCATGCTAACTTTAATCAATCAATCAATTTTATTTATATAGTGCCAAATCACAACAAACACTTGCCCCAAGGCGCTTTATATTGTAAGGCAAGGCCATGGCCTGACCCAGGGTTTGGTTCATACCAAGAGGTGCACTGGGAGATATGGAAGCAGCTGCCATGTTTGGGTTTGATTTGGACTCCTTATCCGGTTTGGTCCAAACGAGACTCTCTGTAACCTGCAGGGCTGCTCCCATCTTCTGAGCCATGTCCATCAGCTATTTGTGATAAATCAACAAATGAAAAGATCAAATCAATTTCATTTATATAGCGCCAAATCACAAACAGTTGCCCCAAGGCTCTTTATATTGTAAGGCAAAGCCATACAATAATTACAGAAAAACCCCAACGGTCAAAACGACCCCCTGTGAGCAAGCACTTGGCTACAGTGGGAAGGAAAAACTCCCTTTTAACAGGAAGAAACCTCCAGCAGAACTAGGCTCAGGGAGGGGCAGTCTTCTGCTGGGACTGGTTGGGGCTGAGGGAGAGAACCAGGAAAAAGACATGCTGTGGAGGGGAGCAGAGATCGATCACTAATGATTAAATGCAGAGTGGTGCATACAGAGCAAAAAGAGAAAGAAACAGTGCATCATGGGAACCCCCCAGCAGTCTAAGTCTATAGCAGCATAACTAAGGGATGGTTCAGGGTCACCTGATCCAGCCCTAACTATAAGCTTTAGCAAAAAGGAAAGTTTTAAGCCTAATCTTAAAAGTAGAGAGGGTGTCTGTCTCCCTGATCTGAATTGGGAGCTGGTTCCACAGGAGAGGAGCCTGAAAGCTGAAGGCTCTGCCTCCCATTCTACTCTTACAAACTCGAGGAACTACAAGTAAGCCTGCAGTCTGAGAGCAAAGCGCTCTATTGGGGTGATATGGTACTATGAGGTCCCTAAGATAAGAAGGGACCTGATTATTCAAAACCTTATAAGTAAGAAGAAGAATTTTAAATTCTATTCTAGAATTAACAGGAAGCCAATGAAGAGAGGCCAATATGGGTGAGATATGCTCTCTCCTTCTAGTCCCCGCCAGTACTCTAGCTGCAGCATTTTGAATTAACTGAAGGCTTTTCAGGGAACTTTTAGGACAACCTGATAATAATGAATTACAATAGTCCAGCCTAGAGGAAATAAATGCATGACATAAATGCCCAAAAATGGCATAGACATGCTAAAGCATTAGCATCGGTCCCTTTTTTAAGTTATAAAATACTGGTTATAAATCTGTCAACGGTTTCAGAAGACCATAACAGGTCGGCTTAACATAAAAAAGGTAAATATTACTCACAGATATATGCTCTTTGGGGTTTTAGCGGGGAAAAATTAAGATACAGTGAAATCAAATCAACGATTCTCAGATCGAAGCACTGCTTTGATCTGCAAATCACTGCTAGATTGGTTCAAGGTTTAAAGCAAAGCCGCGCTGCAGAAAAGTTGATTACAGACTCCTTGCAGGGTCTGTAATCAATGTAGAGAAATAATCATTTTCCTGACAAACACCCCCAAAAACAACGGCCACTCTGAAGGACCGATAAGGGAATCGTTAAGCAAAAAGGTTATTGATGTCGGTGGATTGAATCATTTCTTAACGATACCCGAAAGGAACCGGTTCTCGATACCCAGCCCTAGACATGAGGTCATTGGGCAGAGATGTTTGATGATGTCGTTATCTTTGCAGGAGAACTAGGGTCCAAGTCTTTAGGGTCATGGTGCTTCCTTTTTTACTGTATGGTTGGCTGCTAACCAGTGGCCTAAAGCATCAACTAGATGTCTTTGGTACTAGGTTACTTCAGAGGATCCTTGGGTACTGCTGGGATGGTCTTATGTCAGACAGCTTTAGGTGACCAAGATTAGGATTATCACTTGCATTGTGATGGAGCACCAGCTTTGACATTTTGGCCATGTGGCGCGTTTCTCTGTGCACGATCCAGCACACAGGTGCCTGAGGCTTGAGGAGGCTGGTGGCTGGAGAAGGTCAAGAGGATGCTCACACTTCAGCTTACTTATGTAGAATGGACCATCTGCCTGCCTGGGTGGTTGCCGTCCAGAACCCAAGGTGGTTCCATTGTGGATTCAGCGATGCACAGAACCAGTGCATGTGTCCAGACTTGACTTACCTTTGTAATTTAATTGTAAACCCATTACTTGTATTTATATGAATGAGAATGACATGACAAAAAAAAAGTCACACCCACAAATCACAGCAAGCGACTGACTTTAATGCAGTTTGAAAATCAGTCAAAACATTAAAACACAAATTTGACAAGAGCACATTTGAGCCAACACAGAAGTTAACCCACTGGAGTCCTGGGTTTAACTGGGTGTTTTTGACTACTTTTAGTTTTACCTTCATCATTTACCTTAAAAATCTGTTTACTCTGCATTGTGTGGTGTCAGTTTTCAGCACAACCTCACCTGTGTGACTTTACAGGTTTTCTTTCATTCTGACCTACTGTAACACAGTAAACCCAAATTTGCACAAAAACATAAAATGTTTTTTTATTTTACTGTGAAAACCACAAACATGTTTAACAATCCAATTTTATAGCTTATAATGCAAATATAAATCCTAAGTTTCAATAACACAAACAAATGTTGCAGAATAAAACAGAAATCAAAAAAGAGTCATATACAGCTATTTACATTTACATTACAATGCAGGAACTGCTTCGGGTGTTTTTCGTATATGCAATAAGATGCCACACAAATTATATTTGTGCCACTCAGACGAACAGTTCCTGTCCAAAATAAGACCTCTCTGACTTGTGTTAGATGTGATTTTGTACATTGGAATGACCTCACACTTTGACTTTCCTGCTTTTGACCAGCTGGAGGCAGTGTTAGTACTTTTGTCTGCCTTTGGTGGGCGTTTTGTCCAGAAAGTCCTCAGAGACCACCCCACGTGGGTTGGTGATCCTGATTGGTTTAGGTCGTGTGTTTCCACCAATGGTGTGATTTTTCCTCTGCTTCTCCTGCCCTGAGATGGAGCTGGATGAGGAAACGAGACTGTTAGCTGTGACTTGCTGTGACACACCAAATATGACCATAAAATTCAAGAAAAAACATTGTGTAAATTATTAATCATAATTCACATTATAGTAGGCCTATTAACAGAATTTAAAAACTGGTATAGAGCTTGAAGTGCGCACTTTGAGAGTGCTTGTAAACGGAGACTCAGTCTGGTGAATTTGATGGGAGGACCGCTTAATTCGGTCATGTGACTTTTACACGGAGGCGTGTCAGGTGTCTCCAGGGGTTAAGTCAAAATGGTTACCTGTGTTTAACTGATTTAATTGCTTATTCATTCCGAAGTAAAAAAGAAATAACAGCCCGTCACCATTGACCTGTAAAACACTGTAGCTGAAACAGTTAAGATCTCAGCCCAGAACAGGTAGAGGACATGGTATCTATTCCTACATCAATGTTGTAGAACTTTGTCCGTTCGAGTGAGTGGATCAAAGTGTCAGAGCACTTTTTCTCTACTAAAAATCCTGGTGAGAACTCTGGTCATTTTAATACACGGGGCCCTCAGTTTTGGTTAACACTGATGCCTCACAGCAAGAAGGTCGTGGGATCGCTTCCTGACCTTTCTGTGTGGTTTGCATGTTCTCTCCGTGTCTCTGTGGGTTTCCTCCCACAGTCAAAGACATTCTTATTTAGGGTCTGCTTCTTTCTCTGCCCCTGAGCAAGGTAGCATCTCTAGATCTTGACTTGGTCCCCGGGTGCCGGACTCTGGCTGCACACTGCCCCTAGTGGTTGGATTGTGTCTAACTGTAATTAGGATAGTTAATTAAATGTTTGGATTGTGTCTAACTGTAATTAGGATAGTTAATTAAATGTTTGTATTTCATAATGAATGATGCCAGTGAAGTTCAAGACCTGTTCAGTGACTTAGATGAGATATACTTTATTGATCTCACAGTGGAGAAATTATGTTTGTTATGCTCCAGTTACCTCAGACAGCAATTAGTCCACAATTATTACTTGTTTACCATAATAATGGCACACGTCAGAATTAAAGACAGCACATACACATTTGACATTGTTTATGTGCACTAAGTTTGAAGGAGTCCGTTATCCGAATTGAGGCAAGTGGGTGAAGGTCATGCAGCAACCCTGAAATGCGCCACCGTCAGCTTGGGGGAGTGGGCTACAGCAAAAACTGCACCACCCCCACCGAAGGGGGAAGGAGTGACGTAGCAGTCACCGGAAAGGGGGGAGTGTTGATGGGGGAAGGAGGGGGTGGGCGGAGGGAATGGAGCATGCTTCAGTCCTGTGAAAAACAGTTTGTCTTTGTGAGTTGAGATGAGAAACAGCCAAATGTTCCCCAGGCCAACAAATCCCTCTGGAGGGAAAACAATCAGGCAATTTGACCTTCAGGCTTGATAAGCCTGTAATGTTATGGTTTGAGCAGTGAAAAACACTTTTTAACAGCTTCACTCGAACAACCAAATCCCAATTATGAATTATGAATATTCACCGGCCTCTGAAATCTTCAGCTTCAACTGCAAGGCACGCATCTGCTCCAAGATGTCATCCAATTTACGTCTGAGTTCGAGTCATTGCAGTCTGAGAATGCACTGCCTTGCCAACCTCGTTAATCATGATGGACAAGCGAGGGGCCGTGGTTCTTGATGCCGCCGTCTTTGCCAATTTTCCGGTAGGTCAGGGCAGCACATAAACCAAAAAGTACCAGCCCTGCTGCCATGAGACCAAAAATGAATAAATCCTCGACGTCCTCAACGGAGAAAGGACCAAGCATGCCACACGCCAAGACCCCCAGGAGTCAAGAAGGTAGCCTACAGGATTCGTTCCATCTGGGCAGGTAGGATCCCCCTGGTCCTGACCTTCTTGCAGAAAAAATGGTGTCAATAGCATTCAGAGACCAGCTGATAAATTCCATGGTTAATCCAATAGTAGTCCAGTAGATCTTTAACTAGTAATGACTTCATGACTTTCTTTGCAAATAAAATTTTAACTATTAGAGAAAAAAATATTCATAACCATCCCAAAGACATGTCGTTCTCTTTGGCTGCTTTCAGTGATGCCGGTATTTGGTTAGACTCTTTCTCTCTGATTGTTCTGTCTGAGGTACTTTCATTAGTTACTTCCTCCAAACCATCAACACGTCTATTAGACCCCATTCCTACCAGGCTGCTCAAGGAAGCCGTACCATTAATTAATGCTTCGATCTTAAATATGATCAATCTATCTTTATTAGTTGGCTATGTACCACAGGCTTTTAAGGTGGCAGTAATTAAACCATTACTTAAAAAGCCATCACTTGACCCAGCTATCTTAGCTAATTATAGGCCAATCTCCAACCTTCCTTTTCTCTCAAAAATTCTTGAGAGACATAAAGAAATGGATGACCTCTAATTTCCTGCTTTTAAACTCAGATAAAACTGAAGTTATTGTACTTGGCCCCACAAATCTTAGAAACATGGTGTCTAACCAGATCCTTACTCTGGATGGCATTACCCTGACCTCTAGTAATACTGTGAGAAATCTTGGAGTCATTTTTGATCAGGATATGTCCTTCAATGCGCATATTAAGCAAATATGTAGGACTGCTTTTTTGCATTTGTGCAATATCTCTAAAATTAGAAAGGTCTTGTCTCAGAGTGATGCTGAAAAACTAATTAATGCATTTATTTCCTCTAGGCTGGACTATTGTAATTCATTATTATCACATTGTCCTAAAAGTTCCCTGAAAAGCCTTCAGTTAATTCAAAATGCTGCAACTAGAGTACTGACAGGGACTAGAAGGAGAGAGCATATCTCACCCATATTGGCCTCTCTTCATTGGCTTCCTGTTAATTCTAGAATAGAATTTAAAATTCTTCTTCTTGCTTATAAGGTTTTGAATAATCAGGTCCCATCTTATCTTAGGGACCTCATAGTACCATATCACCCCAATAGAGCGCTTCGCTCTGACTGCAGGCTTACTTGTACAACCCCTGGCAAAAATTATGGAATCACCGGCCTCGGAGGATGTTCATTCAGTTGTTTAATTTTGTAGAAAAAAAGCAGATCACAGACATGAGACAAAACTAAAGTCATTTCAAATGGCAACTTTCTGGCTTTAAGAAACACTATAAGAAATCAAGAAAAAAGATTGTGGCAGTCAGTAACGGTTACTTTTTTAGACCAAGCAGAGGAAAAAAATATGGAATCACTCAATTCTGAGGAAAAAATTATGGAATCACCCTGTAAATTTTCATCCCCAAAACTAACACCTGCATCATATCAGATCTGCTCGTTAGTCTGCATCTAAAAAGGAGTGAACACACCTTGGAGAGCTGTTGCACCAAGTGGACTGACATGAATCATGGCTCCAACACGAGAGATGTCAATTGAAACAAAGGAGAGGATTATCAAACTCTTAAAAGAGAGTAAATCATCACGCAATGTTGCAAAAGATGTTGGTTGTTCACAGTCAGCTGTGTCTAAACTCTTGACCAAATACAAACAACATGGGAAGGTTGTTAAAGGCAAACATACTGGTAGACCAAGGAAGACATCAAAGCGTCAAGACAGAAAACTTAAAGCAATATGTCTCAAAAATCGAAAAATGCACAACAAAACAAATGAGGAACGAATGGGAGGAAACTGGAGTCAACGTCTGTGACCGAACTGTAAGAAACCGCCTAAAGGAAATGGGATTTACATACAGAAAAGCTAAACGAAAGGCATCATTAACACCTAAACAGAAAAAAACAAGGTTACAATGGGCTAAGGAAAAGCAATCGTGGACTGTGGATGACTGGATGAAAGTCATATTCAGTGATGAATCTCGAATCTGCATTGGGCAAGGTGACGATGCTGGAACTTTTGTTTGGTGCCTTTCCAATGAGATTTCTAAAGATGACTGCCTGAAGAGAACATGTAAATTTCCACAGACATTGATGATATGGGGCTGCATGTCAGGTAAAGGCACTGGGGAGATGGCTGTCATTACATCATCAATAAATGCACAAGTTTATGTTGATATTTTGGACAATTGAAAGGATGTTTGGGGATGATGAAATCATTTTTCAAGATGATAATGCATCTTGCCATAGAGCAAAAACTGCAAAAACATTCCTTGCAAAAAGACACATAGGGTCAATGTCAATGAGCAGATCTGATTTGATGCAGGTGTTAATTTTGGGGATGAAAATTTACAGGGTGATTCCATAATTTGTTCCTCAGAATTGAGTGATTCCATATTTTTTTCCTCTGCTTGGTCTAAAAAAGTAACCGTTACTGACTGCCACAATCTTTTTTTTCTTGATTTCTTATAGTGTTTCTTAAAGCCAGAAAGTTGCCATTTGAAATGACTTTAGTTTTGTGTCATGTCTGTGATCTGCTTTTTTTCTACAAAATTAAACAACTGAATGAACATCCTCCGAGGTCGGTGATTCCATAATTTTTGCCAGAGGTTGTAGTTCCTAGGGTTTGTAAGAGTAGAATGGGAGGGAGAGCCTTCAGCTTTCAGGCTCCTCTCCTGTGGAACCAGCTCCCAATTTGGATCATGGAGACAGACACCCTCTCTACTTTTAAGATTAGGCTTAAAACTTTCCTTTTTGAAAAAGCTTATAGTTAGGGCTGGACCAGAATCAGGAAAAAGACATGCTGTGGAAGAGAGCAGAGATCAGTCACTAATGATTAAATGCAGAGTGGTGCATACAGAGCAAAAAGAGGTGAATAAAAAGAAACACTGGGTGCATCATGGGAAACTCCCAGCAGTCTGTCTATAGCAACATAACTAAGGGATGGTTCAGGGTCACCTCTGCAACTTTAGACCCCGGGTCTGGGGCCCACTGCATTCTATTAAAAAGAAATCAAAGTTGAATGAAAAAAGACAGACAGACATAGACAGCCCAAGTAAGAAGGATATACCAAGAGGGAGACTCACAACTCAAAGACACAACTTTGTTGCACAAAAACACTTTACAAATGACGAATTACAAGTGACGCAGAGAAGTTGGGCAAATGGTCAGCGACTGCATATGCCCTCTCACATGACCTATTGCATACCTACGAAGGACTCCCATCAGCAAACACATATCCAGAAAAGAACACCAGAATAAGCCAGCCGCTCACGCAAAAAGAGATATAGGAGTCAAACACCACCCCAACAAAGTAGGAGTCATACGCCACCCCAACAAATTGGGAGTCTTTCGCCACAACAACAAAAAGGGAGACATTCCCTGCCCCCCAAAAAAGGAGCCATTTACCACTCCAAGAGGCTTGGAGCTATTCACCACTTCAACCACAAAACAACATACAGGTGGACCCAGAGTAGTTGGAATTGGAAGAGGAATTGGCCAAGAAGACTGAGGAAACAAGGAGAATTGACATGAAAGAGCATCAGAAATTGATCAAATGGAATGAGGATAAAAGTTGAAAAGTATGCTCCAGAAAGTTAAATTGGGATTGGCTAGACTGGTCCCAGAAGGAACCACATTGACAGAGTTAAACTATGTGAATTATGGGGAGGTGATTGTCTAGTGGTTAAGCGTTGGGCTTGAGACCAGAGGATCCTTGGTTCAAATCCCAGCCTGACCGGAAAATCACTGCAGGCCCTTGGACAAGGTCCTTAATCCCCTAGTTGCTCCTGGTGTGTAGTGAGTGCCTTGTATGGCAGCACCCTGACATCGGGGTGAATGTGAGGCATTATTGTAAAGCGCTTTGAGCGTCTGATGCAGATGGAAAAGCGCTATATAAATGCAGTCCATTTACCATTCCATTTACCTCTCCCTCTCTCCCCAACCAGTCCCAGCAGAAGACTGCCCCTCCCTGAGCCTGGTTCTGCTGGAGGTTTCTTCCTGTTAAAAGGGAGTTTTTCCTTCCCACTGTCGCCAAGTGCTTGCTCACAGGGGGGTCGTTTTGACCGTTGGGGTTTTTCTGTAATTATTGTATGGCCTTGCCTTACAATATAAAGCGCCTTGGGGCAACTGTTTGTTGTGATTTGGCGCTATATAAATAAAATTTATTTGATTTTGATTTGATCCAGTATCCAATATAATTTGAGGAATTCACAGTCTGGTGAAGTAGGGACTTGAAGGTTAAAGCAGAGAACGGAGATAAGGGAGAGTGGAGGAGATGCGACCGCCCTTGTTGGAGTCCCAAGCAGATAGGAAAAGTTGGAGATGTTCATGCATTTATTCCCTGACTTGTCTAAAGAATTGAGTATTGTCGAGGCCCTGATGTCTGTTGGTGCTGCTGTGTGGATGAAGCATGACTGTCTGCGAGTGGACAGGATGCAATCCAAACCAAGTTACTTCTACAGCCAAGACTTGTACCCATTTGTGACCAAGAATCAAAGCCATGTCTACATATCCCATCCAGCTACCTGCTCTGCTTTGTCTCAATAGATTTTATACACAGAAAACCAGTGAGGAATGTTTGAAACATTCTGAAATCAGACTTGAACACGTAAACAGTGACCCTGGTGTATTCATAGTAAATATGATGCACATGGGCTGTTTTGTGTCTTATGACTGAGTGCTTTAAATGTGCAGCTGAGTGGGACGATGAAGCCAAAATATTAATTAAAGAACAACCAAGGAGTGACCTGATTTTTGGAGAAAAAGCATACCTTTGTTATCCTTGTCAACTAAACCAGAGTATTGAAGACATACTGACCAGTGCAGCCGGAACATTTGCCACTGTGACTCCAAATGGAGGAACTACACATCAGAATGGCTGTAATTCCTACATTGTTTTTGGTGTACACAGTCAAAGTTGTGTTACTGTCCAGTGTATGTCTGGACTTCACCGTTGTTGGTGTCTTAATACTGCTGCAGTTTTACTGTTATGTACAGTGGCAGCAAGAGAGTTTCAAGCTGTACAGCCTTTGGGTTTTTTAAGATTTTAAATCATTAAAATTTTTGTTTATTAGCCTTCATTAAAAGGATTCATAGTATGGCATTGCCCATATGATCAAAACTCACGTTGTCTACAAACAAATTAATAAATAGTTCCCCTGAAGGGTAACAGACAGCCTTATTGGGGTCGCTACCCGTACAGTCTGTGCTAGTGATGTCGTAGATCACGTGGGGTCATAGATCAAGCACATGTCAACATTCAGAGTGGTGATGTCAGCTGGGTGCTCGCTAGATCCAAATAATCCAACATGGCGGAAAATGCTCCAAAACAGCTTCATTATGTATAAATTGGTTTCTCATATATTTTGCAGCAGTTAGTGAGAAATCAACATTTCTAAATCTAAGAATGCTGTTTTTGTAACCAGATAACACCTCTGAAGTGATTTACAGGACACCTTACATCACACGAGGTCAAAGGTAACACCCAGTGATTTCAACAAGGCGTACAAATCTGTCCTGCTGCAGACGGCGTTAAAAGGACAATTAAACATTATTTATGGACTCCCCCCCACCCCAGGTAAACATGGACTCTTCGTTAAAATGAGCTGTAATTATGTAACACATTTCAAACATAAACCGACACTATCATGCTTGGATTTCAGTAGAAACTAAATTTGTCACTTTTGTGAAATTTGAAAGGCTGTACAGCTTTAAGAAATCTTTTACTTTTTTTTTTTTACTCTGAAATTGCTAGCACCTTTGCTTGCAGTCGGCAAAATGGCATATTGACTTGACACAACGTGTAAGACCTTAGTGTTGTCATATTATTAAGGTCCTCAGTGTTACATGCTTAATTTTGGAAAAAAACAGTTTTCTTTGTTTCTCTGCAGCTGAATGTGGACAGTAATGACCAGGGCTCTTATGTGGCAGTGATGGAAACGTTCACTAATCTGGGGCCGATTGTGGATATGTGTGTGGTCGACCTGGAGAGGCAAGGCCAGGGTCAGGTAATCTGGATCTCTGTTCTTCACTGTTATAATGAAACATTTATTCTCATCATTTATTTTCTACATTTGACAGCCAGCATAATGAGAAGAGTAAAGCACACAGTGCATCATTTTCATTAAAATAAATTTGCAACTCTAAAGACTTTTTTATGCCAGAGGATGCAGACGAGCTCAGCATCATAAACATCAGCTCTAGCCAGCATGGTTTTTTTTTCCTGTTTTTTTTTTTTTGTTGTTTGTTTGTTTTCTTGTTGTTGTTGGTGTCATTGTTGCCACCATTTGTCATCAGTTGGGTTTTGCTGTTCTGAGTTATTCCAGTTTAGGGTCATAAGAGAAGGGGTGGAGTAGAACATGCAGACTTAAATGGAATGGTAAATGGACTGCATTTATTTTGCTCTTTTCCATCTGCATCAGATGCTTAAAGTGCTTTACAATAATGCCTCACATTCACCACGATGTCAGGCTGCTGCCATGCAAGGTGCTCACAACACACCAATAGGGGATTAAGGACCTTGCCCAAGGGCCCTTAGTGATTTTCCGGTCAGGCTGGGATTTGAACCGAGGATCACTGGTCTCAAGCCTTAACGCTTTAACCACTAGACTATCACCTCCCCCAGACTTCACACAAGAGACTGAAGAGTACGTTATACTAAATTTTGACACGTTTTTGACACTTTCTACCAGTCTCGTATGTACGTACCTCAAAGTGATACTTGAGTGAAAAAGTAAAGTATCTGACATTTTCTGTACTTAAGTATGAAAATTAAATTTCTCATATAAAATGTACTTTAAGTAAAAGTATAGAGTAAAAGTAAGCGTGGAGAGTGAAAGGGCAACACGAAAAGAAAGCCAGTGTGATGTCTGGAGACACCAGGAGGGGGCCTCAGCCCCTTTAAAAGGCTGGATCCATCTCTGGCGGAGTAGTTGGTGTTGGTGACGGGATGAGCGAGCAACAGGTGGATGGATGTAGCCGTAAATAAAGTTGCTGTTCTTTTTCCTGGAAGGCCCACTCGCCCACTCGCGAACATTTCAAATAAAAGAAATGAAACGAAACAGAGCACGATCGGAGTTTACCATGGCGTGGTAAACTCCGATCGTGCTCTGGACTCCAGCAGGAGCGGATCTGTATATGTGTGTGCCTCAGCGTGCGCGCGTTTGGAGTCCAGAGCACAGGCGGACCCTCCACAGTCTCCTCTTCCTCAGCATGGGCGCAGAGTCAACGTCAGATTTTCTAGATTTTTTTTTTGTCTTTTAAACTCATTTTATGTCAAACACGGCACATGATGCTGCAGCAGTGGAAGGCGCTGCGCTCCGGCTGCAGAGGACTGTGTCTCTTCCCGTTGTACAGCTGCGTTCTTGCTTCACCTCTGCAAACAGGCATTGCCCAATCAAATTTGTTTTACTTTTATATTGTAGTAACGAGTAATGAAGATGTTTAAGAGAAATGTATCGGAGTAAAAGTATACATTTTATTGATGAAATGTAGTGGAGTAAAAGTGGAAGTCGCCAGTAATGTAAATAACAAAGTAATTTACATTACTTCGTACAGATACGAGGTCTGTGAGAAAAGTATCTGACCTTTTTATTTTATGCAAAAAATATATGGATTTGATTCATATGTTTTTACGTCAGCCACGCTTGAACCTTCGTGCGCATGCGTGAGTTTTTTCACGCCTGTCGGTTGCATCATTCACCTGTGGGCAGGCTTTGAGTGAGCACTGGTCACCCCTCTCGTCATTTTTTCATTGTCAGGAAATGGCGGAATGATTTGGGCTTTTTTTTTTCATCAGAATTTTTTCAGAAACTGTAGAGACAGGCAGCTGGAAACCATTCGGAAAATTCAGATGGCTTTCGGTGAAAATTTTATGGGCTTCACAGAGATTAAGGAGTGTTACTACAGCTTTAAGGACGGCCCACAATGGCGCACGGCGCACCGCACTCCAAGCCGCCATCGACAGGCAGAAACCACCATTTAATTTCTAAACGGATGGCTGTGTGGAGCCGGGGCCGTCGTGTGCAATTTCTCTGGTTATCACAAGAGCTGGACATCAGCCATTTTCCGGCAGATTTCACTTTTTACAAGAGATTTTGTCATGGAAAGCCGCGCGGAGGCTTCGCGCGTCACGACCGATTTGCTGATGAAGCGAGACAAAGGAACACCTCCGTTTCGGAGTGTCAGAGGACAAGTTGGGACATGCCTATCTCAGCTTTCAGTGCTTACCAGTGGCCATACCAAGTGAGTATAAGAGAAATTGTGGAGAGCTGAGCATGTCCCAACCTGTCCTCTGAAACTCCAAAACGGAGGTGTTCTTTGTCTCGCTCCATCAGCGAATCAGTCGTAACCCCTTTAAGGACCCCTTTAAGCGTCCTTAAAGGGGTCCTTAAATCTGTAGTAACAGTCCTTATTTTTTTTGCCACAACAGTAGAAGCAACTCTAACCCTAACTCGATACTTTTCAGGGCTTCCCTGTGCACGTGAAACTTTCCGTCAGTCCATTGTGACTTGGGAGACATGATGGGGAGACATAGATAGATTCTCAAGATTATAACACAATATTTGTAATGACGATACAGAAAAACTTTTATGATCGGAGGCTGACACGCTGCTTTCACTTTAATGGCCCAGTCACACTGCACGTGGCGATAGCTGAACAGAGGAAAAAAGTCACAAATCGTCAGTAATGGACACAGCTAACCAAAAAGTTAGCTTTGATAACAGTTAATCCATGAACTGAAAAGTTTTCTTTTAGAAAGAGAGGGGAAAAAAGGGGAGAGAAAAAAAGATAAATTATTTTCACAGCCATACACTCTTGCAGACATGTCACAGGAGATGTGCAAAGCAAAACAGTTTTGACTTATGGTTAAAATTTTAAACAAACAAATTCTGGGCAAGTTTTCGAAATTAACATTACCACTGTCGATTTTATAAAGTGAAAATATTAGCTTTCTGTTTTAGTTTTAAAGTAATGCACGAATTCTGAACATTTGATGTTAAACAGACACGTGGTGAAAGGCATTATGGGAAAATTCAAATGACCTGCTCGCATCACTACCCCCGCGGCAAAATGCAGAGAACGCTGTCATCTGCTGGAGTGTAAATAGACCTGTAATAGAAATGTAATTTGTGTGTGTGGTTTCAAATTCCGCAAAATTTCAAATTTTGCATTGCGACTATCTGATCAGGCTGCAATTTAACTGCTGCATTGCACATGAACAACAGCATTAACGTCCGTCCATCCGTTTTTGTCCGCTTCATCCGAGGTCGGGTCGCGGGGGCAGCAGCTCGAGCAAAGCCGCCCAGACCTCCCGATCCACACACACACCTCTCCCAGCTCCTCCGGGGGAACCCTGAGGCATTCCCAAGCCAGCTGCGAGATGTAGTCCCTCCAGCGTGTCCAGGGTCTTCCCTGGGGCCTCCTCCCGATGGGACGTGCCCGGAACACCTGTCCAGCGAGGTGTCCAGGGGGCATCCGAAAAATATGCCCGAGCCACCTCAGCTGGCTCCTTTCAATGTTCCACAGAATCTGAAAGTCTCACTGAGGCGGGGAGAGCATTTCACAAAACTGGAGCACGGTACAAAAAGGCTGTCTGTCCCTACCTTTTCCTCACCTTTGGGACACAGAGCAGTCCTGCATTCCGTGAGCACAAAGCCCGGGTTAGTACATAAGGTTTAACTAAATCAGCCAGATAGGCCGGTGCCAGTCCATGAACAACTCTGTAGGGCAATAGCAAACCCTTAAAATCTGACCTCGCAGAGACAGGTAACCAGTGAGTGGATGCCAAAATGAGGGTAATATGATTAAACCTTCTGCTTTGTATCAAGAGTCTGGCAGCAGCATTTTGAACCAGTTGAAGACCACTAGTACTGGACTGCGGCAATCCAGAAAATAAGGCTTTACAATAATCCAGTCTAGCAGAGATAAATGCATGTGTCAAAGACTCAGCATCAGCCACTGACAGGATGGGATAAATCCTCGCTATATTTTGCAAATGGAAGAAAGCAGTCCTTGTGATGTTGCTAATGTGGAGGTCAAAAGACAACGTAGGATCAAAAATTTCCCCAAGGTTCCTCACTTTGTCCTTATGATGTGTAACACACGAACCCAAGCTAAGGGCAAGCTGGTCAAATTGATGCCGATGTCTCACTCATTTCAGTCTTATCAGAGTTTAAAAGTAGGAAGCTACTAGACATCCAACTTCTCACTGATGCAAGGCAATCTTCTGATGATTTTATGTGGATGAGATTACCAGCAGTTATTGGCATGTACAGTTGAGTATCATCAGCATAGCAGTGAAAGGCAATCCCAAAACACCGCAGTATATGCCCAATGGGTGCTATATACAGGGGTGAGAAAAGCATGGGTCCCAAGACAGATCCATGTGAAATCCCAAACTTCATATCACTAAGACTGGAAGTAGTGTTATTGTACAAAACACAATGAGAACGACTGGACAGGTATGATATCAACCATGCAGGGGCACTCCCAGTAATCCCAAAATGATTCTCCAGCCTATCGAGCCTATCCACTGACTCAACATTCACCAAACTTGAAGTTAAAATTTCAGGCAATCTAGCTTTGAGTTCAGTCATAGTTGAAGGTTTAATACATCGCTGCAGTAATAGACAAGGTTGTTGCTCCACCAAATGCAGCAGTGTAAATGTAAACCTAATACGTAAGTAATCAGAGACCACCGATGCAAGATCCAAGATGTCAATATTTGTGACAGTAATACCACGTGCGAGAACCAAATCCAGGGTATTTCCACTAATGTGCGTTGAGTCCTGAATGTATTGCTGAAATCCTAATGCATCCACAATTTCCGTAAATGATTTGCAGAGGGGATCAGAAGGCTTATTTATATGAACATTAAAGTCAGCAATAATCTGGATGTTATCTGCACTAGTTGACAAGTTAGAGATGAACTCACCAAATTCATCTGAGAATTGAGAATATGGGCCAGGGGGCTTATAAACAGTGACAAATAACATAACTGATTTCCATTTTTATAACCCTTACAGTACGTAGCATCGTGGGTATAATGGAGAATCAGATGCTCAAATGAATTATATTTGTGATCCTAAACACTTAATAAGGTAAACCTGGATTTATAAATAAGAGCAACACCTTGCCTTGTCTCGCATCATGAGAAATGTGACTAAATGTGTACGCTGGTGGGGAGACAGCTGTAGGTTTGAGCCAGGTTTCACATAACCAAAGCATATCGGGGGTTAAGGACCTTGCCCAAGGGCCCTTAGTGATTTTCCAGTCAGGCTGGGATTTGAGCACAGGATGCAGACAAAAATTAAACATGTTTAATTTTTGTCTGCGTTGAGCACAGGATGCAGACAAAAACTAAACATGTTTGACAAAAATTAAACATGTTTAATTTTTTTCAAACATGTTTAATTTTTGTCTGCGTCCTGTGCTCAACAGAAAAAAATTAAACATGTTTAATTTTTTTCTGTTGAGCACAGGGATGCAGACAGGTTGTTGAGGTTTATAAGTTTTATATGGTGTTTAAAATGTCCAATTTCCATCATAGGTTATAATTATATTATTATATTAATACAATAACATGCTTTTGGGGGGCTGTATGCATTTTCAGAGGCCTGACGTCCGCGCGACAGATAATCTCTGGAACCTTGAGCAGTTTATGTTACAGCTGTAATAATACTGTTAGTGACATTCTAATGCAACAAAAGTACAAAGAAAATGCTCAGACTTCACCCAAATCACGCAACTACTGGATATGACAAGTATGAGATATTCTGTGATTATTTTTCTTCTTCTTAAATTTAATTTAAGGTTAGGATTAGCAGCGTTGAGTTGAGTTACACAGCATTGGGCTTGAGACCAGAGTATCCTCGGTTCAAATCCCAGCCTGACTGGAAAATCACTAAGGGCCCTTGGGCAAGGTCCTTAACCCCCAAGTTGCTCCCGGTGTGTAGTGAGCGCCTTGCATGGCAGCACTCTCAAATCAGGGTGAATGTGAGGCATTATTATAAAGCGCTTTGAGCGTCTGAGGCAGATGGAAAAGTGCTATATAAATGCAGTCCATTTACCATTTACAGTACTTTCACATTTTTGTTTCCTGCACTTTCACTTAAAATCATTATAGAAACTTTGCAGAATTTATGTAAAATGTAAAGTCATGAAAAATGTCAGCTACCTATTTTATAAACACAACCCAATCTAGAGCCCGTGGATCCCCGCGGACAACACGCTAGTTATGTGTGTATTTCTTTTCAGAAAAAAGAAGTTTATTTCTTTTTGGTCAGTTTTTACCCGAGGCCAGAGTATGGCCATTGGGGATTGTGCAGACTTTGCGTCTGTCTGTCTGTCTGTGTTCACCATAACTCCAGTCCTGTTACTGCCAGAGTCTTCAAATTCACAGGGAACATTCTGGGGACACAGACCTTGGACAAGTTCAAAGGTTGCTAACCTTGACCTATTTTAAGAGGTCAAAAGGCCACATTCTATTTCCTGTTTCCTGACTGAGGGTATTTTAGCATTTAGCATGTGTTATATTCTATTTTCCAATTCAGCTACTAGTCCAATAATACATATCTATGATTTCGATTGGCTAGTTACACTCCATTGCACATGTTAACAAATGTGGAAACACACACACACGGAGCCACTTGGCTCCCCCCCAGGGGACGAAGTAAGAATGTCTAATCTAGAAGAGCCGTACCTTACTGTCGGCTGTGGACCATCACATAGTCGTATTTATTCAAGTGCTTTAATGAAATTGTCTTCAGTCTTACTTTCCACAGTCATCCTGTTTGAATGTTGTAAATTCTGGTAAAACCCAGCAGAATGTGCAGTAATTTGATAGTGCGACACTGCAGAGTGACAGGCCGCGTCTTTCTTATCCTCTGTCCTTCTCTATGAATTTAAAGTGGGTTCAGAAATGGAATTAGTGCTTCCCCCACTACAATTTCAGCTAACACTTTAAAGTAATGATAAAAAGTAATTATACAGCACAGTTCAAACACCAACAAAACATCCTGACAGCTTATCTACCCCCCCCCCCCCCCCCCCCCACACACACACACACACACATATGGGGGAAAAAAAGACAAATATCCTTGATAATATGAAATGTTTTTGAAGGTTTTATAGAACCTACTAACAAAAATGTGTTTTTACTTCTTCATTTTGAGAGGCGGGGGTGGGGTGGGGGGGGGGTAGTTGGAATCACTTCTCCATGTGGTGGACTTAATTGAAGCACTGCACAAGGAAAATATTTCTGGACCGACGTCTTCAGGGGTGATGATTGTCCTGCTGCATTTGTTTGATGAGTCTTACTGTGTGGTCTTAACTTCACAAGCAGAACTATGATTCCTAACTATTCCTAAACTGCTTTTTGGGATTCAGTGAAGCTTTGCACAGCAGCAGCACACCATGTGAAGATCTACATTTTCCTGGGAAAGTCCTGTGTACATATTTTGAATGATTATTAGTGTTCATAATGAGCAATGTTTTGTTTTGTTTTTGTGGCTTTTTTTTGTATATTAAGTCCTAATGGAGTAGAAGTTGCAGGATCTCCCAAACCAGTAAAAAAAAGGCTGTGACACATTTTCAGAAAAACACGGTGCATCCTAGCACACCGTTATGTTTGTCTCCCAGGTGTTTTATGAATGTGCAACTTTTAAATGATGATCTGTGTGGCTCCACAGATACAAATAAAGTGACACAGTTTCTGTTGTCAACAGAATCGATTGTCCTTCCTTATGAAAATCAAATTTCATAACTATTACTATATACAGTGGGGAAAATAAGTATTTGACCCCCTGTCAGTTTTGCAGGTTTTCCCACCTACAAAGGATGTAGAGGTCTGTCATTTTTATCGTAGGTTCACTTCAACTGTCAGACAGAATCTAAAAAAATCCAGAAAATCACATTGTATGATTTTTAAATAATTAATTTGCATTTTATTGCATAAAATAAGTATTTGATCCCCTGTCAGTTTTGCAGGTTTTCCCACCTACAAAGGATCTAGAGGTCTGTAATTTTTATCGTAGGTACACTTCAACTGTGAGAGACAGAATCTAAAAAAAATCCAGAAAATCACATTGTATGATTTTTAAATAATTAATTTGCATTTTATTGCATAAAATAAGTATTTGATCCCCTAGAAAAACAGAGCTTAACAATTGGTACAGAAACATTTGTCTGCCATTACAGAGGTCAGATGTTTCCTGTAGTTTTTCACCAGGTTTTCACACACTGCAGCAGGGATTTTGGTCCACTCCTCCATACAGATCTTCTCTAGAGCTTTCAGGTTTGGAGTTTCAGCTCCCTCCAAAGATTTTCTATTGAGTTCAGGTCTGGAGACTGGCCAGGCCACTGCAGGACCTTGAAATGCTTCTTATGGAGCCCCTCCTTAGTTGCCCTGGCTGTGTGTTTGGGGTCGTTGTCATGCTGGAAGACCCAGCCATGACCCATCTTCAATGCTCTTACTGAGGGAAGGAGGTTGTTTGCCAAAATCTTGCAATACATGACCCCATCCATCCTCCCTTCAATACGGTGCAGTCGTTCTGTCCCCTTTGCAGAAGAGCACCCCCAGAGTATGATGTTTCCACCCCCATGCTTCACGGTTGGGATGGTTTTCTTGGGGTTGTTCTCATCCTGTAAACATGGTAAGTGGAGTTGATTCCAAAAAGCTCTATTCTGGTCTCATCTGACCACATGACCTTCTCCCATGCCTCCTCTGGATCATCCAGATGGTCACTGGTGAACTTCAAACGGGCCTGGACATGTGCTGGCTTGAGCAGGGGGACCTTGCTGCCCTGCAGGATTTTAAACCATGACAGCATCATGTGTTACTAATGTAATCTTTGTGACTGTGGTCCCAGCTCTCTTCAGGTCATTGACCAGGTCCTCCTGTGTAGTTCTGAGATCTGGCATGGAATCCCAGACCGTGGGAGACTGACAGTCATCTTGTGTTTCTTCCACTTTCTAATAAATAATCATAACAGTTGTTGTCTTCAACCAAGCTGCTTGCCTGTTGTCCTGTAGTCCATCCCAGCCTTGTGCAGGTCTACAGTTTTGTCCCTGGTGTCCTTAGACAGCTCTTTGGTCTTGGCTATGGTGGACAGGTTGGAGTGTGATTGATTGAGTGTGTGAACAGGTGTCTTTTATACAGGTAACAAGTTCAAACAGGTGCAATTAATACAGGTAAAGAGTGCAGAATAAGAGGGCTTCTTAAAGAAAAATTAACAGGTCTGTGAGAGACAGAATTCTTGCTGGTTGGTAGGTGTTCAAATACTTATTTTATGCAATAAAATGCAAATTAATTATTTAAAAATCATACAATGTGATTTTCTGGATTTTTTTTTTTTTAGATTCTGTCTCACAGTTAAAGTGAACCTACAATAAAAATTACAGACCTCTACATTCTTTGTAGGTGGGAAAACCTGCAAAACTGACAGGGGGTCAAATACGTATTTTCCTGACTGTACGTATGTGCATATGTTAAGATGGGTGGGTGTTTAGTGTGACGTTTTTTGACTTTGATGATGCTTCTTGTTTGGTGTCAGTGAGGCACTGCAGTAAGACGAGGTGGTGTCAGAACGTGTTTGTTGGCAGGCCCGTGGTTCCAGAGGCAGCTGCCCACTACAGCAGCCAGGTTTGGTCACAGACCAGCACAAAAATAAACCTCTGGGTGTATTCAGCCACTCCGGCTCATCTTTGTCTGTCCAGAGCCAGGGGAAAAACAAACAACAAGAAAATTAAAATTCACATGGGAGATGCTTTATTTTGTAGCCAGACATGAGGTGATATGATTGTATTTAGTTTACACACGTGGTTCTGTGTTAATACAGATGTTTCAGTGTTGTAACAAAACAGTTGTATTTCAATCTGCTCCGTCTCCGTCTCCTGCAGCTGGTAACGTGTTCTGGTGCATTCAAGGAAGGCTCGCTTCGAATTATCCGTAACGGCATTGGGATTCATGAGCACGCCAGCATTGACCTGCCTGGAATCAAAGGTTAGTGTGTTTCCGGGTCTCCTCCCCCACTCCACTTTTTGTGGATGATGATTCAGCGCTGACTTAACAGCAGAGCCGCATCTGTTTGCTTGCCAAAGCGTGGTGCCAGCTGTTGGCAGTCCAAGCTCAGCGTGTGCGAGTGAGCAGATGGCTCTGGTTGTGTGGAGCAGTGCCACTGACAGGTTGGGAGTGTTTGTTTTCATTTAGTCAGCCCGTTTACATAGTAACATGGCCCATGCTAAAGTGTTGCGTTGAAGAATGAAGTGCTAACACTCCCAGGCTGTCTGTGTCCCAGTAAATGAAGTTCTTCTCCTCAGCCTCTTCTCTCAAGTTGAAGTCAGACCCACACAGGACAGTCCAGCTCCGCTTGTCCTCGTCGGGCTTCAGCTGTTTATCGACTGTCTCTGGCATTAAAGCCTCCTGCCCCCGGCCTTTAGACGAGAGCCAATTATTCACTCCCCAATCAATGGCGCCCTGAGAGGAAGCTGCCATCTTTAGACCTGCCAACATGCTGCAATTGACAGATAAATATCGGCTGGGAGACTCGGTGAACATGTTACTTTGCCTCCTGTGTAGGATGTTGCAGACAGCAGCACTTGTTTTTCACACTCTTTGTAAAAATTCCCTTTAAGGTTTATGGCCACTGCGCTCTGAGGCAGGAAGAGGCACAGACGACATGCTGGTGCTGTCGTTTGTGGGCCAAACACGGTGAGCATGCAACACACACACACACACGGCCGCTTTCCTCAAGTCCTCATCTCTTGTCTAAGACCACATCTCTCCCACCAGAGTGCTGATGCTGAGTGGGGAGGAGGTGGAAGAGACGGAGCTCCCAGGCTTCGTAGACAATCAGCAGACCTTCTACTGTGGCAACGTGGCACATCAGCAGCTCATTCAGGTTTGCACACGAACATCCACGGACACACTGCTCTGCTCACATGCAGCACCACAGCATCTTTAATGCCTCAGGCTCATTTGGCTCTTCTGGAGTCAGCTGGCTCGTGGTGCTTGCAGATCTTATTTCCAGTCCAGAATATCAGCTGCATTCACACATTCCAAATGTCATTTTTTTAAAATGAGTCCTATACAAGATATGCAGCACGGTGCCTGAAACATTCATTAGAGAAAGAGATGGTCTTGAATATGGAGTGAGTAAAAGTGGGTTTTACACTTAGAGATGAATATTGTGCTTCATTTAAATTCCACTTTAGCACCACCTATCTGAGATGATGAGAACTGCTCTAAACTCTGCCAGCTGCCAAACCCTCAGACAGAAATCTTTGGGTTCTTATGACAACTTTGCTTCTGTCTTAACCCCTTAAGCCCTCGAGCCTATTTCACCAAAATCATATTCCCATATAGTTAGGGCCCGAGTAGGCAACGTCCTACGAGGACCCTATTGTAATTGTGCTGTTTATTATTATTATTATTATTATTCTCACTCTTGAAATCGAAATTTCGGCCTCTTCCCATGCTCAAAAACTCACCAAACTTTCCAAAGTCGTCCGGCTGGATCCGAAATTCGATATTTTGGGGGCGTCGCACATGGTCGCAGAAAAATTGCGAAATAGCGCCCCCTAGAAATTTTCAAAAACCCCTCCGCATTGGCCTTTTTTCGTCGTAGCCTCACGAAATTCGGTACACATATTTACCATGCCAGGACGCACGAAAAAGTCTCTTACTGTCATGGTGAAAATCAATTTCATTCCACTTCTAAAACATGCAGAACAAATTGGTGAACGTAGGCGATGAACGCCGTGAAGTTACGCGTAACGGCGTCCGTGTGGCGGCGTGCCGAATATTGCCTATTCACCATGAAATTACGTTCTTCATTTTGACGGCTTTAATTTTGTCACATCATCATGAAAATTGATACACAGGTCGAGCACGACAACCTCTTACAATTCATAGGGGCGTCGCCCATGGGCGGGGCAAAATGCCTCAATAGCGCCCCCTTGAAACTTTCAAAAACCCCTCCCCTTAGGGGTTTTTTTTTGGAGTAGGGAGATGAAAATTGGTACACGTCTTTCATAGACGTACAAAAAAGTCTCTGCCACCATGAGTCTACTCCAAACAGGAAGTCGGCCATTTTGAATTTTCTTCTCGTTTTGGCGTGATTTCCACATGTTGTATTTGAACGAACTCCTCCCAGGGATTTTGTCCAATGCACTTCAAATTTCTTTGACAGCGTCCAAAGATGATACTGAACAAAAGTTACCGAAAGCTTTTCTCTATGTTGAAGGGTGTGGCCGCTATGGTGCCGCCATTTTGACCCTTTGCCATGGAACATCAAGTCATGATAACTCCTTCATGCTTTGCCTGATTGACTTGTAACTTCACATGTATGATGACGGTTGGCCCCTGAACACACCCAGCCCCTCTGTTTGTACACTGAGTGCCCCCTAGTGGATGAACAATCAACATGTCATAACTCCTGGATGCATTGTGTGATTTGTTTAAAATTTTAACTGTGTGATGAGTGGTTGCCCCTGCATGCACATGCCCACATGTGGTCACAAGGGCACCCACTGGCCAGGTTAGGCGGTTGCGCGGAACGAGGGCCCGTATATGACTGCTTGCAGTCCTAGTTATTATTATTATTATTATTATCACTCTTGAAATCGAAATTTCGGCCTCTTCCCATGCTCAAAAACTCACCAAACTTTCCAAAGTCGTCCGGCCGGATCCGAAATTCGATATTTTGGGGACGTCGCACATGGTCGCAGAAAATCCGCGAAGTAGCGCCCCCTAGGAATTTTCAAAAACCTCTCCGCATTGGGCTTTTTTCGTCGTAGCCTCACAAAATTCGGTACACATATTTACCATGCCAGGACGCACGAAAAAGTCTCTTACTGTCATGGTGAAATATCGACAGGAAGTCGGCCATTTTGATTTTAAGTTTCGATTTTGAGCAAATTTTTGCCATTTTTGGCCATTTCCACTACTTACATTTGAACGAACTCGTCCTAGGGATTTCATCCGATCGTCTTCAAATTTGGTCAAAATCATCACAACACAATGGTGATCAAAAGTTATCAAAACATTCTAATTAAGTCAAAAGGCGTGGCTGCTAGGGGTCGTCAAACTTTGGCGAGCTTTTTGGAGCACGCCATTTCACTTCGAACGGCTGTCACGCCCACATACTTCATCGTAGATCCTTCAAACTTGCTGGACATGATGAGGGCTCCGCCCTGAACGTCTACATATCTTAAGTTCCCACCTGCGCCATAGCGCCCCCAGTGGTGGCAGGAAATGTCCTATTTTTACTTTAAGAGGTCCTGATGTCACATACTTAACCCAATCAGCTTCATTCCACTTCTAAAACATGCAGAACAAATTGGTGAATGTAGGCGATGAACGCCGTGAAGTTACGCGTAACGGCGTCCGTGTGGCGGCGTGCCGAATATTGCCTATTCGCCATGAAATTACGTTCTTCATTTTGACGGCTTTAATTTTGTCACATCATCATGAAAATTGATACACAGGTCGAGCACGACAACCTCTTACAATTCATAGGGTCGTCGCCCATGGGCGGGGCAAAATGCCTCAATAGCGCCCCCTTGAAACTTTCAAAAACCCCTCCCCTTAGGGGTTTTTTTTTGGAGTAGGGAGATGAAAATTGGTACACGTCTTTCATAGACGTACAAAAAAGTCTCTGCCACCATGAGTCTACTCCAAACAGGAAGTCGGCCATTTTGAATTTTCTTCTCATTTTGGCGTGATTTCCACATGTTGTATTTGAACGAACTCCTCCTAGGGATTTTGTCCAATGCACTTCAAATTTCTTTGACAGCATCCAAAGATGATACTGACCAAAAGTTATCGAAAGCTTTTCTCTATGTTGAAGGGTGTGGCCGCTATGGTGCCGCCATTTTGACCCTTTGCCATGGAACATCAAGTCATGATAACTCCTTCATGCTTTGCCTGATTGACTTGAAACTTCACATGTATGATGACGGTTGGCCCCTGAACACACCCAGCCCCTCTGTTTGTACACTGAGCGCCCCCTAGTGGATGAACAATCAACATGTCATAACTCCTTCATGCATTGTGTGATTTGTTTCAAGTTTTAACTGTGTGATGAGTGGTTACCCCTGCATGCACATGCCCACATGTGGTCACAAGGGCACCCACTGGCCTGGGTAGGCGGTCGCGCGGAACGAGGGCCCGTATATGACTGCTTGCAGTCCTAGTATGAGTTATTTCTCAGCTTGTACAAGGTCAAAAATGCAAAAGTTTGGATCAGCTAAAAGACAGGTTCTGGGGGATGTTGTGGATGCAAAAAAATTGAAGTAAATAATCCTTGGTAGGAGTAAATGAGTTTTTTTTTTCCCCGAAAAAATGAATTCCGATTTATGTCTTTATTTGCTTGGCGTTTCAGCTGTGGTTAGTTGATATGTGATTGAAGTGGATACTTTTGTAGAGGAGACTTCGCTTGACATTTTGAGGTTTAATAAGTGTATGTTGGAGTCAGCATTGGTTAGTTATTAGTGTTGAAATGTTCCAAAACAGGACAAGTCCCCAAATTTGGGGACTCTGGGATTTAAGAGGTTAAGGCTGGCAGGTGTGTGTGTGTGTGTGTGTGTGTTCAATGTAGTTAAACTCTTTATTCTGGCTGATGTAGGATTTGTTCCTTGTGCTGTAAAAAACAAAACAAACAAACAAAAAAACAAGGTTCTGTTTAAACTAGCAAATATCAGTCATTCCATGAAAGCGTCTGAGGAACTGGTTGACATCATTTTTCCTCAGAATCAAATAATATCAATATGACAAATCTGCACCACCTTTTGGTTTTGGCCACCCCTCCTCGTTTATTTTCATTTGTCTTTTTTTTAAAACATCGAGATTTCCTTCATTAAATTACCATGAAAGTACATATTAAATTTGTTGTCATCTTAATCTGAGGGGTTTTTATTTTATCATGTACTGATGATCTCTTTGTAGCAGAATCAATCCAGTGATCAAATGAATATTGAATGAACGAAATAGATTTTTTTATCAAGTGTACCGGCGGTGGAAAGTCCTCATATTTTAGCAACTTTCACATTAAACATTCCAGAGCTATCACGAATACACATCCATCGTTTACAACCCCAATTCCAATAAAGTTGGGACATTGTGTAAAATGTAAATAAAAACAGAATACAATGATTTTCAAATCCTCTTCAACCTATATTCAATTGAATACGTCATGTCATGTTTATTTGAAATGGGACATAATGAACATAGGTACATGTAAATATGCCAGATTATAGCAGGATGCTATTTTCCATCCATAGTCCCAGTAACATAGAAACGGACTAAGAACACACAACATACCAAAACAAATCAATCATGACAGAAAACAATTAAAACAGAATATACATACAAATATTTAGAAATTCAAAGTAGCAACAATTGATCGTTAATAAGCAGCCGACAGGTGGAGGAACCAAAAGATTTTTATGATGATGGGTGATTGAGGTGCAAAAGTTCTGTATTAAAGTGACAAGTGCTACGTGCAAAGTGCTTCAGTGCCTGGTTGAATTGGGTATTACAGTACTGGGTTGTACTGCACGTTGCCCAATACACTCATTTGCACGTGCACAAGTGTAAATATTGCACAGGGTGTCCTACACAAGTTTATTGTGTAAAAACGACTAAACCGTAGTTTAGGGCATTGTGTACATATAACTGGAAAAAAAAAAAAAAACTTGAGTGGTGCCTCCACAGTTAGGCTACAGATGGTTGCATGTCTGATTTGCCAGTAACCAAATGTTCAATTGTCCTTTGAAGGTACTGAAAGTGGTGATCTCCCTGATTGTGACTGGGAGGTTGTTCCAAGCTTGTCCACCTTTTATGGATAGTACGTTCTGACCAAAGGAATACACCACAAAGACAAGATATTTAATGTTCAGACTGATAAACTTTGTTTTTGTTCAAATATTTGCTCATTTTGAAAAGGATGCCTGCAACACATTTCAAAAGGACCGGTAAAGTTGCTCAAAGAACACCTTTTTGGAACATTCAACAGATGATCAGGTTAATTGGAAACAGGTGAGTGTCATGATTGGGTATAAAAGGAGCATCCCCAAAAGTCTCAGCCGTTCACAAACAAAGATGATAATATAATCAGAAGAGTCAGAGAATCTGCATAACTTTCTACACGTAAGCAGCAAGGCCAAAAACCACCATTGAATGCCTGTGACCTTTGATCCCTCAGGCGGCACTGCATTAAAAACCGACATCATTGTGTAAAGGATCTTACCACGTGGGCTCAGGAACACTTCAGAAAACCATTGTCAGTTAACACAGTTCGTCACTACATCTACAAGTGCAAGTTAAAACTCTACCATGCAAAGTGAAAGCCAAACATCAACAACATCCAGAAACACCACCACCTTCTCTGGGCCTGAGCTCATTTGAAATGGACAGACACAAAGTGGAAAAGTGTGCTGTGATCTGATGAGTCCACATTTCAAATTGTTTTTGGAAATCATGGACGTCGTGTCCTCTGGACAAAAGAGGAAAAAGACCATCCAGATTGTTACCAGTGCAAAGTTCAAAAGCCAGCATCTGTGATGGTATGGGGGTGTGTTAGTGCCCATGGACAACTTACACATCTGTGATGGCACCATCAATGCTGAAAGGTACATCCAGGTTTTGGAGCAACACATGCTGTCATCCAAGCAACGTCTTTTTCAGGGACGTCCCTGCTTATTTCAGCAAGACAATGCCAAGCCACATTCTGCACGTGTTACAACAGCGTGGCTTCGTAGTAAAAGAGTGGGGGTACTAGACTGGCCTGTCTGCAGCATATCTTGTCTTTGTGGTGTATTCAGTTGAATATAGGGTGAAGAGGATTTGCAAATCATTGTATTCTGTTTTTATTTAGAGGTTACTTGATTGCTATGGTCAGTTTGACAAAAGTAAGATATCTCTAAATAGATTGTGATAACTTGCTGTGCAGAGGTGGACCCTGGGTCAGGGTCCAGTTGATTAATGACATTTCTGTCACTACACATACTGTAGGTCCTGGTCTGTCTGTGACAGAGCAGATGGCCCAAACACCCGTCATTCCAACTTAACTGTGTCCCAACCTTTTAATTTGTGCATTTGTTCTTAAATCTGTGTTGTGCCTCTGATGTTGCCAGATTACTGAGGCTAAGCTAAAGCTCCTAAAAACAGACCTAAGCATTATCAACATAGATTAACAGGACGTGTTTGGGAAACATTGCATATTTGAAATAAGTGTTGTTACGTGCACATCAAAGCACAATAAAACATAGCGCCTTAAAATGAGAGCGGAATAGTGGCCACTTGTTGGATCTGATTGGATTAAAAAGATGTGCATAAATGAAGCAGCGATTTTCCACAGTTTGGAAAGTCAAACATTCAGTAAGTAATTCGATTGAATAATGTTTTTTCCACAGTTCGTTACCAGAACTCAGAAGAAGCTCCAGAGTTGAAATATTGATCAAAGACTAAATATATTTCCTCACATATATTTTAACATCATTTTGTAAAACAAAAATTCTGTTATGACAGAATGATTTAACAATACACATTAATTTCAGTCAGCAAAGTAGAATAACGCAAACGTGCACCCACTGCGTTACAACAATATTTGGTTTGAGGTGGCATGATGTAAAATTGTATTATTCATTATGTAATTGTCTGAAGTTCTCATTATTGACAACATCCTTATTGTCATTTCCCAGACATGCTGTAAGTGACAACTGTGTCTGTTCCTCTAGATCACGTCTGGCTCTGTGCGCTTGGTGCACCAGGACAGCAAGGCGTTAGTCAGTGAGTGGAAGGAACCGCAGGCCAAGAACATCAGCGTGGCTGCCTGCAACCACACCCAGGTGGTGCTCGCTGTGGGACGGGCCCTGTTCTACCTGCAGATCTTGGCTGGAGAGCTCAAACAGATCAGGTAGCTGAGACACTGATGTTTATCAGCCTGCGTATCCTCTCAAATGGATTTGCTGATTGCGTCGCTTCCCGTCGTTTCTGTGTGTAGTTTGCATGTTATCCCCATGTCTCTGTGGGTTTCCTCTCACAATCAAAAACATGGTTATTTAGGGTCTGCTCCTTTCTCTGCCCCTGAGCAAGGCAGCATCTCTACATCTGCAGTTGGTCCCCGGGCTCTGGGCTGTGGCTGCACACTGCCCCCAGTGGCTAACTGTAAATAGGATAGTAGAGGACAAATTTCATTGTATATATGTGCAATGACAATAAAGGCTCCATTAATGTGACATAGGTTTTACCTGCCAGTAACCACAATTTTAATATCAATGTAGACTGTGAAGACTCAGGTCTAGCTAGCTAATCAGGAAATAAAACAAGGAAGCTGAGTGATTGTGCATGCTATAAATAAACGGTGTGGTGGACTTTCAACACATAATGGACATTGTGGATATAATTCACCATACCAAGTGTCATCACATGTGAAAACACGCCGAGATGTGTGAAGTGCTTATGAAAGTGTCTCACCCCCTTTGATATTTTCCTATTTTTCAGGACCCCTGCATGGGTGCTGATGCTCATCCCAGCCATTCCACACTCAACTGCAAACTGACCCAGTGAGTGTTGGAGGTCACAGGCTGATGAAGTCAGCAAGACCACATCATCTGCAAAAAGCAGTGATGAGACCCTGAGTCCACCAAACTGAAGACTCTCCTCCCCCCCAATTAACCCTCACTACCCTGTCCATGAATACCACAGACGTGATTGCTGACAAGGCGCAGCCTTGGCAGAGGCCAATACCCCACTAGAAACGAGTCCGACTTACTGCCAAGGACCCGAACACAGCTCTCACTTTGCGAGTACACACACAGTATCTCCTGAGGTACCCGATCATATGCCTTCTCCAAGTCCACAAAACACATGCAGACTGGATGGGCATACTCCCAGGCACCCTCCAGGATCCTTGCGAGAGTAAAGAGCTGGTCGGTTGTTCCATGACCGGGACGGAACCTGCATTGTTCCTCAGAGGTTTGACTATCGGCCGAACCCTTCTTTCCAGCACCCTGGAGTAGACTTTACCAGGGAGGCTGAATAGTGTGATGCCCCGTAGTTGGCACACACTCTCTGGTCGCCTTTTTTTAAAGATGGGGACCACCACCCAGGTTGCCACTCCTTAGGCACTGTCCCAGACCTCAATGCAATGTTGAAGAGATGTCTCATCCAAGACAATCCCTCCACACCCAGAGCCTTCAGCATTTCTGGACAGATCTCATTATCCCCCGGGGCCTTGCCACTGTGGAAATTACTGAAAATCCTCCATCAGCTTCCAGCTCTGCCCCTACTATAGAGGGTGCTACGGTCTGATGCACGAGTTCCTCACAGTGTTCCTTCCAGTGTTGGACTACATCCTCAGTTGAGGTCAACAGAGTCCCAACCTTACTGTAGACAGCTTGGCTGGTTCCCCATTTTCTCCTCCTGAGGTGCCTCACGGTCCGCCAGAAGCACCTTGGTGCGGACAGAAAGTCCTTCTCCATGGTTGCTCTGAACTCCTCCCACACCCGCTGCTTTGCCTCCCCCACAGCCGAGGCTCCTGCCCTTTGGGCCTGGCAATACCTTGCAACTGCCTCTGAAGTCCTCATAAATAACATATCCCAGAAGGACTCCTTTTTCAGTTGGATGGCTTCCCTGACCACCGGTGTCCACCACGGTGTTCAAGGGTTGCCGCCCCTTGAGGCACCTAAGACCTTCAGGCCACAGCTCCCCGCTGCAGCTTCAGCAATGGAAGCCTTAAACATTGCCCATTCTGGTTCAATGCCCCCAACTTCCACAGGGATGCTAGAAAAGCTCTGCTGGAGGTGTGAGTTGAAGATCTGTCAGACATTGGACTCCTCCGGACAGTTCCATTTCACCCGTACTATCTGCTTGGGCTTACCAGGTCTGTCCAAAGTCCTCCCCCACCCTCTGATCCAACTCACCACCAGATGGTGATCAGTTGACAGTTCTGCCCCCTCTTCACTAGAGTGTCCAGAACATGCGGCCTCAAATCGGATGATGCGATCACAAAAATGAACATCGATCTTTAATCTCGGGTGCTCTGGGACCATGTACACTTATGCGCATCCTTATGTTTGAATATGGTGTTCGTTGTGGACAGTCCATGACTAGTACAGAAGTCCGATAACAAATGACTGCGTGGGTTTAGATCGGGGAGGCCGTTCCTCCCAATCACACCTCTCCAACTGTCTCTGTCATTGCCCACGTGTGCGTTGAAGTCCCACACTGGAGCCCCACAGCTAGCCTGTGCTGGCCGGGTCTGGCTCATTGAGGCCCTCGACTTTCACTGCCACCCGTGGGACAGTGCATGCGACCACAGTGGTTCCCCCTGTGGGTGGTGAGCCCACAGGGTGTGCAATACAAAGTACCCTTTTAAATTTGTATCTTAATTTTTAACAGCTGACCTATTGTTTCACCCTCATCAGTACACCTCACAGAACGGACCTGATCCACATCGACCTCGATACTAGTTTATGCCTGTTTGATGCTGTCTAGTCATGATGTTTATTAAGATCTTTCTTTATTACACAAAAAAACTTAATATTATTGCACATAATGTTGTAATTTCTAATTCTACTCTACAACACAGTGCCCACAGTGTGATGTGTGTCTGCTGTCAGATCTCAGAAGCTCAGCAGAGTGGGTCCTGGTTAGAGCTTTGATGGGAGTCTTCTGGGGAAGACCAGGGGCTGTGTGTGTTGCTCCGGATAAAACTGGAGTTGTCAGGAAGTGCATCCAGCCTAAAACTTGTGTCAAATCCCAATGTGGATCTGCTGAATCCACTGTGGAGAGTCTGTACAAAGTGGGATCAGCCGCAAGGCAAAGGACCTGTCATGATCTCAGTGGTACCGTGCTGCTGATACGTCCTTTGCACTAGTGAAGACAATTTATTAAAAGTATATTACATGTGAGATTTATGGGGATGTTGAAGTCATAACTGCCCAGTTCTTTATTGGGTCAAAGAGGACATGATGGCATTGATTCAGTTTCAGTGCTCATATTGATCTATGCTGGAATGTTGAATGTAGAACTCTTTCCCCTCAGACATACTCGTCATATGAACGCTGACTGTAGAATGTGATTTTCACGTTAACTGTAGCGCTGTTGGTCAGCATGTCCTGGGTTCAGACAGCAGTGCGCCTCCTCCTCACTGAGACTCAGCCGGCTGTCCAGAGTTAAACATCAGATATCTGAAAGTTTTCAAACGCAAAATACAATTGAAAATGTGGATTTTATTGATTCTGATATATCACTGAGTAGAGAAAAATAATCTTTAAAAATATGAATAAACTCAGCCGGGGGTCTGTGCAGAACCCCACTGAAAACGTTTACTGAGACCCGATGATGGCACCAAATTACAGACTCATCTTTAGTGTAATGTGTATGCATTCACTAAAGTATACACACCTTGGATTGTGTGTGTGTGTGTGTGTGTGTGTGTGTGTGTGTGTGTGTGTGTGTGTGTGTGTGTGTGTGTGTGTGTGTGTAAAATGAAAAAGAAATCATTATAAAGACTGTTGCCATGATAGGATTTGTTTATGAATTCAAATGATGTTGTTTGAGCCAGTAGCATTTTTCAGTTTTATTTTCTCCTGATAGAAAACATTTCCTGCTTAGCATTTGCTGAGTGTCATGTTGTGTTTGTTGTGTTTTCTCTTTCTTGTTCCACTGAGTTTGTATTTTCTCTCTGTCAGTACCACAGAGATGGAGCATGAAGTGGCGTGTTTGGACATTACACCCCTGGGGGAGGCGGGTGGCGAGTCTCCGCTCTGTGCTGTGGGACTCTGGACTGACATCTCGGCCCGTGTGCTCAAACTGCCCTGTTTCACCAACCTGCACAAGGAAATGCTGGGAGGAGGTGAGAAGAAGAAGAGGAGGAGGAGGCGGGGTTTATTCTTGAATGAATGAATTTATTTGGCACACAAACTCAGCAGTAACAAAAAAAAACTGATACACAAGGCAATTCCACAGTGACACGTGTGACCAAAAGGGGGTGAGCAAAGCTTATAAACGCCCACCCCTTATATACATACATACATACATATATACTCATTAGCAACCCCCAGAGCAAGCACACAGGCGACAGTGGTAAGGAAAAACTCCCTCTGATGTATTGAGGAAGAAACCTCAAGCAGACCAGACTCTAAGGGGTGACCCTCTGCTTGGTCCATGATACAAACACATTTAACAACACAAACTCAAGTCCCGTCAGCATAAACATTTCTAGTGAACACTATATCTTTATCTACATACATATACATATATACACATACCTACATAGACCTGAATGAGTGATGATACATACATGTCCACACACACACACATATATGCATATATTTGTCCATAATTAAACAGTACCTATAATTCTAATCATATTTTCTTCACTGTAATACTTTGTTATAATATTCTTTTTAAATAATCTCTTGAAAATTGCTAAAGTGCCACACATTCTAATTTCTGTTGGACATTCATTTCACTTCTTCACCCCAGTCACAGACACACAAAAATCCTTTGCATTTGTTCTTACTGGTGGTTTCTTAAAAATTGCACAACCTCGTAAACTGTAACCGGATTCCCTCAATCTGAACAGATTCCGGACATGTCTCGGTAAGGCTTGGCTTTTTGCTTTAAACAAAGTTTGAATTGTGATGTAATCCACCAAATCTCTGAATTTTAATAAATTTAAAGACACAAAGAGTGAATGCGTTGGTTCACGGTAATGTTTATTTCAGATGATTCTTATAGCTCAGAAATATCTGATTAGTATTTGATTTGTAAGTTTTTCCCCACATCTCAACACAATATGTCGTGTATGGAGTTATCAAGGAGTGATATAAAGAGAGTAACCCTTTTTGTGAAAGTATGTCTTTAGTTTTATACAAAATGGCGATGGATTTTGACATTTTCGATTTGATATAATTTATATGTGATTTCCAGCTGAGTTTATCAATTATAACACCTAGGAATTTGTTCTCCGTTACTAATTCTATTTCCATATTGTTTATAGTAAGGTTTCTACATTTAGGTACTTGTTTAACCCAAATATACTACATTTAGTTTTCCCAAGGTGGAGTGACAATTTTTTAGCATCAAACCAAGCCTTAAACTTTTTCAACTCAGTCTCCACCATGTCCAGAAGCTGTTCTAGATCATCACCACTACTGAAGACAGTTGTATCATCTGCAAATAAAATGCACTTTAGTGATTACGACACCCAACCTATATCATTAATATATAAAATGAACAACAAGGGACCAAGCACAGAGCCCTGCGGCACTCCACAAGTAATTTCCCGAAGTACAGAGTAATTGAACTGAACATATTGAAACCTTCCCTGTAAATAACTTTTTATCCAGTCATATGCAAGACCTCTGATCCCATATTTTTGTAATTTAGTTAGTAATATTGCATGATTCACCATGTCAAACGCTTTCTGTAGATCAAAGAAAATGCCAGTTGTATATTGTTTTCTATCAGTTGCCGTCGCTATACTTTCAACAAAATCCATCAATGCCAGTGATGTAGTCCGAGATTTTCTGAATCCATATTGCTCATCACAAAGTATCTCATGCTTTAATAAATAGTCATGCAATCTCTTAGCAAATATTTTTTTCTAGAATTTTGGAAAATTGTGGTAGGAGTGAAATAGGTCTATAATTAGAAAAAGCATGTTTGTCACCGGTTTTAAACAAGAGTATTACTTTAGCTATTTTCATTTGAGAGGGAAATTTACCAGTACTTAATGACATATTGCAAATGTGGTTGAAAGGTTTTACTATACAATCAATAATTATTTTTAATAAAGCCAAAAAGCAAAACAAGAAGTATTACGGCTGGTTTTGCACCATTTCAGCATTTCCCCAACATTTAAACTCTGGTTTCAAACATAGAAGTTAAAACCTGACGAAGTTGGGGTGAACCCATAAAAAAAAGTCAGCAGTCCGTTGATACAAAGTTTCACAGTGTTATGAAGTGGTTAACGAAGGAACTTTCCACTCAGAATACCTTTTCCATGCAGAACATCTTTTCCAGTGTCAAGGTATGTGACTGACACCCGCACGATGATGAATCTCTGCTCTCTCACTAATAAGGACACGTTCCTGCAAATATATTTTAGCAGTAATTGGAACCCTTAAATCACAAGCTGAGTCTTACCGTGTCAGTTCAGTTACGGCTGACGAGACTGTCTCAGCTATAAATTTAAGCCCTGTGTGTGTGTGTGTGTGTGTGTGTGTGTGTGTGTGTGTGTGTGTGTGTGTGTGTGTGTGTGTGTGTGTGTGTGTGTGTGTGTGTGTGTGTGTGTGTGTGTGTGTGTGTGTGTGTGTGTGTGTGTGTGTGTGTGTGTGTGTGTGTGTGTAAATATTTATTTAGTTTTTCTGTGGACTTTAGGTGGTCGTAGTGACCATAGTGAGCGGCAAAAACAATAGACAATAACATAACAATATAAATTTGCCCAAAAGTAACTATTTTAACTGCAGTAACGCTCAAAAGTGAGAACCACAAAGCTTTAAGAAAAATGGTTAGATCAAGGCATGATTTTGATTGATCAGTAGTGGTCAAATCAAACCTGAGCCATTAAATGAGCAGGCGTGCACGGCTCTGCTTTGTTTTTATCAGCGCTGTGCTCATGGAGCGAACGGGCGTTACAGCCAGGATGCACATTTTAAAATCAGTTCAGCGTTCTGCTTTTAACACAGTAAGCTCATCACAGATCAGCAGTGTGTATCAATGACAAGCTTTTACAATTTTTGTCATATTGAAATTAATATCATCTTGAATATCTTTCAATATTTACCGTCTGTGCTCCAAATGATACCGCAGTGTGACTTTTAGGCTGCACTGCCTTATATAGAGACCTTAAAAGGTAACACAAAACAAATTAAAGATAACTTAGTTTTTGGTTCCAAATAATACATAAATTAGTTTTAGCAAAATCTGAGACAGACCCCCCCCCAAACAGACGGTAAATAAATAAAAATGGTTATTATTATGAGGTGTGCTGTGTGTGAAAAATGTCAGTTGCTCATAAACACAAAAGCTCAAGTTAAGTGATGTGTTGATTCATTATGTAATCCTGCCACAGATGTTCATGTGTAAACGGCACATTTGGCTCTGTGTCCTCAGAGATCATTCCTCGCTCCATCCTCATGACCACATTTGAGGGGACCTACTACCTGCTGTGTGCCCTTGGAGATGGTGCGCTCTTCTACTTTGGTCTGGACCTGGAAACAGGTAGGCTGCTCAGCCCAGCTAATTAACTGCAGGTTCACTGTGTAATACCTCAGTAATGCATTTTCTCTCTAAATACCCAATTTGTCTGCAGATCTCATACATATTTGGTAAACTCAAAATGGGCGTGTCTACAAGGGGGTGGAGTGGGGGGGCTAATTACAATCCATTATCAAAAAATTTGTACATTTAAAAAATAATGTTGGTTTATGAACCTGTTGTAGTTACTGTATTGTTCAGAAATACACTTGAGTTGGATTACTCACTCATCATCACTCATCTTCAACCACTTATCCAGGATCGGGTCGTGGGGGCAACAGCTCCATCAGGGGACCCCAGACTTCCCTTTCCTGGGTCACATTGACCACCTCTGACTGGGGGATCCTGAGGTGTTCCCAGGCCAGTGTGGAGATATAATCTCTCCACCTAGTCCTGGGTCTCCCCGCTGTCTCCTCACAGATGGATGTGCCTGGAACACCTCCCTAGGGAGGCGCCCAGAAGGCATCCTTACCATATGCCTGAACATCTCAGCTGGCTCCTTTCAACATGAAGGAGCAGCAGCTGTACTCCGAGCTCCCCACGGATGAAAGGCTGTATTCCCTACCTGTAGTAGGCAATTCATCGGTTTCCTGCTGAGAACCATGGCCTCAGATTTAGAGGTGCTGATCCTCATCCCAGCCGCTTCACACTCGGCTGCGAACTGACCCAGTGAGTGTTGGAGGTTACAGGCCGATGAAGCCAACAGGACCACATCATCTGCAAAAAGCAGTGATGAGACCCCGAGCCCACCAAACCAGAAACCCTCCTCCCCCCAACTACACTTCCATATCCTGTCCATGAATATCACCATTGGATTGCTTCATATTTCATTTTATTTGTACAGCAGCATTTTATTATCATCAGACCAGGCCTGCCCAAAGTTTTCACCAATCATTGTAAAAGTTATTTAAAGTAGAATTTTACAGGATCAAGTAAACTTTCTCACATTAAGGCCTGCTTGTTCCACCATTGTGCTGCTCACTGGCTTTGTCCTGGATGAAGTTTGGAAATGTTTGCATGACTCTTGATATCTACAGTCATTACGTTGCCACTGGGAGCAGCTGCCCTTGTCAGTGCCAGAAAGTGTAGTCGAGGAAGCTGTGACTGGAAACAGTTTTTCAAGTGAACATAGCATCTTATGTGTCAAAGCAAGATAATATATCTTAAAAGAAAGCAATTACCTGAAGTCGACATTTCTGCCAGGCTTCCAAATATGAGTGTTTGTCTTTCTTTGTCTTTGGCATCCGTCCGTCTCGTGAGACAGTGGGTTGTTTGCACCCTTAAGCGTTCTTGATGTGTTTCACAGCTTCTTCTGTGGCTGCACAGGCCAGTTGGCTGTACAAGTCACAGATGAAGATTGGCGCTGTTAGGTGTGTCACTTTTTCCTACGTTGGACTGTCTTTTGTCTTGAAACCTCTTGGCGTTGTTCTCAGCCCTTTTAATGTCGTCTTTGACTGCCATCCTCCAGCTGCTGCAGTCCTCAGCTAGTTCTTCCCAGGTGTGTCAGGCCTGTAGCCAGGAACTGAAAATGGAGGGTTCTTTTAATTGTTGAAAGTGGACCTTTGTTGGCAGGGGGATTTGGGGATTTTGATGTCCAAGGACACATTCTGGAGGGTTTTTTGATTACCATTTTCTCACCCCTGGTATTTGTATTGTTTTATTTTATTCTTTTGCATGTTTTCACCTTTTCTTTGCCTTTACCCCATATTGATATCACAACCTACATGTTTGTTTGATAAGATTACTATCTGTCAATCAATCAGTCAGCATTTATTTATTATAAAGCTTTACAGTAGCCAAAGTGTTTTACAGTAAAATCAAGGTGTCTTTATTACCCTGTTACCCCCTCGGGGGCAGTTTGTTGTGCAGCCAGCAGTAGAACACATTCATACATCCATAAACATAACATGATCTTAAATATGGCATGAAAACTCACCAAACGGTAAACATAATAACACAACATAAAATAATAAGAAAACCTAGTTAAAAATCACTCATGTGATAGTGTTTAAAAATCTAGTGTCAGTGGGAATAAAAGAGTTCTGGTATTGGTCTGACATCTCTTGGACATAAATCTACGACCAGACGGAAGCATTTTGAACTCGGAGTATAAGGGGTGACTGGAATCATCCAGGATGGTTCTCGCCTTCTTAATGGATCTGTTTTTACATGTAGACGGCAGGTCATTTATATTTATATGTTAGTTTAAATGAGTCAACACCCCCGAGTCACACCAACTGTCAGAACGCTCGTAGCACAGGCCGAGGGGGAGGATTAGCAGCAATCTTCCATTCCAGCTTATTAATTAATCAAAAACCCAGACAGAGCTTTAATTCATTTGAAAGCTTGACTCTTAGTCTTGTCCATCCAAGTCCCAAAAACCAGTTTTATTTGTTATTATCTATCGTCCACCTGGTCGTTACTGTGAGTTTCTCTGTGAATTTTCAGACCTTTTGTCTGACTTAGTGCTTAGCTCAGATAAGATAATTATAGTGGGCGATTTTAACATCCACACAGATGCTGAGAATGACAGCCTCAACACTGCATTTAATCTATTGTTAGACTCAGTTGGCTTTGCTCAAAATGTAAATGAGTCCACCCACCACTTTAATCATATCTTAGATCTTGTTCTGACTTATGGTATGGAAATTGATCCTGTCTCCGAGTGGGGAAAAACGGTTAGAAATGTGAACGGGTTGGCGGTGTACACGGGGCTTCTGTTTAGGGCTACGCTTCCTCCTCGCAGTCACCCAGTCGGCCTGCTTTCCCGGCTGCTTGGGATCTGCCAGAGGGAAACTAACGGCGGCTAAGCTACCTTGGTCCGCACCGACTACAGGGGCCTGGCTAGCTGTAGAATTTTCCATGGTGCAGAGCCGAGTCTCCAATTCGCCCAGCCTGGCCTCCAAAGCTACAAATAAGCTACACTTATTACAAGTACCATTACTGCTAAAGGAGGCCGAGGAATAACTAAACATTTCACACCCAGAGCAGAAAAGTGCGGGAGAGACAGGAGAAGCCGCCATGTTAAACCGGCTAAGAGCTAGTAGCTGCGCTAAGCTAGCGGATTCCTAAAGACACACAAAGTGAATAATGTGTAAATAATTTAGAGGTGATTCAGCAGAGGGAGTGCTTTAGTTAAGGCACGTGAAGATTACACTGTGAAACAAATCGTTATCTAGTTAACTAGATCAATCTAACTGCGCAGATTAAACAGCTAACAGATTCAGCAAAACACCGCTGTGCTCCGGAACAGGAAGTGATACAATACCGCAGTGAGAGCCAACCACCAGTAGAGGCAAGCAAGAATAGTCAGCTCATTGGACATTTCATTTTCCAGAGATGTAGTAGAGAAGCTTGAATCTTCGACTGGACTGGGTTGCTTGATGCGAGGACGTTTCACTTCTAACCGCAGAAGCTTCCTCAGCTAAATTTCTTGCTCTGGTAGTCTGACGTCTGTCTTGACTCTTGTAGAGAAGAATAACAGAAGCCAACAAAGCTGGAGTTTAAACCTAACAAGACCCCTCCTACTGAGAGGCAGACTGCTATTGGCTAGTGACTAAACAATAGCTCTAATTAGCACCTATTGTGCTCTAGTTAGCACCCTCCTAATGACAGGGCAGCTGTCCCCCCTAATGATGGGACTGATGCTTCTCCTGACGACTCTGCTGATGACGTGAATGACTCATTACCATGAACAAAAGACTGAAACTGCTTTGACCTGAGTACCCCATTGTAAACAGGGGACAAAGCATGTCTCAGACCCCCTCCCTGGTTAAGGCTTGGTTTCAACTGTTTCACATACAAAGCTTCCTTCACTCCCCTCTCAAACCATTTGTTTTCTCTGGCTAAGATTTTAACTTCCTTGTCCTCAAATCTGTGGTTAGTGTCGTTAAGGTGGAGATGAACTGCAGATTGAGGTCCACCGGCGCCCTCTCTGCAGTGCTGGTGTTTAAATGCCTCAGTGCAAATGATCAGTAGATCATTGCTTTGCAGTTATGTGACTTCTACTTGTCAAAAGAACCTCCCCATGACAGTTGGCTTTCCATTTACATTTAACTGTTAAAGTAACAGAACAAAATGAAAAAAAAAAACAGAACATGGTGTCTTTGAGCCTGAACATCATACAGCACAAGTATAGCTCAAAAAAACTTGAATATCATAAAAAAAATTGCTTCAAACATTTTAGTTTCTGCAATGAGTCTAAAATATGCAAAATGTTTACTTTCTCAAATACTTGACAAAAAATACTGAACTTTCCCACAATATATTTCTATTTTAAGATGCACCTTTATGGCTTAAAACTGGTTCAAACAGAACACAGGACTTCACTTTATGATCTTTATCAAGTTGTTGCAGGTTCAGAGAACAGCATCGCTGCACGTTGTTTTCCACAGGTGGTGGTGGTGTTTATTTTATAGAATTCCTTTTCTGTTAGTGTATGTCTACAGCATGACAGGCCACAGAGAGCTGCGTCCACTCTTTCTGAAGTAACATCGCTGTTGCTTTACAGTCCACAGTGACAGATGTGTCACTAATCTACAGCTAGAAGATGGCAGCTTTCAAAAACATTTCTTTAGTGTGCTGATGGTTAACCGTCACGACGCAATAGTCAGTCAATCAGTCAGTCAGTGACTGAAGGTTGAAGTCCTGACAGCAACACTGTGAACAGTGGTCTGCAAAAGGAAAGGTGCTTGTCTTAAATATTGGACAGCTTAACCCAGCATTCAGCCTGATGTTTAACGTGTCATGTCCTCTTCTGCAGGTACCCTGAGTGAACGCAAGAAGGTTACCCTTGGTACTCAGCCCACTGTGCTCAGAACCTTCCGCTCCCTGTCCACTTCCAATGTGTTTGCCTGTTCTGACAGACCCACTGTCATCTATTCCTCCAACCACAAGCTGGTGTTTTCCAATGTCAACCTCAAGGAGGTCAACTACATGTGCCCTCTCAATTCTGAAGGTTACCCCGACAGGTCAGACACCCCTATTTCAGATCAGGGACTTCATGAACAGGCAGATTTCACAGACTGTTTTGATCCTTGATCATATACATTTGTTTGTGATGGTTACACAATTAACTCTGATGGTTTTATTTTTTTGGATTACTAAAGTGTACTGACTTTAACTGCCAACCTCATGATTAATGTTGTCCTTTTTTACAGCCTGGCTCTTGCAAACAACAGCACACTGACCATCGGTACCATTGATGAGATTCAGAAACTCCATATTCGCACTGTTCCCCTTTATGAGTCTCCTAGGTCAGTTCACTTCTTAAATGTTACTTTGAACCACTACACTGACATGCGGTGAGGTTGATGGCTGGTGAGACACTGATTTCATTACAATCAGATTTCCAAACATGAACCGCACAGAGTAGCTAATTCACCGTTTGATTGACAGCAGTTAACGGGTTATGTTTAAAATCTCACATCAGCATTTTTACACATACAAACTGTAGCACACAAAAAAGCACATTTAAATAAAAAAAATACATTATTATGGTCTTACCTTTACTTATCAATGAAGTCAGTGTGCCGCTCCTTCTGAACTAAAGCATCGATGACTTGTTTGTAAAAGTTTTTCTTGTCTTCCTTCGGTTTTAAAGTCTCTCTCTTTGTGGGGATCACTGCCAGGGAAGAAAGTCGTCCTTCATCAGTCCTGTTCTGACTGTATGTTTGGAGTCTTTTCTGGCTTTGAATCTGAGCGGTCGACTGCTCGTGTTTGATGAGAAAATTCTTCAGGTCACAATATCCCATCTGAGTCCAGACATTGTCACAAGTTGAGAAAATAAGGCAGAAAAAGGCAGTTTCTTGCTGGACGTCCACACAGTCAGACTTTAGTGTGTCCCACTGCGTTTGAAAAGAGAGCGGCTCTTCTGTTGTCTGAAACAAACCTTTCAGCTCTGGTCTTTGGTCGTCCTTTAATTATTACCTCCTGCTTAGATTGAAAGTCTGGTTTAGAAAACTGTTTCAGTTTGGATGTGAAACCCTCCATTCTGAAAGTAAAGTCCAGACGAGAGGAAAAAATAAATGAACGGCTGCTCTTGTAGTTTGCTGTCACTTATTCTGCAGCTGAGGAGTTGCTGCAAGAAGAATCCCTGGGATCACTTGCACCCCCTAACATGAGGCAGGAGAACTGCGTGCCTCACCTGGTGCCTTTTTGCAGCTGTTTTGTGATCGCTCAGCACACGGAACACGTTACACACACACACACACAGCTGTTGACAAAAACACTGGACATTATGTACATCAGCTAAACTATGGAATTTAAGTTCATACAACCAAAGTGTTTGTCCATTTTAATGGAGACATACAGAGAGACAGTGAGACAGTCTGACTGCACCACATGTCAGCAGTTAGTCCAATGATTGAACAGTCCAAGGTGAGGCTCGGCCCTGACCGCACGTCACTGAACCACTAAGTAACTTTTCAGAATCATCGTCTGTACCAATATTCTGGATGAGCTTGATATTTGCTTGTGGCTTCCTCTTCTGATTTGACCTTTGAGATGGTGTTGGTTTTACTGTCCATCCTCTACATGTCTGCAGTGAACTTCGGTTCTCAGGGTTGTTGTGTTCCTTACAGGTTTTTGTTGCTTATAACAGTGAACATTCTTTCACTGCATCTAGTTACTATTTATGCTTTTCCATGGCTTTTCTCACACCTTTTTGTCTCACTGTGTTTCTATGGATACCACATCAGGCGAATCTGTTACCAGGAGGTTTCCCAGTGTTTCGGAGTGCTCTCCAGCAGAGTTGAGATTCAGGATGCAAATGGAACTACGTCTGCTGTACGGCCCAGTGCAAGCACTCAGGTACACAAAGGCTTGTTTTTACAACAGGGTTGCTGACTCATTAGTGGTTGACTGTGTATAACACTTGGGATTGTAATCCCAAATCCCCTGCGCAAATCCAAGAGATTTCAAACTACATGTCCATTTTATTTGTTTTGTTTAAAGGACATGTCACACCAAACTCATAAGTTAGATTTAGGATGTTAGTATACAGCATTCGGAACAAACAGCTACGGAGACTGTCAAAATGAGTACTCATTTTTCCGAGAGAGAGTTTATATAGCTTTGAAGAAACGGCCTACACACCTCTTTACACACCTCTCTGCAGCTTCTCTCCCCAGCTTCTCTCCCCCTGCCATCCCCTCATTACCCCATCCCCGTAGAGACGGTGCCTGCTCCCAGACTACCAATAACCAGCAAAAATCTATTTAAGCATAAAAATTCAAAAAGAAAAAATAATATAGCACCTTCAACTGCACCACAGACTAAAACAGTTAAATGTGGTCTATTAAACATTAGGTCTCTCTCTTCTAAGTCCCTGTTGGTAAATGATATAATAATTGATCAACATATTGATTTATTCTGCCTTACAGAAACCTGGTTACAGCAGGATGAATATGTTAGTTTAAATGAGTCAACACCCCCGAGTCACACTAACTGTCAGAATGCTCGTAGCACGGGCCGGGGCGGAGGATTATCAGCAATCTTCCATTCCAGCTTATTAATTAATCAAAAACCCAGACAGAGCTTTAATTCATTTGAAAGCTTGACTCTTAGTCTTGTCCATCCAAATTGGAAGTCCCAAAAACCAGTTTTATTTGTTATTATCTATCGTCCACCTGGTCGTTACTGTGAGTTTCTCTGTGAATTTTCAGACCTTTTGTCTGACTTAGTGCTTAGCTCAGATAAGATAATTATAGTGGGCGATTTTAACATCCACACAGATGCTGAGAATGACAGCCTCAATACTGCATTTAATCTATTATTAGACTCTATTGGCTTTGCTCAAAAAGTAAATGAGTCCACCCACCACTTTAATCATATCTTAGATCTTGTTCTGACTTATGGTATGGAAATAGAAGACTTAACAGTATTCCCTGAAAACTCCCTTCTGTCTGATCATTTCTTAATAACATTTACATTTACTCTGATGGACTACCCAGCAGTGGGGAATAAGTTTCATTACACTAGAAGTCTTTCAGAAAGCGCTGTAACTAGGTTTAAGGATATGATTCCTTCTTTATGTTCTCTAATGCATATACCAACACAGTGCAGAGTAGCTACCTAAACTCTGTAAGTGAGATAGAGTATCTCGTCAATAGTTTTACATCCTCATTGAAGACAACTTTGGATGCTGTAGCTCCTCTGAAAAAAGAGAGCTTTAAATCAGAAGTGCCTGACTCCGTGGTATAACTCACAAACTCGTAGCTTAAAGCAGATAACCCGTAAGTTGGAGAGGAAATGGCGTCTCACTAATTTAGAAGATCTTCACTTAGCCTGGAAAAAGAGTCTGTTGCTCTATAAAAAGCCCTCCGTAAAGCTAGGACATCTTTCTACTCATCACTAATTGAAGAAAGTAAGAACAACCCCAGGTTTCTTTTCAGCACTGTAGCCAGGCTGACAAAGAGTCAGAGCTCTATTGAGCTGAGTATTCCATTAACTTTAACTTGTAATGACTTCATGACTTTCTTTGCTAACAAAATTTTAACTATTAGAGAAAAAATTACTCATAACCATCCCAAAGACGTATCGTTATCTTTGGCTGCTTTCAGTGATGCCGGTATTTGGTTAGACTCTTTCTCTCCGATTGTTCTGTCTGAGTTATTTTCATTAGTTACTTCATCCAAACCATCAACATGTTTATTAGACCCCATTCCTACCAGGCTGCTCAAGGAAGCCCTACCATTATTTAATGCTTCGATCTTAAATATGATCAATCTATCTTTGTTAGTTGGCTATGTACCACAGGCTTTTAAGGTGGCAGTAATTAAACCATTACTTAAAAAGCCATCACTTGACCCAGCTATCATAGCTAATTATAGGCTAATCTCCAACCTTCCTTTTCTCTCAAAAATTCTTGAAAGGGTAGTTGTAAAACAGCTAACTGATCATCTGCAGAGGAATGGTCTATTTGAAGAGTTTCAGTCAGGTTTTAGAATTCATCATAGTACAGAAACAGCATTAGTGAAGGTCACAAATGATCTTCTTATGGCCTCGGACAGTGGACTCATCTCTGTGCTTGTTCTGTTAGACCTCAGTGCTGCTTTTGATACTGTTGACCATAAAATTTTATTACAGAGATTAGAGCATGTCATAGGTATTAAAGGCACTGCACTGCGGTGGTTTGAATCATATTTGTCTAATAAATTACAATTTGTTCATGTAAATGGGGAATCTTCTTCACAGACTAAAGTTAATTATGGAGTTCCACAAGGTTCTGTGCTAGGACCAATTTTATTCACTTTATACATGCTTCCCTTAGGCAGTATTATTAGACGGTATTGCTTAAATTTTCATTGTTACGCAGATGATACCCAGCTTTATCTATCCATGAAGCCAGAGGACACACACCAATTAGCTAAACTGCAGGATTGTCTTACAGACATAAAGACATGGATGACCTCTAATTTCCTGCTTTTAAACTCAGATAAACTGAAGTTATTGTACTTGGCCCCACAAATCTTAGAAACATGGTGTCTAACCAGATCCTTACTCTGGATGGCATTACCCTGACCTCTAGTAATACTGTGAGAAATCTTGGAGTCATTTTGATCAGGATATGTCATTCAAAGCGCATATTAAACAAATATGTAGGACTGCTTTTTTGCATTTACGCAATATCTGTAAAATCAGAAAGGTCTTGTCTCAGAGTGATGCTGAAAAACTAATTCATGTATTTATTTCCTCTAGGCTGGACTATTGTAATTCATTATTATCAGGTTGTCCTAAAAGTTCCCTAAAAAGCCTTCAGTTAATTCAAAATGCTGCAGCTAGAGTACTGACGGGGACTAGAAGGAGAGAGCATATTTCACCCATATTGGCCTCTCTTCATTGGCTTCCTGTTAATTCTAGAATAGAATTTAAAATTCTTCTTCTTACTTATAAGGTTTTGAATAATCAGGTCCCATCTTATCTTAGGGACCTCGTAGTACCATATCACCCCAATAGAGCGCTTCGCTCTCAGACTGCAGGCTTACTTGTAGTTCCTAGGGTTTGTAAGAGTAGAATGGGAGGCAGAGCCTTCAGCTTTCAGGCTCCTCTCCTGTGGAACCAGCTCCCAATTCAGATCAGGGAGACAGACACCCTCTCTACTTTAAGATTAGGCTTAAAACTTTCCTTTTTGCTAAAGCTTATAGTTAGGGCTGGATCAGGTGACCCTGAACCATCCCTTAGTTATGCTGCTATAGACGTAGACTGCTGGGGGGTTCCCATGATGCACTGTTTCTTTCTCTTTTTGCTCTGTATGCACCACTCTGCATTTAATCATTAGTGATCGATCTCTGCTCCCCTCCACAGCATGTCTTTTTCCTGGTTCTCTCCCTCAGCCCCAACCAGTCCCAGCAGAAGACTGCCCCTCCCTGAGCCTGGTTCTGCTGGAGGTTTCTTCCTGTTAAAAGGGAGTTTTTCCTTCCCACTGTAGCCAAGTGCTTGCTCACAGGGGGTCGTTTTGACCGTTGGGGTTTTACATAATTATTGTATGGCTTTTGCCTTACAATATAAAGTGCCTTGGGGCAACTGTTTGTTGTGATTTGGCGCTATATAAAAAAATTGATTGATTGATTGATTGATTGATACTTGAATGGAATGTAGCAGCTAACGTTAAGAACGGAGCCACATATTAATTACAAAGTTTACATTGGTGTGATGTCATGTTGTGATCCTCATTTTTAAGTGAAAAACTGTTAATTTTGAAGTAGTCACAGTAAAAGCAGCAGCTGCTTTCCACTGTGAGAAGACTTAGGCTGAATCTCAGTTCTACCCCTCGGCCCTTCCTCTTACCCCGTCCCCTCCGTTTTTTGTGGGCACGAGAGACAGAGGGGTGTCTGTTCTCTTTTTGGAGCGAGGCGGAGGGGTAGGCAGAGGGCTACAAGCCCCTCCGTTTGGAGTGAATCTGGATGCACACTCCGTTTAGAGGTGTAGGAGGAGCTTACTGCTGTCTCCACAGAAACAAAGATGGCGCCAAAAGAGCTGCACAAATGAAGCATCTTTCATTTGCACTGTTTAGAAAGTTATAATTTGCCAAAAAACTTTACAGGCAGTTGTCTATGACAGCAACGTGTCTGCTGCTGGATGCATGTTGTGTATACTGTCGTTCTGAAGAATATCGTAACTTCGCTCGTGTGCTGAGGCGTTATAATGCACATACACACGAACGCTACGATAAGACACTTTTATATCTCACAGTGGAGAAAATCATGATGAAGGATAAGCAGGTTAATTTGTATGTTCATAAATCTTTGGATAATAGCGCCCCCTGCTGTTGGATTTCAAGGTCTGTAACGTGTGTGTATTTAGTAAACAAATGGAGCCCTGAACACATTCGACTCCTAATAAGAAAATGAGGCAGAAAATGAGGAGAAGTTTCATCAATGGGAGTAAGTTGGAAAATATCTACACACACGTGTAACACATAACCTGACATCCTAACAGACTGATATTATTTGTCAAGGATATTTCTGAAGGAAATAGGGCTGTGGAAAAAAAGTGTTTTGTTTTTTTTACTAAAACACCTTTAAACAACATATAAAGAACTTCCTACTATGTATTTTAATGATAAGGTTCTATTGGTGGCCATTTTGGACACCATTCTGAATCTTAAACCTATGAATGAATTTAGTTTTGGCACAAATGAGTTTGCTGTGACCTGCAATGGTCTTCCCATTGAATCTCTGTGATATTCAAGTTGTTTATATGTTTTTTAAAGGTGTTTTAGTCAAAACCCCATTTTAGCAGCCATCTTGGATGCCATCTTGACTAACTGGCTTGAGACTAGTTTTATTTTTGGGAATATCCTGATTATGTTTTGGGGTCATCTAAAGAACCTAAAATTTGGTTTGGTTTAGTCCTGGGGGGGGGGGTGCAAAGGTAGTGGTCGTGGCTCCCCTAGTAAACGCAGCCTGTAAGAAACCATCTCTGCTAGAGGCTGAGCTTTGTGCATGCTTATAAGTGTTGTCATCGATATCAAGATCCGAAATCCAACAGATTGTCTCAAAGTAAAATAAAAATAACAAAGCCTACCAGTTCCACTGAGGAGAACAAAATACAAAAGGAAAATAAACTGAACAAGTCACTCACCCACTTGTAGAAAGATTTCCAATATTAAATATGTAATGTCCCCACCATCATTGAAGTCATCACGCATGGATCACGGGTAATCACCTCATGGAGAATAATGTCCAGATCCACTCCATCAAAGAGGTCCTGGCTGGCACCATCATGCACAGATGGCACGCGGTCGCCAACCAGAAAATAATGTGCAGACAGGTGTGTCCAGCCCACTAACCATGAGCCACAGCTGTAGGAGTGTCTTGGACACTTCCAAAAGCGCCATTTAGCTCCACCTTCGGCTCCTCATAAAGTGCTCTCACCATTCTGGCACGTTAAATAGAAAGTTCATTATCTCCTGAAAATAACATATTCTGACTTGGAGACATTCCACATGCACATTCATGGCGGCAGTAAAATAGCATCCTGCGACACAGGCAACAAAGTCACCATGTTAGGATCCAAAATCCGACAGACTCTCCAAAAATTAAGAGTTTCGGGGTGAAGTGTGTTGCCTCCGTCTGTACATCTTCTGTAAATCCAAGACACGACTTTCGAATGAAAGCTCAATAGCTTCGTTATCCGACGTAGCAGCATTCATTTCAGAAGTCTTTCAGAAAGCGCTGTAACTAGGTTTAAGGATATGATTCCTTCTTTATGTTCTCTAATGCCATATACCAACACAGTGCAGAGTAGCTACCTAAACTCTGTAAGTGAGATAGAGTATCTCGTCAATAGTTTTACATCCTCATTGAAGACAACTTTGGATGCTGTAGCTCCTCTGAAAAAGAGAGCTTTAAATCAGAAGTGTCTGACTCCGTGGTATAACTCACAAACTCGTAGCTTAAAGCAGATAACCCGTACGTTGGAGAGGAAATGGCGTCTCACTAATTTAGAAGATCTTCACTTAGCCTGGAAAAAGAGTCTGTTGCTCTATAAAAAAAAAAGCCCTCCGTAAAGCTAGGACATCTTTCTACTCATCACTAATTGAAGAAAATAAGAACAACCCCAGGTTTCTTTTCAGCACTGTAGCCAGGCTGACAAAGAGTCAGAGCTCTATTGAGCTGAGTATTCCATTAACTTTAACTAGTAATGACTTCATGACTTTCTTTGCTAACAAAATTTTAACTATTAGAGAAAAAATTACTCATAACCATCCCAAAGACGTATCGTTATCTTTGGCTGCTTTCAGTGATGCCAGTATTTGGTTAGACTCTTTCTCTCCGATTGTTCTGTCTGAGTTATTTTCATTAGTTACTTCATCCAAACCATCAACATGTTTATTAGACCCCATTCCTACCAGGCTGCTCAAGGAAGCCCTACCATTATTTAATGCTTCGATCTTAAATATGATCAATCACAATATAAAGCGCCTTGGGGCAACTGTTTGTTGTGATTTGGCGCTATATAAAAAAAATTGATTGATTGATTGATTTCACTCTGTCTGTCGGCCATCGGGATGTTTCTGCTTTTCCTAAAATGTATGTCACACACCAAGAAATACTGAGTATAAGGTTTTCCAGAAATGCACCTGCTAACTTACTGAGCAAGAGTAATAATTAGCAATAGCAATCAACGACCACTAATTATTACTGCATGTGCGTGGAGAGACTTACAATCATGAATACTTTGATGTTTGTCTAACTGGCGGCAGCTCGCTGCTGCTCACAGATTAGAGATACCGTATAAAAATTTGAAGAATTTTCAGAAACCAAACTTGTAGCGAACCGTGACTTGTGTGTACCGTGACTCCCCAAGTTGACTGTCATTGTACATAATGCTGGACGATATTTGTACAGTAAAGCTTTGAAATGATTCAAAGAAACAGTTTAAGATCTTTGAGTCTTCCAGTCTTATCTTTTTTATTTATTTATTTATTTTTGGCGGGGGGAGGGGTGCTCTTTATTTTTTAAAGTCTCTCAACTGTTCACAAACTATGACACACTGAGTGCAGCTGTAAAGTAGAGCACAGGGAGCACAGTGTGCATGGGCTGAGGCAGCTAGCAGTAAATCTCTTAACTTTTATTCCACACAAATGGTCAGTTTGTAACAGGGGTCCTTGGAGGGGGGGCACTGAGAGGACAGAACTGAAAAAAGACGGACGGTGTGCGTGCGGTACTGAAAGCAGTGAATGTGCTGTACAGCCCGAGAGTGTCTGTTGCTGAAGGGCGGCCGTCTGTGGTCTCCCTTCCAGATGGTTGGACACTGCCTCAAATGGCCACTTAGGGAACTGCAGGATTTTCCAGAAGGCTGGTCATTGGGGCTTGTACATGATAATAAATCACTAGGTGACTACTATTATATAAAAATAGAAATACTCGTCAAATCAGTAGTTACTGTATGAAACCCGTAGAATCCGTTCAGTTGAGTTTGTGAGTTTGCGTTACAGGATGATTAGTTAAAACATTTCAAAAGTCACGTTTTGATTATGTGACTTTTTCCGCTCATATTTTATCCATTGTTATTAAAAACAGTCTTAAAGTGTCATCTCGTCTTGTTCTGGTGAATCCAGTAACATCTCATCTCCCTGATCATATATCTTGTGTTCACACTGTATTGGATGCTTCCGTTCAGTGTTTGATGGGTCACCGATCACGATGACATCCACTCAGACTGTCTGTACAAACTTAGAACACTTTGTCAGATTGGTTTTTGTTTCTGTCATTTTAAATGTCATTACATTACTTAGTGATATGTAAACCAATAAGTCCTTGTAACCGTTGGCAGCACACATGCTCAGCCACTCAGGCAACTCGTTCTCTGTATTTAGTTTGAACCTTTATGCCGTGCTTGTGAGTGTGGGCTGTAGCTTCCATCTCTGAGTCTGTGTTCAGGAGCGTTTCTGTTGGAGGAACATTTCCTCAGGTACACTTTAAGTTGTCACACTGTTGTTTACAGGTCGACGGTCTGATGTCATTGTCTCCTTTTGTTGTTCCCAAAATGGTTTATGCAGAGTCCTGAGATGCTGTTAAATCCAACTTGCAGTTGTTCAGTTTTAATTAACTTTTCTTTTGTCTGTTTAATGAGGTAACATTACGTATTTAAGAAAAAAAAGTTTGACGGATTTTCCATTAATGCATTAGTCTTCAAATCAGAAAATGTGTACATTTTTTATAATAAAAAAGATTAGCTCACACAGCTGAGATCAATATCAAAGCTCACAATTTCCAGTTGCTATGGCAACACAACACTTTCAGACGAGGGTTTCCAGCTGTACAGTCGTCAAAAATAGCAACTACCAGGTCAAAAGATGGAGAGGTTTGAAATGGTAAACGGATCCGAAAGAAGTGTGCGTCAGTAGAGTTACACCTGCAGGTGGCGCTCTCTTCCATCCTTCCATTTTTGAAATGCCTCCAACTCTGACATTTTCTCTTGTAGCTCAACATTTATGCAGATTTTTCCTGAGAACAAATTAAATGATGTATGTCTAAGTGCTGGTCTTATTTGTAAGTGCTGGACAATATTACATATTTTCTAGGGCTGTAACAGTAAACAAAACCCCTGTTCAGTGTGTACTGTGGGTTTGAGTTTATGGTTTGATAAGTTTTCCGTGTGGTGGTAATGGGAAACACAACATTAAAGTGTGTGTTTTCCCTTTAAATTCACCAGGAGAGGGGGAACTTCATAACAGGGCTCAGTTACTTTCAGCTTGCATTTGAAACTCCTCAGCAACAGATTGTGGTTCCATATCCGCAGCCATGAAAACACCACAAGCTGTTGTTGATTTGTTCCGGTCTGAATTTTGTGCAAGAGGCTGCTTAAAGAGCCTTTCACACAAAGCGCCCAAATGCAGCACACATCACTTTAAAACCCATTATTTTCAATGAGAAGCGCCGCACAAATGTTGAGCTTCTCATTGCTTACGTGGCACTGCGGTGGGAGGCCGGCTGTTGGACTACTCTCACCGCTGCACACTATGACGTAGCTTTGTGCGTCCAATAGGAATGAGGCATCAGGACAAAACATAGAAGAGTGTAGAAATGTGTGTCAGACGAACATCAGATCTGCTTATTTCTACACAGCAGTTTACTAAAAAAGACCCTTACAAATGTTTTTTTAACCTCAACATTAATTTGTGATCACTGTACATTTTTAAGTTAAAACGCATTTCTTACATGTGAAACAGCTTTAAGTACAAAAAAGATTCTTTAGAAATCTTTGTCTGTAAATTAAAACCATAACTTATACCATAACTAGATAGATAAAACTATTTAAATAACTCTAAGTTATTTAAAGTTGAGTTTGCTGTTGTACAGAGCAGAAACAATTAAAAAAAACTATTGTGTAGCTTTATTTTTAAAAAATAAAAATGAATCAAACAATTTACAAATATAAAACATTCACTCAGCTCAACTGAGAGATTGATTATGCAGCTAAAGGCTAAGCTAATGTTAGCCGATAAAACTTCAGCATTCAGTGGTGCACTAACGTCATGTTTTATTTTCAGATTACTCTGTCACCTTTGACACATTTGCAGAAGCTCCTTTGCTCAAACGGGTGTGTGTATATATATCCAAAAGTGAAGAATTCCAAATTGAGTGTCTGTTCGATCACACTGGCTGCTGTTTCTCTCTCTGAATGGGTCTGTGGGTCTCTGGCCAGCCCTGCCACTTCAGCTCCGCCCGGTCTCACTCCACACAGTCATTGGCAAAAGCACCTGCCAGCAGGGCGATGTCCATCACTCATTCTTCTGCTGTTTTTGCTCTTAATCTTATGGCTATGACTCGCAAACCGTTTCGCTTTTTCCTGGCAAGAATCCATCATGGCGATTGTTGGTGTTGTTCACAAGACGCTCGAATAGCCAGATAGTGATGTAGAAATCTGCGCCCACTCTGCGTGTCCAGACACGTTTTTGCTGCATCCACTTTTGTAAAAAACGGATGCAGCAGAATCATCGTGTGCAGTGTGAAAGGCCCTTAAATAAGATGGGTTTGCTGTGTGCATAAGCTTTTCTGACTTTCACCTCAGGTGATGTTCGACATTACGACGTATATCCAGCTCTGACCGCAGATCACCAATATGTGCATATACACACACGTTTGTGTCATTAGTCATAACTATGAAAAGAGGAACCTTAGTTTCCCAAACACAATCCTCTCTTTGCAGATGGACATGTGGTCCATTACTGGAGTTTCTTGGGAGTTGGAGTTTCGTACGTTTGCTTACTCCCCACTCAGAGAACAGGTGGAACTAAAATGGTAAATGGACTGCATTTATATAGCGCTTTTCCATCTGCATCAGATGCTCAAAGTGCTTTACAATAATGCCTCACATTCACCCCGATGTGATGGTGCTGCCATACAAGGTGCTCACTACACACCGGGAGCAACTAGGGGATTAAAGACCTTCCCCAAGGACCCTTAGTGATTTTCCGGTCAGGCTGGGATTTGAACCAAGCATCTTCTGGTGTCAAACCCAACGCCTTAACCACTAGACCATCACCTCCCCTACATTTGAATCCAGTATCATCCAAAACAATGTACAGACTCAAACCTCATAATGTATTTTTGTCTTTGGTGACACAGTCACACACCACATTAATTTAAATCCAGGTGCACTGACTGTTGGAGACACACGAGTCCTGGAACTTAGACCAGAAGATTCAGGAGCCACTTCATCTGCTTCCTCCAGCTGTGTTTAAATGCTGTTTAAATTGCTTTCAGTAACGTTCTGTTTTACTTGTCAGTGAGAACTGAAAATGAAGTTTAATTTACAAAGCAGCACCAGCTTTTGTGAAATGTTAACTTTGAGAGTTTATCAAAAAGTCCTTATTCCAGAGTTTGAAAACGCAGCAGATGTTGGTGCTGCTTAACTTGCTCGCCCAAGGGACCAAGCCTGCACCTTATTTGTGTTTTAATTTATTGCTGCTGCAAACAACTTTCTGCAGACAAAACAGAGACTTGGCGTGTCTCAAGTGATGGCCATAGTTTGCAGATTTCCCATTTAGCAGATTTGGATGCAGCACAGCTACTGCTACAGATGGTTCCAACTGTGCTGCTGAACAGAAAACGACACATTTCTATTGTGTTGGAAGCACTTCCCTCCATCTTGTCTCTGTTCTCAGTTCTTCTCTCGCTCTGTCTTATAATCTGCAAACTTCCAGGCTCTCTCCAGCAGCGTGAGTTCCAGCAAGCTCTTCCCGAGTAGCACCTGTCCCCACGAGACCTCCTTCGGTGAGGAGGTAGAAGTTCACAGTCTTCTTGTTGTCGATCAGCATACATTTGAAGGTGAGATAGCCACTTATACATTTCTGTTCTAATCGTGCTGATGCTTTCATGTGAGACTTGTGCTGGTAAACTAATGTGATGGCCTTGGAAAATAGCCACTAGTGGAAAAGGCTGTGTACTGCCTGCTCTGTGTTTCAGCCACCAACCCCCATTCTTCAGGATCTTACATGTTTCTATCTGGAGCGACACTTTTGAGTACACACAATAAGAACGTTAAGATTACTGATGGTCTCATTTTTCTTACAAATGTAAGTTGTGCTCTTCAAGACAAATTGCAGTCCATCTGCCCAACAAAACCTTCTGTGGCCCAAAACTCAAGATCCATAAAACTCTCAAAATCTAAATTTTATTCATTAATACAGGGAAATCAAAGCTCTGCCTGCTAAAAAAAAAATCAAAAAAAAAAATCATGCATTTCTCACATTTATAAATGCCTTTTTTTTAAACTGGATGTTGGGTTTGAGATAGGAAATGTACTGATGCCTTGAAATGCTCACAGCACCCACTAGATGGTGACAAAAGCTGTTCAAATGTGTGGCATGGTCTCGACTGTTTAATCATTTCAGAACTCAACTTTAAATTAAAACTGTAAAATAGCTTGATGCAGCGGTGCAGCATAGTAACTGAAAAAATGAGCGTGTGCTTTGTACAAGTCGTCATTTAAATTCTGAAGCCCAGTTTGTACTTCAAATTTTCCTTCACCACGCCTGTTAGTTAAAAAAAAAAAAATCCAGTTATTGTCGTGGATGTAGCTGGTCTTTCCCTTTGGTCAGCCGACAGCCCCTCTGTGAGTGCACACGTCGAGTTGAATATATTAATATCAATAGCTTTTCCTTCTTTAGTTTATCTTTATATTCCAAATCCTGTGGGTCACATATTGGAATGGGAATTGGTTATATTTTATCAATATCAAAGCCGTTATCAACTCTGATTATCAGTTTGGTTCGTTATTGGTTCCTGATTCATTTTCTGTGTGACAAATTGTAGTTCTACACAGGTTTTCTGCTTCAACGCAGTTGTTTTCCGTGTTGCAAGATACAATGAACAGAATCGTGACAACAGGTCTGACGTCATGACGCATCATCGAACATCGAACTGTCAGAAAAACATGGCGGCATTGACATGAAGGACTTTTAAAGTCCAAAGCAAACAATTCTGATGGATTGAAAAATCTGGAGTCTGTCCTCAAATGGAGCCGGTTCTCAGTTCTCATCCCTAGTCACTGACCTCTGACCTCTGTATGACTTTCATTGAGGAGCTGTTAGACGTGTGAAGACCAGAAAATGAACTTGTAACCTCAGCAGTCACTTGACATTTTCAATCACAGAAATGGTTAAAAACATTTCTGTTTCTGATTGTCATGTCTGTGACTTCTTCCCCAGAGACACAAACTACAGTAAAAGCTGTTAATTTTGTACGCTTGCTGGTATGTTGTGAATACAGCTACCACCAGAGCATTTTTCTGTATGGTTTTGCTGCGTGTCACTTACTGTGCATGTGAAAAAGTAGATGTCAGCCCAAATCTCAAGTCAGACATGGCTGCTGGGATGTCTGACTTGTAGGACACTCGTCTGCAGTGGCTGAAAGGCCACAACGCCTCCACACTGGCATCCCTCACAAATCCAGAAAACGTTCACACATAGAAAGAAATACCTTTATCAATTCATCATTTGGTTATTGCATAACAATGTCTTACAAATTTGAAGAAAAAAAAAACAGTCAGACTGATGATCTATGAGGCTGTACAGACACCAGTGGTGGGCACACTTCCGATAATCCGATAACAGATAATTATCGAAGATAATGTTTTCATTATTGGCAGAATGTTCAAAGACTAAAAGTGTGGTCTCATTGTTTGGGTCTGTTGTTACTTTTAATATTACTAGAATTGTTATCGAAGTTAATTTTTTGGTTATCTGTGCCCACCACTGACAGACACACAGTTTGATTTCAGTGATCAGCTGGCAACATTCACAATTTAGTAAATAAAATTTGTATGAAATGTGGTTTGACACAAAACTTGTGGAAGCTGCGTGAGATTTTGTAAAGGTGGATAGAATTAAATCTCCAGAGGAGAAACAAAAAAAAACAAAAACAATTCTCAAAGTTGGGCTAGTGACGACATGACGAGTCAGGGCGGGGGGGCGTGACAACCTGGTGCCATCTTTGGGCAAAAATAGCGTTGGTTGTTAATCTGTCTGCATGTAAATCCAGATATTTTATTTATTTATTTGCTGTAAATGTCGGGTTGTTGTGCGTTTCGATGCACAAATAAACACAACAAGGGCTTCAAGATGTACAGATTCCCTTCAAATCCCAACCGAAGAAATATTTGTGAAAATAAAGTCAGCGTGTGGGATGGAAACGACATCGTCATCAAAGTTTTGAGAGGTAAATTTATTGTTCAGTCCCATGTCCAGTAAAACTCAACTTAACCGTCATCGTATAAACCAGATATTCACAGTCACAAAACAAAAAACTCCCAAAGTTTTTGTGTCATTTTCCATATAATAAACACTGTATATAATGGATTTTGTACAACGGATTTTTCGCTGACATCGGATAAAATGTCCCGTCTGATCGCAATTTATTTCAGTTAAACCCCTCACATGTGGGACCGGAGTCATTTCTGTGATTAAAAGTCCGACTGTTTATTTTTTCCACTCTGTGTTCAGACTCTGACCTGCAGCCTGATGTGCACCAGTTAAATCAGACACAAAAGGCTGTGATTTGACACTTTGCTGCCTTCATGCCTTCGTCTGCCATCATATTAGAATAGTTTTTACAGTGTGCACACGCTGATAAGCACAAAGTCGATAAAAGAGGAAAATGTTCCGTTTACCTTTGATTTGGAGGTGATGATTGTAGAAAGAAAAGCTTGTTGAGGGTCAAATTAGTCCACAATAAAGAATAATCCAGAGACAGAACTGTAAAACTGTCACACACGTCACTGTATGACACGGAGTTACAGAGCTGCAGCTGCATAAATCAGGGTTTAAGTTAATTAAATAATCATTATAAATTGTAAGTGTATGTAAATTTGATAGTTTAACTATTTGTACGTTTATTTTGATAGCACCTGTACCTGGATGTGTTGCTGTATTTGGTTAAATGATTTTAAAAAAAAATGTTGAAAACATTAAAGGTCTATTCAGTAGTTCAGTGCAGTTGAAACCAAAATGGCGCCATGTTCTGAGTTGACGCCACTTTCTCAGTTAAAGCACTCTTGGTTGGGCAGTACCCCATCACCCTCTGGTGGCCGTTTTTGGTAGGTGAATTCATTGCCAAACTCAATACAAATACAGTGGTCACTTTTCAAAGGGGTCAGATTTAATGTACAGTGGTTCATGTCAGGTCAGCTTGGTGTATAAATCTCATGGTTCCACGCAGTAACAGCTGTCAGCTGGCTGTTAGAGTCAAAACCAAACCATCTGCTTTCCATGGAACAGCAGACGGCCTGAGCATGTTTTCACCGAACGGCCAGTCGCAGGAGTATGAATTCTTGCCTTCTGATTCGCCACTTTGCCAGAAGTGACGTGTACCTGACCTCACCAGTGTGTAGCACTTGACATGCTACTGCGTTCACGGCACTGAAACAAATGTCTGTCCTTGTATGAAAAATCACTATCTTTCAAAGAGTCTCTCCAGGAGGTGTGTTACCTGCCCCCCCCCCCCCCCCCCAAAAAAAAAACAAACAAACAAACAAAAAAAACTACAGACGGAGCCAAACTCCTCACACACTCCCTGGCTGAATTTGTGACACCTCAGGACAATCCACCAACAGTCCCGATCTTGGATAAAGGATCAAAAGGACTGAGGGCCCCAAACAGCGCTCCTGCTCTAGTCAACACTGGTCCAAACAGGATTTACTAGACAATTCATTTTGAATTTATTTTCATTTATATAGCGCCAAATCACAACAGAGTTGCCTCAAAGCACTTCACACAGGTAAAGTCTAACCTTACCAACCCCCAGAGCAACAGTGGTAAGGAAAAACTCCCTCTGAGGAAGAAACCCCAAGCAGACCAGACTCAAAGGGGTGACCCTCTGCTTGGGCCAAAAAATGATAGATTTGATATCGGCCTATATAGTTTTTCAATACACTAGGGTCAAGATTAGGTTTCTTAAGTAATGGTTTAATCTCTGCAGATTTGAAACATTTAGGAACAGATCCAGAAGTTAAAGAAAGATTAATAATTTCCAGCACATTCGTCCCCAGGAGTGGGCCACAGGTCCTTAAACAGTTTAGTTGGTATAGAATCAAATAAACAGGTTGTGCTTTTTGTTGACGTTACGAGTTTTGTCAGCATGCCTAGTGAGATAGTCAAATTCTGTAAATCTAGGTAATACCTCAGTAGTGGCGCCCACCTCAGTAGCAGGGTGTAGTGGCTGGATTAAGGCATGCTGGGATATGTTTAACCTGATGTCTTCTATTTTCTTCCCAAAGTAATCCAGGAATTCTTGTGCTGTAAAAGGAGAGTGAACTACAGGTGGTTGTCCATGCATAAGTGTTGCCACCGTGTCGGACAAGAACTTTGAGTTATGCTTGTTTTTGTTGATCAAGTCAGAGTAGTAGGTCCACTTTGTAGCCAGTAATGCATGCCTATAGTCTAAGATAGCATCACGCCACGCAAGGTGGAATACTTCTAATTTTGAACGACACCATTTCCGTTCTAGACCTCTTGCTTTATGCTTGAGGTCACACAGATGATCATTGAACCAAGGTGACTGTGATTTGGGGGAGCGCGGTTTTAACACAGGTGGTAAAATCATGTTGAGTGCTGAGTTTAAACTTTCCACAAGTCTGTCTACTGACTGGGTATTTGTCAAATGTGAAGCTAAGACATCAGGCAGTCTAGCTTCGAGTTCAGTCTTAGTTGAGGAGTTGATGCATCGCCGTAATGATATATAAGGTTGTTGTTCCACTAAACACGGCAGCGAAACTGTAAACTTAATAAGTGAGTGATCGGAGACCACTGTAAGAGGCATGATGTCAATATTCGTGACAGCAATACAACGTGTGAGAACCAGATCCAGAGTATTTCCACTAATGTTTCTCGAACCCCGAATCCATTGCTGAAATCCTAATGCGTCGACAATTTCCATAAATGATTTGCAGAGGGGATCAAAAGGCTTATTTATATGAATGTTAAAGTCACCAATGATCAGAGTGTTATCTGCACTAGTTGACAAGTTAGAGATGAACGCACCAAATTCATCTAAGCATTCAGAATATGGGCCAGGAGGCCTATATACATTGACAAAGTAATACGACTGATTTTTATTCTTCTGACCTTGGCAATGTGTAATACCCTGAGTAGAGCGGAGAATCAGAAGCTCAAACGAGTTATATTTGTGACCCCCAACAGCTAATAAGCGAAACCTAGATTTATAAATAAGAGCAACACCCCCACCTTGCTTCGCATCACGAGGGATGTGACTAAATGTATATGCTAGTGGGCAGGCCTCATTTAAGGGGAGGACAGCTGTAGGTTTAAGCCAGGTCTCACATAGCCCAATCATATCTAAGTAATGATCAATAATTAAATCATTGATCAACAGTGATTTTGAGGACAGTGATCTTATGTTAATGAGACCCACTAAAAGGACCTCAGTGGGGCTGACAGCTGAACTGTTTGGGTTTAGGGGTGGCTCCAGAGTAGCATATATAAGATGCCTAGAAGTAGGTTTAGTTTTGAGACATTCCACGCGCGTTGTAGGTAGCAGACACGAAATCTTTGCTATTGCTGGAACAACCACTGGGCCATCCTCAATTTCAACATCATCCAATATAGTAATGGATATTAAGTTTGGAAAGCATGTCCCCCTATGATTTTTATGGACACGACTACGGAAGCAGGCCACAGTCTCAACTTGTTGAAATTCCCTCCCTGGCAAATAAACTGCACTATCGCCATAGTGGATTTTCTGCACTAAATTCCCCGCTAAGCTAATGGATTCCACACCCATATTTGTCATAAGCCTTGCAGGGTCTCTAATCACCTGCTCCGTGGCCTGCTGTAGATTCCTAATGTTACCCTCCCTGTAGAGCTCTATCTATGTTTGCAGACAAGATGGCGGCGCCTTCCCCAGTAGGGTGGAAGCCGTCCGGCATCAGCAAGCCATAGAGGCCCCAGAACGAAGGCCTGTTATCAATAAAGCTAAAGCCTTGCTGTCTACAAAACTGCACCAGCCACCTATTTAATGATTTCAGCCTGCTAAACGCCTCATCAGTACCCCGGGGGGGAGGGGACCAGAGACTATTAATCGATGCTGACACATCTTTCTGGCAAGGTCACAAGTCCTCTCTATGTCCATTTTTGTGACCTCTGAGTGCTTCATCCTGATATCATTGGTGCCAACGTGAATAACTATGTGACTATATCTCATGTCATGTTCCTTCATCTGTCTTCCCTTCTGTAGCATCAGCACCCTAAGATGAGATGCAATGTCGGGAGCTCTGGAGCCCAGGAATACATTTAACGTCAGCCGGCGTCTGTAACCTCACTTTGCGGGTGATAGAATCCCCTATCACTAAAGTCCGGTGTTTCAGCCTGGAGACAGGACTGGAAGTCACTTGTGGGATCAGAGAATTCACATCAAGCAAATCCAAGGGGGAGAACCGATTCACAGTTCGCACTGGCGAGTGTGATCGGGGTGCCACAACCGGGCACCAAGCCCTACGGGGCTTCCTCCGCCTAGCCACAGTCCTAGCCATCCTACACAGCTGGCGTTTCTAAGCTGATGCTAATGGGCTCGCTAGCCGGCCCAACACTAACCTCATCTGGAGTGCCCGTAACATCTAACTCCGCTAACCGCTAGCAAATGCTAACTGCTAGCGGTTCACAACAGGACTGTTGTTACATAACGTTCAGAGTAGATACAATTAATAACCAGAAGAGTGCTAAACAGAAATAAAAGAAGCGTATACAACCGTGTGAAGTTCAGAGTGGCGTCACAGCAACAAACAATCCTAGACAGTTTACTAAACAGTGATGGGAGTTTGGACACATCTCTGATGAGACGACACAGTGGACATTAAGTCTCACATTTTCACGTCCTGATCCGAGCGTGAATGATGAATATAACGTGCAGCCGCTCGTCCACCCAACAGCCAGTGAAAGACGCCGTTACAGATTTTACTGTGAACTCCACGTCGCGTTGAAACTACAAAACAAATGGATGGAAACGTCCTGCTGCAGGGAGACTAAAGTTAATCAGGAATAAATTCAAATGGTCTGGTTCAAGCAAAAAGGACCAAATCACTGACGTGACTTTTTTTTTAATCATTGTTTTATTCTGAAAAGCTAACACTCCTTTGATTTTATCATGTGTTTGACAGAATTCGTTGTTGGTTGACGTTATTCAAGTTATTTCACACAAACCAAAATCTGTGTTTGGCATGAATTTACTTCAAACTGTCTCCATGCAAACATGATATGTTAACCTGCTAAATCTGCATTTTATGGGTTCTTCTGTTACATGGATGTGAAATATTAATGTGAATTAAAATATGATAAATATTTAACATGCTCGTAGAAGTCAGATAATGATGGGAAAAGTGTTTATGTGATGTTTTGCACAACACGTAAATTGTCCGAATCAAAGAAATGCTGACGTTCCCATTTATATAAATTAATCAAATCAAATTAAACCCCAAATCAGTGTTCCTGAGAATTAAACATGATATTGGTGATGAACAGGAGGTGCAACTTTACTTGTATCAAATTTGATTTTAGTTTATTTTAAGACACTGTCAGTTGTTCTAAAAGCATAAATTGCTGAAGTCAGATGTTTAGATAAATGCAGAGAGAGAACAGTAACAGTCCAACGGGAATAAGTGGTTTTATTAAACATTAATGACCCCGTATTCTAATCCATGTCGTCTTGCCAAGATGGGAAAATGTGCTTAGCCCAATCACACGGCACTTAACGAAGGGCAACGAAGACCTGACGAAACAAGAAATCTGGACTTTCATTGACTTTCGTTGGCATCATTTAACCTTCGCGCAGCTTCGTTCCTGCAGCTGGCGCTTTGTCAGGATTTTTAAACTGTTGAAAAATTTGAACGAAGGGCAAGGAAAACCTCAATTCGTCTGTGTTTCGTTTTGCTGTCGTTCTTGACGTTTTTTAATCATTTGTGTAGTTTTTGTAACATTATTGTTTAATTTGACTTCGTTGGAGCAGCTGAACGTTTTCACACAGTGCAGAAGCCGGTTTGTGAGCGCTGAGGCTGCTGCTTCATGTACCATCAGAAATTACAGGACAAACTCAGCCTGCTTGCTTGGATTTTTTTTTTTATCTTGGTGGGGGGGTCAGCTTCACTGGGCTCAGGCACCTTACATAAGCCAGAATTAATCTTTTGTGTGGATATAATTAATTATTTTGCCACAAGCAACTGCTGAATTTGAAACAAAAAAAAGTTGTGTAATTTCCGACGGTGCTTGAATGCAGCATCAGCGGCAGCAGGAGCTGCTGCGTGCGCTTATTATTTTGTATTAAATATAACAATATGAGTGTAGGAATGATAATCCAGTCCTTCTGTACTTGTGGCAACAGGTAGATAATTCAAATGATTATATAAAGAGCTGTTCTGAAGATAGAATTCACGTTGTGGATCAGTGATCAGCTGGTGGAAATAACCGCACATGTGAGTCAATGCGCACGTTCATATGCACTGATTAATTTGCTGCTCTGATATATTCAATCATCTTTACACTTATATTTATAGTTATTCTCCCTTTTGACAGTTTTCTGTTGTAAATCAATATATATGGCTTAGAACATAATACTGTGTGATACAGCAGTGACCACGGCGCAGTTTTTTTTTTTTTTTATTGGAGGAAGACGGAGCGCGCAGCGTGTCGACAGACAGTGTGGATTCTGATGATGATGGAGATGATCCCTCTTTTGTTCTGGACGAGGAACCCGAGCAGGTGGTCCACCGATGTGCACACAGATCTCCACAGATTCTGTTTGCAGTTTCTCCAGGACTCAGGTGCTATGAGCTCCGTCCCAGCGCCGAGTCCTGGAACTCAGAGATACAGACACACACTGCTCCATCTGTGGCTCCAGGTGCATTTCATTAAAGCGTCGAGATCGTGAGCTTCGGTTTTGTTAAGTTCCTCTTTCGTCCCTTTTGCGTTCTTTCTTTACAGACTGTTCGGTGATAAAAGCTCTTTCATCCACGTTTTCTCAACGAATTGTGACTTTTTTTTACTTTTTCCCTTCGTTCAGGAAGTGTAGTGTGCCGTGTGACTGGGCCATAAAATGAGCAAGAAAATGGGACTGAGAAATAGCTCTCATGTAGGTTATTAATTGTACCTAATGGTGCCAAATTGCATGTAATATTTCAAAATTTTCTGGTGGAGGTTTAATTAAACTTGAGACTTAATTAAATCTTCTGTTCATTTAAATACACTACAGCACATATAATTCAGTCCCACAGTGTAGTTTCATTTGCCTTATTTGTTCATATAAGATAAAAACATTTGGCAGCACATACAGCTGTCTGTGTGTCTGTCTGTGTGTCTGTCTGTCTGTCTCTCTCACTCTCTCTCTCAACTTGTGCATGTATCTCTGACCAAAACAAAATCCATTCTGTGGTCAGTAAATGTATTTCTGTGTTTATTATCCAGATAGTAAGACTCTTCGGCTGCTCCCTTGTTTTCACTCGGGGTCGCCACAGCAGACCCCACAATGGATCTGCATGCTGATTTGGCACAAGTTTTACACCGGATGTCCTTCCTGAATCAACTCCACACTACATGGTGAAATGTGGCAGAGGTGGTTTTAGAACCAGGAGCATTCCGCACTGAAACCAAGTGCACTGACCACTTGGCCACCACCCCTGCAGATAAATAGACAACAATAACATCTGTCACTTTAGTGCGTATGTATGTATGTGTATGTGTGTGTGTGTGTGTGTGTGTGTGTGTGTGTGTGTGTGTCTGTGTGTGTGTGTGCGCGCGCGTGCGCTCACCTCGACACATGTATCACATGTGGGTTGTACTTTGTATCTTGTGTGCACACAGTCGTGTTTCCAGCTGTTTCATAAAATGTGTGTGTTTAAATTTTCTCTTTCTCTCACTCCAGTGTTTCTTTCTCTTTTTGCTCTGTATGCACCACTCTGCATTTAATCATTAGTGATCGATCTCTGCTCCCCTCCACAGCATGTCTTTTTCCTGGTTCTCTCCCTCAGCCCCAACCAGTCCCAGCAGAAGACTGCCCCTCCCTGAGCCTGGTTCTGCTGGAGGTTTCTTCCTGTTAAAAGGGAGTTTTTCCTTCCCACTGTAGCTAAGTGCTTGCTCACAGGGGGTCGTTTTGACCGTTGGGGGTTTTCTGTAATTATTGTATGGCTTTTGCCTTACAATATAAAGCACCTTGGGGCAACTGTTTGTTGTGATTTGGCGCTATATAAATAAAATTGATTGATTGATTGACTGCAGCCCCCAGATCAAACTGCAGCCTGTGGCACAGTTCACGTTCCCCTCCTTTGCTGTAGTGGGCACGCACCTTAACATTGGGGGCACACACCTTAACATTGGGGGCACACACCTTAACATTGGGGGCACACACCTTAACATTGGGGGCACACACCTTAACATTGGGAGCACACACCTTAACATTGGGAGCACACACCTTAACATTGGGGGCACACACCTTAACATGGGGGGCACACACCTTAACATGGGGGGCACACACCTTAACATGGGGAGCACACACCTTAACATGGGGGGCACACACCTTAACATTGGGGGCACACACCTTAACATGGGGAGCACACACCTCAACATTGGGGGCACACACCTTAACATGGGGGGCACACACCTTAACATTGGGAGCACACACCTTAACATGGGGAGCACACACCTTAACATTGGGAGCACACACCTTAACATGGGGAGCACACACCTTAACATGGGGAGCACACACCTCAACATTGGGGGCACACACCTTAACATGGGGGGCACACACCTTAACATTGGGAGCACACACCTTAACATGGGGAGCACACACCTTAACATTGGGAGCACACACCTTAACATGGGGAGCACACACCTTAACATGGGGAGCACACACCTTAACATGGGGAGCACACACCTTAACATGGGGGGCACACACCTTAACATTGGGAGCACACACCTTAACATGGGGAGCACACACCTTAACATTGGGAGCACACACCTTAACATTGGGAGCACACACCTTAACATTGGGAGCACACACCTTAACATGGGGAGCACACACCTTAACATGGGGAGCACACACCTCAACATTGGGGGCACACACCTTAACATGGGGGGCACACACCTTAACATTGGGAGCACACACCTTAACATGGGGAGCACACACCTTAACATTGGGAGCACACACCTTAACATTGGGAGCACACACCTTAACATGGGGAGCACACACCTTAACATGGGGAGCACACACCTTAACATGGGGAGCACACACCTTAACATGGGGGGCACACACCTTAACATTGGGAGCACACACCTTAACATGGGGAGCACACACCTTAACATTGGGAGCACACACCTTAACATTGGGAGCACACACCTTAACATTGGGAGCACACACCTTAACATGGGGAGCACACACCTTAACATTGGGGGCACACACCTTAACATTGGGGGCACACACCTTAACATTGGGGGCACACACCTTAACATTGGGAGCACACACCTTAACATTGGGGGCACACACCTTAACATTGGGGGCACACACCTTAACATTGGGAGCACACACCTTAACATTTGGAGCACACACCTTAACATTGGGAGCACACACCTTAACATTGGGGGCACACACCTTAACATTGGGGGCACACACCTTAACATGGGGAGCGCACACCTTAACATGGGGAGCGCACACCATAACGTGGGGAGCGCACACCATAACGTGGGGAGCACACACCATAACGTGGGGAGCACACACCATAACGTGGGGAGCACACACCTCTTAATATCGGTAGCACACCCCTCTTAACATTGGGGGCACACACCTTAACATTGGGGGGCACACACCATAACGTGGGGGGCACACACCAGAACGTGCACACTGTGTTTTGCGGTTGTTGTGAAATGTGCTTTTACATAGCTGCGTCAGTGTCGCCTTGTATCGCTGTATGCTGCGTGGATGGCCTTATAGCATTTGATGTCATTTCCCATCATTTAAGTGATACTTAAGTGTCTGATGTCACACAACAAAGATTAAATGTTTGCAAATTTTAACTTGGGGGGGGGGGGGGGGTCAGGACAGCACTACCTTATCACTATATGCTTGCACATTCTCAGTAGTAAAAGGTAAGTGCATAGTTGTGAACGTGCCGATGCAGATGGGCCTGAGGCTTGTTGTCGTGCTTCTTCACCCTTTATTTAATACCAAACCGTGGCTGTGATTTGTCTCACGGCCGAGGTCTCAGAATTATACTGAGATCCTCTCGCATTCGGTGCCCTGAGACATTTGTGTTTTCTGTCTTAGTTCTGCACGCCCACCAGCTCCTCCCCAGTGAGTACGCACTCAGTATGGTATCGTGCCGTCTGGGTAAAGACCCTTCGGTGTATTTTGTTGTGGGCACGGCCATGGTGTACCCCGAGGAGGCGGAGCCCAAGCAGGGACGCATCATTGTCTTCCACTACACTGACGGTTAGTAGTTTTCTCTGCCGTATTACAGACTCTCATCATACTCATCATATTTCCTCCACTATCATTTTTTCTTTTGTGAGAATTTGTCTGCTCGTATTTCCTCTTTCCTGCCTCACTTCATCACTTTATCACTTTTTTGTCGTCCTCTGCTGATTCTCCTTATTTCTTTTCTCACTGTGTCCTCCTTGAGGTGAACTGGTTACTTTTCATTTATCCTCTAGCTTTTCATCCTCCCCTGCCTCGTAATATCTCACTGACTGTTTTTCTCCTCCACGTCTGTCTCTCCCGTCCTGATGTGTCTTTCACTTGTCACGCTGTCTTCTCTGAGTAGCAGTGTTGTATTTGACGTGGCAGATGTAGCGCCCTGAATGCTAAGTGAACAGTGACTGACAGACGCTGTGGTTTTCCACTCAGGTAAGCTGCAAACTGTGGCTGAGAAGGAGGTGAAAGGGGCCGTCTATTCTATGGTGGAGTTCAATGGCAAACTGCTCGCGAGCATCAACAGCACAGTAAGTGGCCCTTGATACAGTTTATACACACTGACTTTAGATATTATAAAGTACTTGGCCTCTTTAAATCCAATCACATTTGTGATTTTCTTGTGAAGACTTGAAGAAAAGTTGCCATGGGTCTCTCTCTCTCACACACACACACACACACACACATATTCTGTCAAATTGTTTGGGCCGTTCCTGCATCCTTTGCAGGAACCAAGAGATGACACAGTTTAGTGGACGTGACTATCAAAAATCCGGCTGGGGTTAAAGGAACCACCCACAGAGCACAGAGACTGCACATTGTTAAAGCTGAAAAACATTATTAGTACAAATAACAAGTATTCAAAGCACTGACTTCTCCAGTGCTTTGAATACTATACATCCCAGCCTTCTCCAGGAGAAACTTACAGGGCTGTGAAAACTCCGCGGATCCGCGGGATTCTGCGGATTTCATCATGGGGAGGCGGGGCGGGGTGTCAGTGATGTATTCTTTAATGAATGAATGAATTTATTTGGCACACAAACTCAACAATAATCGTGAACTTCACTGAGTTTTTAAAATGTTTATCGCAAAGTGTTCTCTTTTTTTCCGACATCGTGTAAGTTTTATAAGTCCACGGACACTGATCTGTGTGTCACAGATACAAATCAGTTTCCTCGCATCCGCGGAGGAAAAATGCCACTCAAAACGTAGCTGTCACGACAGTTGTCGTAAAGCAGGACTGGTTGGTTGCTGCGGTGATGCTGTGTGGCTCCTGTGCGACGCTTAAGCTAAACTTAGCATGTGGACATTCCAAACTTTTAGAGCTTTCAAGTTTTTAAAAGAAGATTTATGCAGCATGTCTGTGTCACGGAGCGACGTCGCACAGAGAGAAGATGGCGCGAAAGATGGTTTGAAAAAGTCATAAGGTCAAGTTATAAGGACAAGAATCCATGGAATCGTCGCTGGCTTCATCAACACACCTGAAAGATAAAAGAAATGGGAAAAGTGAACTGTACCCTCTCTTCCCTACTTCCACGTCATATTCTGTTTTTTCAACATCATCATTGGCAGGTCAAATAAAAGGTTGAATATAGGATCATTTAAATATCCATTAATTTTGAGATTTGTTCTTCCAGGAGATGCTGAAAAAGTATCATTAGATAAAAATTTAATTCTGGGGCCCCACAGGGCCCTAGACCCCGGCTCATGGGGAGCTGTACCCCACCCCAGACCCCCTGCACATTTTCCTCAGATTTCACAATTTTCATTTCACAGCCCTGAACTTAACATCATGGCTGTGGAGCCCCACCTCGTGCTGTGGATTTCGGATTATTTGACCACAGTTTGTATGGGGGGGGTGCGGGGTGTAGGTCCTCTACATTGACCTGCAGCACTGGAGCCCCTCAGGGCACGGTGCTTTCACCCCTCCTCTTCACCCTCTACACTACGGACTTTCATTACAACTGCAATACGTCACATGCAGAAGTTCTCAGATGACACTGCAATTGTGGCATGTATTTGGGGGGGGGTATAGGAGTGTGGTGAAGGACTTTGTGGGACGGTGCCAGCAAAACAAGCTCCTGCTCAACACCACCAAAACAAATGGTGCTTGATTTCAGGTGGGCACCAGCCTCTCTGCACCCCATTGTAATTGACGGATCCGAGGTGGAGGTGGTTTCCACCTATAGGTACCTTGGGCTGCAGCTGGACAACAGGCTGACCTGGACAGCTAATATGGATGCTGTCTATGAGAAGGGACAGCGTAAAATGTACTTTCTTAGGAGGCTGGCTTCATTCAGGGTCTGCTCCAAGGTATTGTACATGTTCTATCAGTCCATCGTGTCCAGTGTTCTTTTCTACGCCATTGTGTGTTGGGGGGCGGTGTGAGGAAGAAGGATGTTCTGAGGCTGAATCGGCTCATTAAAAAAGCAGGCTCTGGTGGGACTGTGTCTGGACCCTGTGGAAAAGGTGCTGGAGCGTAGAACACTCTCCAAGATCAGGGCAGTCCTGTCCAATCAGAGCCACCCCCTGAACTCCGTGATATCCAAGCAGGGGAGCGCCTTCAGTTCCAGACTCCTCTCCCTCAAATGCTCCACTGACAGACTGAAGAACTCTTTTGTCCCTCGGGGCATCAGGGTGTATAATGCAGCCACATCAGCCAGGGGCAGCAGACGGGGGCTTTAACTACCTAAACATGGTCTCAGGTGCCTTGATTCCTGTCACTTGTTGCACTTTGTATACTGTTTTTGTACTACTTATTTATTAACTTGTCTCTGTGTTGTTTTATTTTTTAACTTATGTAACTTTTATATGTATGAATGAGAGCGACGGACGCCACACAATTTCCCTCGGGATTAATAAAGTATTTATCTATCTATCTAATCTATCTATCAGGCCCACAACAGTACTGACATCTTTGCACAGGGTTCGGGTTAAGCCCAGGTTACACATAGACGGTTTTGTCGGCGGGTAGTACGTAGACCGAAGTTTGCGGTAGTTCCCGCTGTTTTCGCGGTGGAAAGGTGCAGAGCATTTCGCTGGCATTTTGAGCGCCGTACTAGCCACAAATACGTGGATAAAACGCCGCTAAATCCGCCGAATAAAGCGGCATTTTGACGCCGTAGCATCCGGCACACGTCAGGCAATGGGGGTTAATACCCAGTTCTATCCTTTACAATTGCAGGTTAAGATGCGCGTGAGAACGGCGGTATTCTGCTGCCGCCGATGATGCCCTGTGTACAGCTGGATTTATCCAGGCAAATCCTGCCTTCCTCCAGGAACTTTTGCATATAGGCACCGCCCCCAGAGTATAATAGGCTGAAGCAGCTGTCACTGCAAGGGGAGGGAGATCATCTCTCAGCCTTTTCTTCTCCTTTCCTTTTCCCCTCCTCAACATGTTGCTCATCTCCACCACAGGCCTCTCCTCTGCTTCTGAACCAGACCTCTTGGTAAGTCCTTGCCGCTGCCAATTTTCTTTTAAGAGCCATACTGGAGCTTCTCTGCAAAAATATCTGGAGCTGGCCGCGAGTGAGAGGCCTGCATGCAGCACGCTAGCGTTTTTATACTGACCGCCGCCTATCGGCTGTTTGGAACGCCGTTAACCGGGAGGTGGCATTTAGAATGGCGTACTGTCCGCTAGTGCCGCCGTTTTGTCTGCCTCTGTCGCCCGTTAAAACGCCCTTGAAGACGCCAATGTGGGCTCTATCGCGTTTTACACACCGTTGGTTAGGGATAAAACGCCGGCCGCCAATTACAGCGGTGTAAACTGCGGCACTACAGGAAGGGGCAGGATGAAACGGCGATTAAAAAGTATCAAATGCCGTTGTTCACGTTGTCTCCGCCGTCACGCGAATTCTCCGGGAGCACTCCCAGAATTATTCGACGTTAAATAATTTTTTCGACGATTCCCGGTAAAGCTGGAACTAAGCCACGCCCCCTAGTGCCGTCGTTAACAACGGCGTGTGATCCTTAAGACGGCCAAAAACTCTTCCGGGACGCTTCCGGGAGCTCTTTCCGTCTATGTGTGAACGGGGCTTTAGAAGAAGAGAGGGGGGGGAGAGGGGGGGAGAAGGGGCTAGAGAGAGAGAGGGGGGGGGAGAAGGGGCTAGAGAGAGAGAGAGGGGGGGGAGAAGGGGCTAGAGAGAGAGAGGGGGGGGAGAAGGGGCTAGAGAGAGAGAGGGGGGGGAGAAGGGGCTAGAGAGAGAGAGGGGGGGGGAGAAGGGGCTAGAGAGAGAGAGGGGGGGGAGAAGGGGCTAGAGAGAGAGAGGGGGGGGAGAAGGGGCTAGAGAGAGAGAGGGGGGGGAGAAGGGGCTAGAGAGAGAGAGGGGGGGGAGAAGGGGCTAGAGAGAGAGGGGGGGAGAGGGGGAGAAAGGGGCTAGAGAGAGAGGGGGGGGGAGAAGAGGGGCTAGAGAGAGAGAGGGGGGGGGAGGGCGAGAGCGAGAGGAGGGGAGAAGGGCTAGAGGAGAGGAGGGGGGGAGAAGGGGCTAGAGAGAGAGAGGGGGGGGAAGGGGCTAGAGAGAGAGGGGGGGAGAAGGGGCTAGAGAGAGAGAGGGGGAGAGAGGGAGAGGGGGGAAGAGTGAGAGAGAGAGAGGGAAGAGTGAGAGAGAGAGAGGGAGAGGGGGAAGAGTGAGAGAGAGAGAGAGAGGGAGAGGGGGGAAGAGTGAGAGAGAGAGGGAGAGGGGGAAGAGTGAGAGAGAGAGAGGGAGAGGGGGAAGAGTGAGAGGGAGAGGGGGAAGAGTGAGAGGGAGAGGGGGAAGAGTGAGAGGGAGAGGGGGAAGAGTGAGAGGGAGAGGGGGAAGAGTGAGAGTGAGAGAGGGGGAAGAGTGAGAGTGAGAGGGGGGGAAGAGTGAGAGTGAGAGGGGGGGAAGAGTGAGAGGGAGAGGGGGAAGAGTGAGAGAGAGGGGGGGAAGAGTGAGAGGAGAGGGGGAAGAGAGAGGGGGGGAAGAGTGAGAGGGAGAGGGGGAAGAGGGAGAGGGGGAAAGAGTGAGGGGGAGAGGGGGAAGAGTGAGGGGGAGAGAGGGAGAGGGGGGAAGAGTGAGAGGGAGAGGGGGAAGAGTGAGAGGGAGAGAGGGAGAGGGGGAAGAGTGAGAGGGAGAGGGGGAAGAGTGAGAGAGAGAGAGGGGAGGGGGGAGAAGAGTGAGAGGGAGAGGGGGAAGAGTGAGAGGGAGAGGGGGGGAAGAGTGAGAGGGAGAGGGGGAAGAGTGAGAGGGGGAGAGGGGAGAGGGGGGAAGAGTGAGAGGGAGAGGGGGGAAGAGTGAGAGGGGGGAAGAGTGAGAGGGAGGGGGGAAGAGTGAGAGGGAGAGGGGGAAGAGTGAGAGAGGGAGAGGGGGGAAGAGTGAGAGGGAGAGGGCGAAGAGTGAGAGAGGGAGAGGGGGAAGAGGAGAGAGGGAGAGGGGGGAAGAGTGAGAGGGAGAGGGCGAAGAGTGAGAGAGAGAGAGAGGGAGAGGGGGGAAGAGTGAGAGAGAGAGAGGGAGAGGGGGGAAAGAGTGAGAGAGAGAGAGGGGGGAAGAGTGAGAGAGGGAGAGGGGGAAGAGTGAGAGAGAGGGAGAGGGGGAAGAGTGAGAGAGGGAGAGGGAGAGGGGGAAGAGTGAGAGAGAGGGAGAGGGGGAAGAGTGAGAGAGAGAGAGGGAAGAGAGAGAGGGAGAGGGGGAAGATGGAGAGGGAAGAGAGAGAGAGAGAGAGGGAAGAGAGAGAGGGAGAGGGGGAAGAGGGAGAGGGAAGAAGAGAGAGAGGGAGAGGGGGAGAGAGAGGGAGGAGAGAGAGAGAGAGAGGGAGAGAGAGAGGGAGAGGGGGAAGAGGGAGAGGGAAGAGAGAGAGGGAGAGGGGGGAAGAGGAGAGCGGCGAGAGAGCGGAGAGGGGAAGAATGATGAGAGGGAGAGGGAGAGGGGGAAGAGTGAGAGAGAGAGAGGGAGAGGGGGGAAGAGTGAGAGAGAGAGAGGGAGAGGGGGAAGAGGGAGAGGGAGAGAGGGAGAGGGAAGAGAGAGAGGGAGAGGGGAAGAGGGAGAGGGAAGAGAGAGAGGGAGAGGGGGAAGAGGGAGAGGGAAGAGAGAGAGAGAGAGAGGAGGAAGAGAGAGAGGGAGAGGGGGGAAGAGGGAGAGGGAAGAGAGAGAGGGAGAGGGGGAAGAGGGAGAGGGAAGAGAGAGAGGGAGAGGGGGAAGAGGGAGAGGGAAAGAGAGAGAGAGAGAGAGGGGAGAGGAAGAGAGGAGAGAGGGAGAGGGGGAAGAGGGAGAGGGGAGAGAGAGAGGGAGAGGGGGAAGAGGGAGAGGGAAGAGAGAGAGAGAGAGAGGGAAGAGAGAGAGGGAGAGGGGGAAGAGGGAGAGGGAAGAGAGAGAGGGAGAGGGGGAAGAGGGAGAGGGAGAGAGAGAGGGAGAGGGGGAAGAGGGAGAGGGAGAGGGGGAAGAGTGAGAGAGAGAGAGGAGTGAGAGAGGGAGAGGGGGGAAGAGTGAGAGAGAGAGAGAGGGAGAGGGGGGAAGAGTGAGAGAGAGAGAGGGGGAAGAGTGAGAGAGGGAGAGGGGGGAAGAGTGAGAGAGGGAGAGGGGGGAAGAGTGAGAGAGAGAGGGGGAGAGGGGGGAAGAGTGAGAGAGAGATGGGGAGAGTGAGGGGAAGAGTGAGGAAGAGAGATGGGGAGAGGGGGGGAAAAGAGATGGGGAGAGTGAGGGGGAGAGGGGGGAAGAGAGAGGGGGAGAGTGAGGGGGAGAGGGGGGAAGAGAGAGGGGAGAGTGAGGGGGAGAGGGGGGAAGAGAGAGGGGGAGTGAGGGGAGAGGGGGAAGAGAGAGGGGGAGAGTGAGGGGGAGAGGGGGAAGAGAGAGATGGGGAGAGTGAGGGGGAGAGGGGGGAAGAGAGATGGGGAGAGTGAGGGGGAGAGGGGGGAAGAGAGATGGGGAGAGTGAGGGGGAGAGGGGGGGGAAGAGAGATGGGGAGAGTGAGGGGGAGAGTGAGGGGAGAGGGGGGAAGAGAGAGAGAGAGAGGGGGAGAGGGGGGGAGAGTGAGGAAGAGAGATGGGGAGAGTGAGAGGGAGAGGGGGGAGAGTGAGAGAGAAGGAGAGGGGGGCGAGTGAGAGAGAAGGAGAGGGGGGAGAGGGAGAGGGGGCGCGTGAGAGAGACAGAGAGAGAAGGAGAGGGGGGCGCGTGAGAGAGACAGAGAGAGAAGGAGAGGGGGGCGCGTGAGAGAGACAGAGAGAGAGAGAGACAGAGGGAGAAAGAATTTTAAAACACAGCTTTATTCACAACAGTTGAGATACATCACTTCCATCGTACTTTTTTTTTTTTCCCCTTTGCTAGGCATCAGAAATGGAGCACCAAGCTCCCATTTTGCACAGACGACAGAAATGGAGCACCAAGCTCCCATTTTGCACAGACGACAGAACATCATTTATGCACCATGTGTTTCTGAAGGTGTCCATGTTATCAGTAAGAGCATAAAACTGGAAGTCCACTCTGATCCGGGCTGTCAAGAGTCCCTTCAGCATAAACTCAGGGTCCACTGACCCCTGAGCTAAAACACAGTTCTTCCGAGTCTTCCAGATGGCCAACTTGGCGAGTCCAGAAAGCAGGTTAATCAACACATGCAACCTCCTTCATTGTGCGCAATATTTTGGACAAAAAATAAACAAGTCCATAGTGAACAACAACCCAAACCCACGAAACCACCTCCCCAACAACCCAAACAGCCCTGATAACCGGTGACACTGTGCAAAAACATGGTGAACAGTTTCCCTAAGTGGACAGAAAGGACAAACCCCATCAACCACTGGATCCAGGTGCGCCAGATACCCGTTTGTAGCCAGAAGCCCGTGTACAATCCTCCACTGGAGGTCCCCCATGCATTTGTCGACTGGGGGTTTGTACAGGCTTTGCCAGCACCCCACAGGAGACAAGGCGGCACCAAAAAACCCTGACCACTTCGACGCCGCCAACCCTGCCAAAGAGCGCAAGTGTGACACTTTGACACAGGTAAAATAGAGAGCTTTCTTGCCGATACTCTCATGCTCTCCCAAAACAGGTGACCTGAAAGACAGGAGAGACCCCTGCTCCTCCTGCCACGCCCCCACAGCAGGCGAGACAGTCAGAGAGGGGAACACGTACTCACATTCATCATCCCACTGGTCAGACAGAGTATGGTTCTCAGCAAACGCTCTGTGGGGCCCTGGCAGGGAATCACAAACCTCCTCCACCACCCTGAGCAGCATCCTGGAGGACCGAACTCCCGATGACTCCGCCAGCCTCCCAACAGACGTGTGCAGTAGATGGCCCAATTTGGTGCACCCCGCCTCCCTCAGGCGGGACCGCAGAGTGGCAGATGACAAACCAGGAGAGCTAACAAAGTCATTGAAGAAAAGCGGCTCCTCAAACAGCCACATCCCTTGTGTGGCGACGTTGTCCCTGCACACAGAGAGGACCTGCCATGCCTGGAGAACTGACAGGTAAAAAGCAGAGGAGCGCGTCCCGATGACGTCCCACAGATGTAGGAGGAACAGATGTTTCATACCCAAGATCAGCCTCCTTCCTCAGCAGGACATGTGCTGTATCCTGCCAGCTCAATCCCGAGGTATACAACAGTCTCTGAGCAGCCTGCAACTTGAAGGTCGACACCCGAGCAGAAATGTCCACCAGCCCCTGTCCTCCAGCCCCTGTCCTCCTTCATGAAGTGGCATGTACAACATGGGAGCTCTGATCCAGTGATGGCCTGACCAGAAAAAGTCCACCAGTAACCGCTGCAACTGCTCAATAAGGCCCCGTGGTGGAGGGAGGACAGACGGTCTGTGCCACAGCGCCAAAGCGACAAAGTTATTTGCGACCCAAACCCGCCCCTGTAGGACATCTGGGGCAGCAACCATTGCCATTTGGACAGTCTGGCACACACCTTCTCCACCAAGCCCTCCCAATTCCTCTGACGATACCCATCTGTCCCCAGAAACACACCCAGCACTTTCAAACCCTCCACTGCCCACCTCAGACCATGTGGCAAACAGGGAGCAGCCCCTTCCTGCCACCTCCCCATCAGGACAGCTCACTCTTCTCCCTGTTCACTCTTGCAGCGGTTCCTGTCTCATAGAGCCATAAACTATCCAATAACTCATCTACGTCCGCCTGATTCGTGACAAAAACCGTAATGTCATATGCATAAGCAGAGAGCACCAGGGGAAAATACTGGTGAAACCCTGGCAAAACAAGGCCAGACAGCCTGGCTCTAAGGCGATACAAGAGTGGCTCAATGGCTAAAGAGTACAGCTGACCTGAGATGGGGCAGCCTTGTCTTATACCCCATGTCACGGGGACTGGGCAGCTCAACCCTCCCCCAACCTTAACCAAACATGAAGCCCCATTGTATAATGCCCCAACAAATGAAATAAACCCCTCACCAAAGTCAAACGGCCTCAAAGTGGAAAACAAAAACCCGTGATGAACCCGATCAAATGCCTTCTCCTGATCAAGTGACACAAACCCGCAAACCAAATCCCCAGTATTGCACAGATCAAACAAATCCCTCATCAAAAAAAGATTGTCCATAATAGTCCTCTCATGTAACAGGGCACCCAGCTCCGCCCTCTTCCCCTGCAGCAGGCCTATGGTGGTCGGGAGCCCCAGGTGCATGTAGGTTGGCCTGAATGTTTATAATGTCCTTCTCCAGCATTGCCATGGTTACCTTCAATCAATCAACTTTTTTCTTGTATAGCGCCAAATCACAACAAACAGTTGCCCCAAGGCGCTCCACATTGCAAGGCAAGGCCATACAATAATTATGAAACACAGTCTACGTCTAAAGCAACATAACCAAGGGATGGTCCAGGGTCACCCGATCCAGCCCTAACTATAAGCCTTAGCGAAAAGGAAAGTTTTAAGCCTAATCTTAAAAGTAGAGAGGGTATCTGTCTCCCTGATCTGAATTGGGAGCTGGTTCCACAGGAGAGGAGCCTGAAAGCTGAAGGCTCTGCCTCCCATTCTACTCTTACAAACCCTAGGAACTACAAGTAAGCCCGCAGTCTGAGAGCGAAGCGCTCTAATGGGGTAATATGGTACTATGAGGTCCCTAAGATAAGATGGGACCTGATTATTCAAAACCTTATAAGTAAGAAGAAGAATTTTAAATTCTATTCTAGCATTAACAGGAAGCCAATGAAGGGAGGCCAACACGGGTGAGATATGCTCTCTCCTGCTAGTCCCCGTCAGTACTCTAGCTGCAGCATTCTGAACCAACTGAAGGCTTTTTAGGGAACTTTTAGGACAACCTGATAATAATGAATTACAATAGTCCAGCCTAGAGGAAACAAATGCATGAATTAGTTTTTCAGCATCACTCTGAGACAAGACCTTTCTGATTTTAGAGATATTGCGTAAATGCAAAAAGGCAGTCCTACATATTTGTTTAATATGCGCTTTGAATGACATATCCTGATCAAAAATAACTCCAAGATTTCTCACAGTATTACTAGAGATCAGGGAAATGCCATCCAGAGTAACGATCTGGTTAGACACCATGCTTCTAAGATTTGTGGGGCCAAGTACAATAACTTCAGTTTTATCTGAGTTTAAAAGCAGGAAATTAGAGGTCATCCATGTCTTTATGTCTGTAAGACAATCCTGCAGTTTAGCTAATTGGTGCGTATCCTCTGGCTTCATGGATAGATAAAGCTGGGTATCATCTGCGTAACAATGAAAATTTAAGCAATACCGTCTAATAATACTGCCCAAGGGAAGCATGTATAAAGTGAATAAAATTGGTCCTAGCACAGAACCTTGTGGAACTCCATAATTAACTTTAGTCTGTGAAGAAGATTCCCCATTTACATGAACAAACTGTAATCTATTAGACAAATATGATTCAAACCACCGCAGCACAATGCCTTTAATACCTATGACATGCTCTAATCTCTGTAATAAAATTTTATGGTCAACAGTATCAAAAGCAGCACTGAGGTCCAACAGAACAAGCACAGAGATAAGTCCACTGTCCGAAGCCATAAGAAGATCATTTGTAACCTTCACTAATGCTGTTTCTGTACTATGATGAATTCTAAAACCTGACTGAAACTCTTCAAATAGACCATTCCTCTGCAGGTGATCAGTTAGCTGTTTTACAACTACCCTCTCAAGAATCTTTGAGAGAAAAGGAAGGTTGGAGATTGGCCTATAATTAGCTAAGATAGCTGGGTCAAGTGATGGCTTTTTAAGTAATGGTTTAATTACTGCCACCTTAAAGGCCTGTGGTACATAACCAACTAACAAAGATAGATTGATCATATTTAAGATTGAAGCATTAAATAATGGTAGGACTTCCTTGAGCAGCCTGGCAGGAATGGGGTCTAATAAGCATGTTGATGGTTTGGATGAAGTAACTAATGAAAATAACTCAGACAGAACAATCGGAGAGAAAGAGTCTAACCAAATACCGGCATCACTGAAAGCAGCCAAAGATAACGATACATCTTTGGGATGGTTATGAGTAATTTTTTCTCTAATAGTCAAAATTTTGTTAGCAAAGAAAGTCATGAAGTCATTACTAGTTAAAGTTAATGGAATACTCAGCTCAATAGAGCTCTGACTCTTTGTCAGCCTGGCTACAGTGCTGAAAAGAAACCTGGGGTTGTTCTTATTTTCTTCAATTAGTGATGAGTAGAAAGATGTCCTAGCTTCACGAAGGGCTTTCTTATAGAGCAACAAACTCTTTTTCCAGGCTAAGTGAAGATCTTCTAAATTAGTGAGACGCCATTTCCTCTCCAACTTACGGGTTATCTGCTTTAAGCTACGAGTTTGTGAGTTATACCACGGAGTCAGACACTTCTGATTTAAAGCTCTCTTTTTCAGAGGAGCTACAGCATCCAAAGTTGTCTTCAATGAGGATGTAAAACTATTGACAAGATACTCTAACTCCCTTACAGAGTTTAGGTAGCTACTCTGCTCTGTGTTGGTATATGACATTAGAGAACATAAAGAAGGAATCATATCCTTAAACCTAGTTACAGCGCTTTCTGAAAGACTTCTAGTATAATGAAACTTGACCCTAGCTGTGGAATAGGAAGTGTACTGTTGACACAAAACCCGAACCTGAGTTTTGCCAGCCTCCCACCACTGACTCACTGTCCTAAATGTCTCTTTCCGTCCCCTCCGAAAAAGATTCAAATAAATTACAAAACGCCCTGTCATGCAAAAGTTTGGTGTTGAATTTCTAGTAAGTGTTGAACCTCTGAGTGTGTGAATGGAATATTTCTGTGGTGATGAGATGATGATCTGAAAAACCAACTGGCTGAATGAAACTCTTGCGTAATCTGTTCCGGAATGAGTGTGACATATAAATCCGGTCAAGCCTGGCTGCAGACACCACCCCATCTGAAACTCGAACCCTTGTGTACTGTTTGTCCTGTGGGTGTGTGACCCTCCATGTGTCCAATAATTCCACCTCATGTAAAAAACCAGCCAGTGAGGAAACCGACTGCAAATGTGGCTCCTCACCAACCCGATCCAGTGACATATCCACAGTGCAGTTGAAGTCACCCCCCAGCACCAAACAGTCACCAGGATCCTGCTGAACGAAAATGTCCCTCACCCATTTAAATAGCCCCAACCACTCCAAGCCCTCATTGTGTGCGTAAATATTTGTAAACACCATGGTCAACCCCTCGACCTGAGCCCTGACCAACAGAACCCGACCCTGAACGATCTCAGTGGTGGATAAAACAGTGACATCAAGTCGAGGTGAAAACAAAACCATCACTCCAGCATGGATGTTGGAGCCATGACTCTGATAAAAAGGTCCCCTCCACCACCGAGCCCAGTCCACTTCATTATCTGTGTCAGAGTGAATCTCCTGCAGGAACAACACATGTAACCCCTTTTGCTCAAAGAGCTCAGAGACCAAAGCCCTCCTCCGGCCGTACCTGCCACCGTTCATGTTCAGAGAGCCCACCTTCAGATACTGCATGTGGACTGAGTGAAGAGAGAACAGAGAGAAAGACAAATAAAGATATAACACCCGGTGAGACACACTCATACTCTATCTGGTGGATTTACGACCCCTGCGACCTCGCCCCCGCTTGGACAGAGATTCCTTCCCCAAAGCAGTGATATGTTTCCTGAGTCTGTACTGCTTCTTCTCATCCAGCAGGTCCAGACCAACGAGCCTCCTCAACACTTTAACAGATTTCACAAATTTCTCCGTGTCGGGAAAATAATCTGCAACTTTCACTGATTTACCAAATGAGTCATCCAGAAAACTGTTGATGTCCTCCAGCATGTACAGGTCACTGCTGTGAGAGAAGGAACCAGTGGTGGACATGCTGGAGTCCGAATCATAATCCATGTTGTCATCATTAATGCTTTGACTCAGTGGGGGTTTGGGATCCGCTGGGACTGGTGTCTCCCTTTCAGCCCGTTCACCCTGTCCAACAGTGACTGAAGACTCAGCCACAGCAGAAACATCAGCGTCAACCACAGAAGGAGAGACAGAAACATCAACTGGACCAACCACAGAACCGTCAGTCACCGCTGCATCAGTCAACCCAGAATGTTCAGATGTCAGCTGACCAGCAGTTACACTGACAGCTTCAGTCACAGAGACACCCTGCTGTGGAGAAACGGGCTCCTCGTGCACGCTGATCCCCTCCCCCAGACCAGACACCAACACCGGGTCCCCGAGGCCGAAGTCCCCAGAACTGGACCCGGGGCTGCCGACACCGACGCACCAGAAACATCGCGTTTGTGCGGACACGCGAGACGTTTGTGACCGACGTCCCCACATTCAAAACACTTCATGCTTCCTGAACTGGCATAAACCATGTAAAAAGAGTCCTCATGTTTGACTCTGAAGGACACGTCCAGAGTCTGGGTCGGACAGTTCAGGAACATGAACACTTGATGACGGAAGAACTGAACGTGGCGAAGTTTCTCGCTCTTACAGCCCAGTCCGATCGTCTTAGGGGGAGTGAGAGAGAGAGGGGGAGAGAGAGAGACAGAGAGGGAGAGAGAGAGAGACGGGGGAGAGAGACGGGGGAGAGTGAGGGAGAGAGAGAGACAGGGGGGAGAGTGAGAGACAGTTCACAGAGTGGCCCCCTAACATCCACACGGCTTCAAACTCCTCCAGCTCCCCCACCAATGAGCTGTGTGCAAACTCCAGCCTGAGGCACGCCCTTATCAGTCGCTTCAGCAGGAGTTCAGGGTCTGTGCAGCCATGCCTGCTCTCCAGTTCCTTCTTGTTATCAAATACTCATCTTAGCCTGTCCCAAAATGAAGTTGGTCACTACTGTATTACTATATTCCTGCTCTGTGCTCCCGAGAATTTTGGTCCAAGCACAAAAAGTTCTTTGGTAAAGTCTAGCCTGAGTTTCTGAAACCGTTGTCCCAGGACATTAAAAAGAGACATCAGATGAGGGCAATGGGTCACAGGTGCTCCCGGGTCTCCTCTGCTGAGCAGAAGTTGCACTGACTGCCTGAGCCTGGGTCAAAGTGCGCCACATGTCTGTTCGTAGCCACGGCCACGTGCACCACCCTCCACTGGAGATCAGCACAGCGTTTCTCAGTAGGAAGGCAATACAGGGACCTCCAATTGCCTTTGATGTCCGTGTCCACCAACATGGACTCCGCCGACAGGCCTCAGAAATGGAGCACCAAGCTCCCATTATCCTCACATACCGTTCGTAGCCAGAAGCCCGTGTACAATCCTCCACTGGAGGTCCCCATTAGTTTGTCTACCGGGGGTTTGTATATGCTTGCCTGCACCCCACAGGAGACCAAAAAACTTGGCACAAAAAAACTCGGAACATGTCGACGGCTTCAAGTGTGATCTGCTGTTGCGTGGGATGGGGCGAGTGCGGCTGCTGTAAAAAAAAAAAAAAAAAAGGCAGAGAGAGACAGTGCCATCTCTCTCTCTCTCCCTTTGTCTCGCTCTCCATGCTGAAATAAGAATCTTTAAGTTTGCTTGTGAGTTTAAATGGCAATATTTTCTACTTTTTTTGGGGGGGGGTGGACACAGAAGGACTCTGAACTTTGTGATCTGATGTTCCCAGCCCTGACAAGGAAGCAGTGTGTCCCGCTGTACATGATCTATCTGGAAACATGAGTGCCATTTGTTTCCTATGAACAAAAACAAATGCATCATGTGATGGCACCTTTATAGCAATACTGTGTGTCCGCAGTCAGTAGCTCTGATTACATTCAGGAAACCGGCTCTTGCTGCAAATTGTGCTTTAATGTTGGAATGTGATGTACCTGATGACATGACAGATGATTGCGTCCCACACAGCTGGCACGGCTCAGCTCAAGGTTGACTAGCGCACTCCTGACCGATTGGCACCTGTGTGGGCACAAGTTCTTTGCGCAACTCCAGTAACAGTGGCCTTGGTAATGAAAATTGGTTTCAGAGCCAATTATAGTCATTTGCAAGTAAATCCTCACGTTCCCTGAATACTCGTTCACGTCGGATTGCACCATTTGTAAGGTCCTCTAACAACGCTAACGCAGCCACTGTTAGCACCATTTTACGCGTCACATTGCGTGTGCTTTTATATCCACCCTTATAACTGCAAACATGTGGGTGTGTTCATTGTTCATCAGTGTGTTTCTGATGTGCACATCACTCTGATGACTTAATGTTTTCACAGTATTAACTGTTCCCAGTATCACCTCTAGGTGTCGGCAGAGGAACAATAGCTGTAGAAATGTGCGCACACCAGCCATGAAATCAGCCATGAACTTGGCATGGTGCACTGCACATTTCTATGGCCCTTTCACTTTTGATAAATCTGAATGTTAGCATGGAGATGGACCTACGCCACGTTTTTGTGTGTACACAGCCTTTGTACATGAGGCCCCAGGTGACTTACTCTCTGCTTCTTTCTTCAGGAAGTTAGTGTTTAAAGGACATGTTGCACATTATTTAATGTCCCGTTAGGAACACAACGTCAAAGTATTAATTATGGATAACCACTAGGGATGTCCCGATCATCCCCGATCCGGCCCCGATGGCCCCGATCCGATTCCGAGTCATCTGATTTTGAGTATCTGCCGATACCGAGTCCCGATCCGATACTTTAAAAAACTGAATGAACAATGAACAAATGCTAAATATATATCACCTTATTTTATTATTTAGCACTTAAACAGTGCACTTCTCCTTGATGTAGCTTGAACAATCAAGTAATAATCTACCAGATGTAAAAAATGTACAAATTTCCATGTTATTTTATGTCTAAAAATAAATGTCAAAGGTTCATTATGTTAAACAAGAAATTATCTAATCTGAAATAACAGGTGGTTTTAATTTACAGATTAAAGGTTTCTAAAGAACCATTTATTGATTTAGCTATTTTAATTACAAGTGTTCTAAACTTTTTTAAACAGTAATCAGAAATTTTGAGGTAACAAAACAACAGCAAAGAACATTTCCAAGGATTTGACTGGAAAATCACTAAGGGCCCTTTGGCAAGGTCTTTAATCCATCCAAATCAAAAATCTTACGGCCTACGTTCCCAACAAACATTTCAGATGTCAGTTCCTCGGGTGAGAACTGAACTGGGAAAAACTGCTTTCAGATATGCTGCCCCCGCTTCTTGGAACAAACTCCAAAAGGATCTGAAATTAACAGATCCTGTGACTTTGGGTGAATTTAAATCTCTTTTGAAGGAACGTGAAACTAACACTATTGGACATTGTGACTGCTTCTAGTACATGCTGAATTTCACTGTGGTTTTTAATGGTCTTAATGGTTTTAATTGTTTTACTCTTGTGTGAAATTGTGTTTGATTGTTGTCTTGTCTCATCACTGTAACAATGTTTTGGCTGCTGTCTTGGCCAGGTCACTCTTGGAAAAGAGATGTCAATCTCAATGAGTTTTTTACCTGGGTAAATAAAGGAAAAAAAAAATAATCCTCTATTGCTGCTGGTGTGTAGTGAGCGCCTTGTATGGCAGCACCCTGACATCGGGGTGAATGTGAGGCATAATTGTAAAGTGCTTTGAGCGTCTGATGCAGATGGAAAAGCGCGTGATCGGGCCCGATTTCCGATCACGTGATTTGATTGGGACATCCCTAATAACCACAAAGCCTTTTATTTAAGAGCTCACCTTTTTTTCCTATTTGCCAGTGCTCTGACATCATCCTGGCATCCAGTGAAGCGCAGTGTGGTGAATTTATGGGCATGTCCTCCAACATGCCGTTCCTCCTTTGCTCCCTCGTTTATCCCCAAAAGACACTTTGTGTAATCATTATAAGGCACAGCCGGAGTAAAACGTGAGTGTAATTGGGCGTTAATGCATTCTAAACACAGCAGCTGATAACTCAGGTTGGTAATTGGCACTTTAATTTCATAGTCACTGAGGCACATCATACCCAGTGTGACTGCAGTGTGCACGTAAAATAACAAGCCGTTTGTCAGCTCGTGATGCAGCTAATTGCTGATCCTCCACCATGACAGTTGATATTATTTGGTGTTACTGTTGCTTCCAGGTCCGTCTGTATGAGTGGACGGCTGAGAAGGAGCTGAGGACCGAGTGCAACCACTACAACAATATCATGGCCCTCTACTTGAAAACCAAAGGAGACTTTATCCTGGTGGGAGACCTGATGAGGTCTGTGCTGCTGCTGGCATATAAACCGATGGAAGGCAATTTTGAAGAGGTAAGAGATTGTTGTTTCCAGGTTTGTTTACATTTATGATTAAGAAAGTCTCTCTGTCTTTTTTTTTTTTTTTTTTTGTATTTAATAAACGAGGAACATGTTTTCCTCTTGCCAGAAGTTCCCAGAGTTTTGCATCAAACGGTGACCAGCTTTATATTCTCTGTCAGTATGTTTGTGTCTACTGTACAAACACAACACACTGTAGCCTGTAGCCGGCGCATCCCTGCAGTCTGTTCATTATTGGCTTCTTTGTTGATTTGAGACTGCAGGCACTTTTTGAAGCGTCACACACATTGTGGGAGGCACACTGTGGCTCTCTGGTCAGTGCAACTTTACATTACAACAGGCTTAATTAATTTTGAAATACAAAGTGCTTCATAGCTCGTCTGTTCAGAAAAATAATTCTTTTTCACAAATGTCAAATGAACGTTGTCATTTTCAGCTTAGCCATTACTCCTCTGCTTTGTGGAGTTAAAGGGAACTGTTCATGGGATTTGTATGTAATGAACGTTCTAGTGACGTGTCGTAAAATTTTAATGACTGTAAAATCAGATATTCAATGTTGTAGTGAATCCCAAAAATGTTCCTTCTTTTTTGGACCAGATTGCACGTGACTTCAACCCTAATTGGATGAGTGCAGTGGAAATCCTGGATGATGACAACTTCCTGGGGGCAGAGAATGCCTTCAACCTGTTTGTGTGCCAGAAGGACAGGTCAGGGTGGTCAGCCTGTTGGCAGACAACGTCGCTGTTTTTACCTCCACTCAAAACTAAATACCTTTTGAAACCTGTTTTATTCATGTTGTAAATGTTGTGTCACATTCCATCTCAAGATCGTTATGGTTCCTTTAAGCTTCATTTTTGCTTTACAGTGTTTTATAGTCATACAGGTACAGATGGAGCCTTCTGTCCACACTCTGCATTTGGTCTGTATTTGTGTTCATGGAGGCAAAAGTTCAAGCAAGACTAACTTAAAGCAAAAGTACACAAAGAAGACCATTTACAATGGTGGAATATTTTGACAAATGAATGTGTGTGTGTGTGTGTGTGTGTATGTATATATATATATATATATATATATATATATATATATATATATATATATATATATATACACACACTGGTGGGCACACTTCCGATAATCTGATAACAGATAATTATTGAAGATAATGTTTTCATTATCGGATTATCTTTTTAAATAACTTTAAAAACCATTATCGGACCAATTATCTTCCGATTAATTTTTTGTCCGGTAACTTTTAGACCAGTAAACAAAGCTGAACAACGACAAGCATTTTTTTAAATTTAAAATCAGTTCAGTACCTGCCTGTTAAAAGTTTTGTAACAGATGGACAGTTATACCCTCTGCTAACAGAAGAGAGCTGCTTCTATGAAAAGCGTCTCTATCCTCTGTAGACTAAGGCGAAAAGGCCAAAAAAAAAAAAAAAAATTTCCTTTAACACCATACTGATATGCTGGCAATATCAAGTCATCCAGAGACATACATTTTTAACTTATGGTTCAAATTTTAACCAAACTAATTTTGGACAAGTTATTTAAAATTACTGTCATGTCTGAAGTTTTATAAAGTGAAAACATCAAATATATGTTTTAGTTTTAAAGTAATGTGCTTATTTTTAAGGTTTTGTGAGCACATGCTGTTTCCAGCAGTGCATTATGGGTTAGGATGATGTAATCTCAGTACGATCACGACAAGACAATTGCATTTCAGACACTCTGTTCAGGCTCCACGGACAACAGCATTAAACTCTAGTGCCTAAAACTCTCGTGAATATATTCTCTGGGTTTATAGACGTTATTGTATTTGTGTTTGTTAAATTCCACGCATTTTAAATGTAGCAGACAGGGATTATCTGGAATTTTGTTTTCAAGGCCTCTACTGCCATCTACTGGCCAGTAGTGTTCATGGCAGTATTCGCCCTAAGTACTAAGCGTCTGGGCACCAAATCAACTTTTTGGCTTTGCAAATGGCTTTTTTTTTTTTACAAATGAAGTTTAAAAACAACAAAACAGCAAAAAAATAAAAATAACATTACAAGACAGCGCTGCAGTGTTTGCACATGCACAGTGCGAGCGGTTAGATGCTTGTAGCTCTTCAGCAGCAGGATACCCTCACGACGGCCTACCACAATAATATCAAACAGGTTTGATTTTCATTGGACCATACGATCGGCGATCAGGAGGTGGTCCTGAGATGTTAAACGCAGCTTGTTACTCCATGTACACTACACGATGCAGGACACGTGATTAACCTGAAACTCGGTCCAAAAAATTCCTGCATGAAAAATCATCTTGCACAGTGTAAAGCACATTTTACAACATCATAAAACGTGCGCACATTCTCTCCACATGCAAAACATTTTGCGATGACACTTCCAGGGCTCTGTAAAAATGCCTGTTTTTACAAATAAAAAAAATGGAATATTTTACAAAAGCACATTTATCTGTAAACACCAACACACGACAGCCGTCACATTAACGTGTTGGTTTACATAATGAATGACTGAACCAATCAGTGTTTAGTAGAGGCACTTTTACCCAGAATCCTTTGCGATCTGTCTGTGTTTGTTACAAAACCTCAGAATTGGTGCATTATTCAACATTAAAAGATATATGCTATATTTTAACTTTGTACAAATGACAGAATTGACATTAATGGAGTTATTCTATCGGTATTAATGTTATTTATAAATCAAAACCATAAGTCAGCATGACTTTATTTTTCAAGACCTCCGCCTGACCGGAGCGTTGTGACTGATACAGAGTTGGCTTTATGGCTGCTCTCAGAGTGCCTCTGTACTGGGAGCTCTGTAGTAAACAAGAGCTTCCAGCAGGGGCAGAATGTTCAAAGACAAAAGTGTGGTCTCATTGTTTGGGTCTGTTGTTACTTTTAATATTACTAGAAGCTATTGTGGCATTAAAATTAAATTTGTTTTATTAGTAGTTGTAAATGTACCAGAGACAATATTGGAATTTATCTGTTATTTTTGGGTGGTTTATTGTTTTATCTTTAACTTTAAGTTATCTGATTATCTGTTATCAAAGTTAATTTTTTGGTTATCTGTGCCCACCACTGGGCTGGGTGTGTGTGTGTGTATATATATATATATATATATTTCTTTTTTTTTTTTTTCTTTTTTTTTTGACAGTCTGTTGTTCACAGGCTTTTGTTTTACAAGTCTGTCACTGACTGCTGCCTCACTCACAGGAACCGGTGTGATGAGTCCCTGACACTTGAAAAGAAAAGAATTGGCTTTGGAACAGAAATTTTATATGGCCATTTTTATTTTAATGTGCTTCCAGTCGGCGTAGTTGACAGAACCAAAGTTACTTGCAGCCACTGCAAAACTGCATTTTCTTATCAGTGGAGTACTTCAAGTCTTAAATATCACCTAAATTAAATGCAGCACACACACCTGACACCAGCAAATCATTCAAGGAAACAAACAGCGGCGCAAGGCTTCATCAGACTACGTTGATGCAGCCTGTGGGAGAACTATAGATAAACAAAGTCAAGAGAAGCTCTCAAATGCAACAGCGAAATGGACTACTTTGGTTGTAAATTATGGTGGAAAATAAGTAATTTGGTCAATAACAAAAGTTCAACTCAATACTTTGTAACATAATCTTTGTTGGCAATGACAGAGGTCAAAGGTTTCCTCTAAGTCTTCACCAGGTTTGCACACACTCTAGCTGGTATTTTGGTCCATTCCTCCATGCAGATATCTTCTAGAGCAGTGTTTCCCAACCTTTTTTGGCCTGAGTACCCCCTGAGCCTTCTTGTCACACCACGAGTACCCCCTCACACATATGTGTTGATGATTCTCCAAAGGTAGAGCACAACACAGTGGTTATTACATGAAAATCATTTTATTTAATCTCCTTAACTTTAACATAAATCTCTCAGGCTTTCTCTCTCTTTTTAACCTTAATTCAACATAAGAATAAAGATTTTTTTCTTGGAATATAAATAATTAAAAATATTATAAATACTAAATCAAAATAACCTTTCTTTTGTTAAATCTAACTTAAACAAGAACCATTTGTCTTTTTTTAAGAATACATTAATATAACTCATTTCTCTCTTTTTAAAGAATACATTAACATAACTCATGTAACATTCATCACAAAACTGGAGTCTCCTTCATAAACAGTCCTCCATAAACAGGCTTTTTAATAGTTAATATCTGAAACAAAACCTTCATCAGAATACTCACTACTGTAGTATAATCTGGTCTTTAGTGAGACACTTGAGCATGGTTGTCTTTCTTCAACTTTGCTAGATCTGAGGACAATGTGGAAACAGCTGCTAGCAGGCTGTTCTCCACATCCAGCCTGTTCCTCTTATTTGTTTTTATGTATGTCAGAGCTGAGAACGTCTCCTCACACATATATGTTGACCAAAAAGGTAAAAGTTCAATCAGTGCATGTTTTCCCAATTCAGGATATTCCTTCTCCACATTACACCAAAACTGTGTCAATGTCTTTTATCTGTGTGCCACTTTCAGGCCCTGGTCAGAGGACACATCCAGCAGCTGCTCCTGCAGCCTTGCGGGAAGCTTGTTGCTGCTCTCAGTTGGGGTGAATGGGTCCCTCACCCAATCCAGGCTTTCTGACTTTTTATCAATATCCTGAAAGTATTGGTTAAAGTCTGACTTGAGTTTGGATAGATGTTCTTCCACCACTTTTACCACTGGAGCCCTGGTGACATCAGTAGTGGCAAGATGTGCATGAAGTAATGGGAAATGGCTCACATCACCATCCTCACATTTCCTTTGCCACAGATTGAGCTTTTTTGTGAACCCTTCCACTTACATCCTCTGGACGTGTGACTCCTTGCCCTGGAGTGAGAGGTTGAGCTCGTTGAGTTTAGTAAACACATCAGCGAGATATGCCAGACGTGCCACCCAATTGGCATCCTCAAACACCACAGCAAGATAATGCAGCTGCTCCTTCAAAAATGCAAAAACTTCACTGCGAAGTTCATAAAGCCTTAGTAGCATTTTCCCACGAGACAGCCAGCGGACGTCTGTGTGAAGCAGTAGCTGGTCGTGTTGCGCGCCGCTCTCGTGGCAAAGAGTTTTGAATATTTAGTGGCCGGGATTGGATGAAGTTGATCATCTTCACAGCGTCATCCATAACAGCATTTAGATTGGGGCTCATTCTCTTACTAGCCAGTATTTCGCGGTGGATAATACAATGCATCCATTTAATGTTGGGGTTTACCTTTTTCACTTGTCTGAATAGTCCCTTCACGCTCCCAGTCATTGCAGCCGCGCCATCAGTACAGATGTGGCTGCATTGTTTCCACTGTATATCGTGCTCTTTGAAAAAACTGTCAATAACCTGAAACATTTTCTCCCCGGTTGTCTTTCCTGGCTGTCTTTTGCAAAACAAAATATGCTCGTTTATATCTGACACCTTTGTAACGAACGAAGGCCAGGAGCTGCGCTTCTTCACTCACATCTGTCATTTCATCCAGCTGCAAAGCGAACTGACCGGCTCGTTTTATTTTGTCCACGACTTGTCCCGCAATATCAAGAGCCATATCATCAATCCGACGGGCCACGGTGTTGTTTGACAGCGGAGCTTTCTTGAATGTCTCAGCTGCTTTTTTGTCTATCATTATTTCAGCCATGCGAGTCACTGCAGGGAGAATTAGCTCTTCAACAATTGAGTGAGGAGTTTTTGTTTGTGCCACAAGCAGCGATACGGCGTAAGACGCCTCCAGGGCTTTGCTCGACACATTAGTGGCTTTCATCATTGTATTCTGAATCTGACCTGACTTAAATTCTGACAGCTTTCGTTTGTAGTACTCTTCAGTTTTCCCTATTTTTGCAGGGTGCTTGGTGCTCTGGTGTCGCTGCAAATGTGCTGGCTTCATTGCGCTGTTAGCCAGAATTTCACCACAGAAGAAACACTGAGGCTGCGGTAGTTCCGAAGACGTTGACGTGGTGAAACCATACAAAATGTAGTTTTCATTGTACTGCCTAGGTTTAGTTTTGGCCTTTTTCTTGCGTTTCTCTGCTGTCTCCTCCAAACCCCCTGGATCCAGAGAAACTGGACATTTTAACCATTTATCCATCTGCAGGTAGCGGCCAGACTTTTTGTAGACGTTATCAGTTGCTATGCTTTTGTATTTTGTGTCACAGGTCATTGTCTTCCCGGGGAAACGAGTTGTAGCGCAAACGTACCGTTATTGATGAGCTCGACATGACACATTGCTGAGAAGATTTATCTTTGAAATATTATTAAATAAATAGAATATTACTAAATTCCACAGCAGACATTCTTTTGTCCACATATTACGAGTTAGCTTGGGACTACGCTTTTGTGTGACACCTTAAAAAAAAAAAAAAAAAACTCCCCGTGCGCCGCGTACCCCCTGTTGGGAAACACTGCTCTAGAGCAGTGATGTTTTGGGGCTGTCGCTGGGCAACATGGACTTTCAACTCCCTCAATAAATTTTCTATGGGGTTGAGGTCTGGAGACTGGCTTGGCCACTCCAGGACCTTGAAATGCTTTTTATGGAGCCACTCCTTTGTTGTCCAAGCGGTGTGTTTGGGATCATTGTCATGCTGGAAGGCCCAGCCACGTTGCATCTTCAATGCTCTCACGGATGGATGGAAGTTTTGTCTTAAAATCTCATGATACATGGCCACGTTCATTCTTCCCTTAACACAGATCAGTCGTCCTGTCCCCTTTGCAGCGAAACAGCCCCAAAGCATGATGTTTCCACCCCCATGCTTCACAGTAGACATGGTGTTCTTGGAATACAACTCAGCATTCTTCTTCCTCCAAACATGACAAGTTGAGATTTTACCAATAAGTTCTATTTTGGTTTCATCTGACCACATGATATTCTCCCAGTCCTCTTCTGGATCATCCATATGCTCTCTGGCAAACTTCAGACTGGCCTGGACATGTACTGGCTTAAGCAGGGGGACACGCCTGGCACTGCAGGATTTGAGTCCCTCTCTGCGTAGTGTGTAGCCTTTGTTACTTTGGTCCCAGCTCTCTGCAGGTCATTCATCAGGTCCCTCCGTGTAGTTCTGGGATTTTTATTCACCGTTCTCATGATCATTTTGACCCCACGGGATGAGATCTTGCGTGGAGCCACAGATTGAGGGAGATTATCAGTGGTCTTGTATGTCTTTCATTTTCTTACAATTGCTCCCACAGTTGATTTATTCACACCAACCTGCTTGACTATTGTAGATTCACTCTTCCCAGCCTGGTGCACATCTACAATGTTCTTCCTGGTGTCCTTTGACAGCTCTTTGGTCTTGGTCATGGTTGAGTTTGGAGTCTGACTGTTTGAGGCTGTGGACAGGTGTCTTTTATACAGATAACGAGTTCAAACAGGTGCCATTAATACAGGTAACAGGTTGAGGGCAGAAGAGCGTCTTAAAGAAGTTACAGGAGAGCCTTGCGTGTTTGTGGGTGACCAAATACTTATTTTCCACCATAATTTACAAATAAATTCTTAAAAATCCTACAGTGTGATTTCCTGGGGGTTTTTTTTTCCTCATTTTGTCTCTCACAGTTGAAGTGTACCTATGTTGAAAATTACAGACCTCTCTCATGTTTCTAAGTAGGAGAACTTGCACAATCAGGGACTAAGTATTTTTTGGCCCCACTGTATGTTTTCTGATGTTTCATGTCTTGCTGAGGAAGTTGTTTGTGTTTACGTCTGTTGTTTGTTAGCACAACTAATTAAATGGTGCTCAAGTAGTTTTCACAGAACATAATTATCCCGTCACAGTTTCTTTTTCTTTGGGTGTGTTTGTCACTTTAGTCATTTTATTGTTGGACAAGTGTTGATTTTGGGGGAAAGAAAGACACTGCCTTTTAAAGTCAATGTCCCCTTGTGCCGCTGCTTGTTATCTCTTTAATACATCAGAGCGTCCCGCTTGATGCTTGTGACCTTTAGTTTTGTAGTTTTGCGCTTCCCGTCACTGCTCCTCGAGCCTTTATCCATTATTGCTCCGTCTTTGGCTGGCCTTTTCACTTGTCACTTATCTCTCTGTCTTGTTTCCTCCTTGCATTTTAATTTGCCTTCCGCATTGTTTTCCTCCCCTCGTCTTCCTCTTTGCTCTCTCTCTCTGTCTCCCTCCCTGTTCCTCCTCCTGATATATTCTGTATGCTGTTTTCACTTTTCTCTCTCTCTCTCTTCGTCTTTTGTGTCATCAGTGCGGCCACCACAGATGAGGAGCGGCAGCACTTGCAGGAGGTGGGGGTCTTCCACCTTGGGGAGTTTGTCAATGTCTTCTGCCACGGGTCTCTGGTGCTGCAGAACCTGGGAGAGAGCTCCACGCCCACCCAGGGCTCCGTGCTCTTTGGCACTGTTAATGGGATGATAGGTAGGCACGCTGACCACCCTGCATTCATCTGACATTCACACAAAGGAACTGCTTAAAGTCAGTGTTGAAAATCAGTTTGTACTTTGGGGTTTCATGGTCAGTGTTCTCAGAGTCCCACAGTTCTCAGCATGAATAAACTACCCTGCTGTGCCCCAGATTTCAACATGAAACAGCTTGTTTTAAGCTTCTGTGGTGTATGTTGCAAACGTCCGTCTCTGCAGGGGCTTAAACCGTGTGAACCCACCGGTGCCAGGTCGGTTTGGTTCGTCTTCCAGATGTTCTGCTTTTATAATCACACTGATACTGTTTTATTGTCTGTCAACTTCCTCTTACATGCTTGTTTATTTGTTCTCTTTTCTTTCTAAATAGTTTGTTGTTCAGCACTTTTACTTTAAATGTGATAAATACTTCCATGATTATAATTATTATTATTTATAGAGACGTCCATGTCCACATAGTGATTGTAATGTTGAAAGTGTATCTCTCTGTCTCTCTCTCTCTCTGTCTCTCTCTCTCTCTCTCTCTGTCTCTCTCTCTCG